>NW_005355115.1:2992969-2996809 GCF_000412655.1 Myotis brandtii
AGGCCACAACCATTTCCCTGGTTAGCTCTTCAAATCTAGTTCTGCAGCCACAATGGCGAGACATAGGAGGAAGGAACTCAGACAGGGGATTGAGATTGGGATCCACCCCCACAGCCTCCTGTGCTAGCCAGTCCCAGCACCCATGTGGGAAGACCCAAGTAGGATCCAGATTGGTGGCATCTGGCCCAGGCCTGATTCCTGGATCTGAGCCTCAGTCTTCTGAACTAGCTGACCTCTCGGGGCCCTTCTAGCTCTAACACAGTGTGTGTGCGTATACTTCTGATCTTTGATGCTTAATGTGATTGTGATCAAAGTGCCCACCAGATTGGAGGTCAGTGAAGGCCCACACACCGCAGATGTTTTCTGACACTTGTGATGCTGTCTACACTAAAGCCTTGTTGCTCAAAGTGTGGTCCAGATCAGTGGCATGAGCAGCCCAGGGGAGCTTGTTAGAAATGCAGAATCCCAGGCCCCCATCACAGACCAACTAGATCAGAATCCGAGTCCACACTGGCGTGTGAGAGGCAGGGTCTCAGTCACTCTGATCCCTGGAGGGGCAGCCATGGGGAAGTGGAGAAGGCCTGGGTTGGGCCTCACAAGCAAGCCAGCTCTGTGTCTCACTAGCTCGGCCACAGAATGTGTGCCCATCTGTGCTGGGGCTTTGCATCTGTGAAGTGGAGGGATAAGGTTTGACTTCTGCACATCAAATGCCAGACAGGAAAGCGTTTCTCTATGTTGACTCATCATGAGGCAGGTGCCCAGGTAACAGAGGTGTTCACTGCGGCACTGTTTGGGTGGAGAGTGTTCCTTTCTCAGCAAGGGCTGCTGAGGGGTCAGAGGGCACTACAGGAGAGCACTGTGCCTGGCAGCTGGGGAGTGGCTCAGGAGAGGAAAGGCACTCTGGGAGACCCCTGTCATGCCCAGCAACACCCAGGAGAGCCAGTCTATGTGAGTCATCAAAGAAGGAAGGTAGATGTCGGGGTCCAGGGACATCGTCTAATTTAGGTGCTGTCTAATCACAGGTGCTGTCTAATTGCAGCATCAACGCACCCCTCACACCTGCCTGAGAGACTGAGACTGCGGGGAGCAGAGGAGCCCAGGGGGAAGCTAGAACGCAGGGTCTTTGGGGGAACTCACCCCTGATCCAGGGCCTCTGTGGCCCACAACCTGAAGACAAAGACAGAGAGCCAAGGGCTCGAGCCCCAGAAGCAATTCCAAACATACCACCTGGTGAGGCGGAACTGGCCATGAGGTACAGACAGAGAAGTGGGAGGTGAGGACCAGGAGGGCAAGAGAGCCAGGGGCAGGTTTGGCACCTACACACAGGAGCGCGAACATGGAGACTGGAGTTCACCATCTGCCTGGCACATAGTAGGTGACTCCTCCTTAGCCCTGCTGCTCAGGGCCTCTGCCATCCTGCCACTTGTCAGTGACTGAGAGGATGTCTCCAGTCCAAGGATGGAGGATCCCTGATCTCCCCTGGAGGAAGGAACACTCTCCACCCAAAGGAAGGGGTCAGTGAGGCCCAGAGCCACCCTGTCAAGGTCCACTTCCAGGTCGTTTCCACATGTTCCATCTGGTGCAGGGTTGCCAGGTAAAACACAGATAAAATATTGCATGGGATGCACTTATACTAAACTAGAGGCCTGGTGCACAAATTCGTGCATAGGTGGGGTTCCTCGCCCTGGCCAGCCATCAGGGCTGATTGGGGCCTGCCGGCTGAGGAGGGACCTTGGGAGGGCTCCAGAGCATGTCCAGCCCATCTCACCCAGTCCCGATTGGCCAGACCTCAGCGGCAAGCTAACCTACCAGTCAAAGCATCTGCCCCCTGGTGATCAGTGTGCATCATAGCAACTGGTCGTTGGAGTCTGCAGTCACTGGAGCAAGCAAGCCTCATGTTCGCTTCCAGCTGCCTGGCTGCCGGCCGCCATCTTGGCTGACAGTTAATTTGCATAAGGATATGCTGATCAGCCAATGGGAAGGGTAGCGGTCGTACGCCAATTACCATGTTTCTCTTTTATTAGTGTAGATAGATAGTTACTCGTGGTTTATTTGAAATTCAAATTTAGCTAGGTATTCTGTTTGGTTTTCTATTGTTTTATTGTTTGTTTGTTTGCTCACTTGCTAACTATGACTAATCTAACCCCAGAGCAATCTTCGGATAATCAGGCCACAAGGAGGAAAGTGAGCCCCAGGACTTTGTACTGTGCTCACACTCCCAGAGCAAGTGAGTGTGGCACCGGACAGGACCTCAGGTCCTCAGACTCCCAGCCTGTCCTTTCCCCACACCAACAGCTCCCAGCAGCTAACCACCCAAGGAGCTTCTGAAAAGGAAAAATGGCTGAAGAGAGAAGTGTGCGAGGATGTACCCAAACCGACAGATCCCTGGGGGGAAACCAGAAGACTGCTTCATTTCATATTCCTTCTTATAGCTTGACTGGTTCCACTTGAGTGTGCGCTGCTTTTGCCATTTTAAAACTAAGACAATGCTCTATATTGGGAGGGGCAGGGGGAGAGGAACCCAGCACAAGGGAATGAGCTAAGCTGAGTATTTAAGTCACTCTAGACCTTTCTCACACAGCCAGGAACCCAGCTCAAGAAAGCAATCAGATGTGAAAACAAAGATTCCCTTGTGTGGCCTGTACAAACCCTGCTTTCAAAAAATATTGAATGTCATGGGAAAATACTCATGATGCTCAAAAGGCAAGGACACCCAAGTGACCATGTGATCCTGATCCAGAGATGAGTGTATGCACAGCATAAAGGCTGGGAGGAAGTTTGCAGAAACGTGACTGTTGGAGGGAGGAATGATTGTAGCAGATATCTTAATTTTCTAAATGGTCTCAAGGAAGATGCATATAAGACTTTTTTTAGAGAGAGAGGGAGAGAGAGAGAGAAACATCAAACCCTCAACCCTTCAGTGTCTGGTAATACACTCCAACCAACTGAGCCACACCAGCCAGGGCAAGAATTTTTTTTCTTAAATCTTACTTTTTATTCATTTATTCAGCAAATATTTATTAAACACGCTAGGGGCCCAGTGCACGAATTCGTGCACCTTGAAAAGAACTGTGGGCCGCGAGGCTGCAGTGGGCACAGGGGCGGGTCTCAGCCCATCCTCCACGCCCTGCCTGGCCCCTCCCACCACAGCCCCCCATCCCCTGTCTGCCAGCAGCCCTGCTCCCGTCACCACCGCTCTCATGAGCTAACAGCTCACTGACCCCGCTCGCACCTGCTGATGGCACAGAGCGTTTGGGGCCAGCACCAGCAGTGGGTGTGAGCAGTGGCTGCTGCCCTGATCGCCCCTCAGAAGCAGGGGGAGGTGGGGAAGTTCTCAGGGGCAATCAGGGCCAGCAGCCACCACTCACACCTGCTGATGGCACCAAGCGATCGGGACCTGTGCCAGGCACTGGCAGCAGGTGTGAGTGGGGCTGGCACTGGCAGTGGATGCGAGTGGCGGCTCTGGCACCAGCAGCAGGTGTGAGCAGGGCCGTCACCGGCAGTGGGTGCAAGAGGCAGCTGCCGGCCCCAATCTCCCCTCAGGAGCAGGGGGAGGTGGAGAAGCCCTGAGGGGTGATTGGGGCAGGCAGCTGCTGCTCACACACACTGACAGTGCTGAGCGATCAGAGCTGGTGCTAGGCACCAGCAGCGGGTGCAAGTGAGGCCTGCATTGTCAGCAGGTGCAAGCGCTGGGCAGGATCGCAGCATGCAGGAGCAAAGAATTTTCAGTAACCACCAGAGGCTCACTCTGATGACAGTGACTGGTGCCCCACCTTCGTCTGGCGCCCTGTGCTCACCTGCTACACCATTCCGCCGTGGCTGACTCCCGCCATGTTCCGC
>NW_005355115.1:2996827-3002670 GCF_000412655.1 Myotis brandtii
CATGTTCCACGCATGCCCCCTGGTGGTCAGCGCACTTCATAGTGATTGGTTGTTTGGTTGTTCCGGTTGTTCTGCCATTCAGTCTATTTGCATGTTATCCTTTCATTATCCTATATAATAAAAGCCTAATATGCTAAGTGTTTGCTTGGCCAGTCAGTCATTAATGATATGCTAAGGCTGCTTAACCACTCACTATGATGTGCACTGACCACCAGGGGGCAGACGCTCCAACCAGTAGGTTAGCTTGCTGGGTCTGGCCGATCGGGACTGAGTGAGATGGACTGGACAAGCCCTGGAGCCCTCCTGCAGTCCCTCCCCTGCTGGCCAACCTTCCATATCCCTCCCAGGCCCTGATCGTGCACTGGGGGGGGGTGGGGGCCATCAGCCTGGCCTGCACCCTCTTCAATCCGGGACCCCTCGGGGGGTGTCAGAGCCAGTTTTGGCCAGATCCCGCAGGCTAGGCAGAGGGACCCCGGTGGTGCACAAATTCATGCACCGGGCCTCTAGTATAGGATAATATACCAGGCACTATTTCCAGGCACTGGGAATAAAGCAGATTTAAATAGTCAAAAGTGACTGACATCAATGGTAGCACAACTCGTTAAATCATATGCTTGAAATGGCGAATTGCATGACATTTAAATTATATCTCCATAGCACAGCATGGGTATCAAATCAGAGCTCAACAAACACTAGTTTATTTATTAATTTATTCAAGACATGGACATATCGGCACCTGATTGACATCCACACCGGGTACCTTTGCTGAGAAGCAGTGTAGACTGTGACTCTGATGTAGCCCAGACCTTAACTCAAGCTTTGGCTTTGCCAGGGATTTCCATGTGTGACCAGAACATCCTTCAATCAATCAGAAACCATTCTCAATGGGGCTAGCAATAGCAGGGCAAGAATTTTTGAAATAAAAAAAAAATGCTTGAGTCCCATCTCAGACAGACTCGACCAGAATCTCTGAGGGCTGTGGACCCTAGAAACCTGTGCTTGCAAAGCGTGTGGGTCTTCCCCATGCCTCCCACGCCGGTGCTTTGTAACTCACTACTAGGGTCAAAGGTCCTGCTCATGCCTGTGCAGGATTCTGCCACCTGATTCATTCTGCTCCTCTGGGTGGTTCTAGGGAAAGGAATGGCTGAGAGGAGAGGGGAACTCAGGGGCGAGGAAGGGCACCTCCCAGGAAAATGCTGGCTGGCATGTGACTTCCTCTGACATGGAAGAGAACAGACCTCTGTGGCCGATGGAAATCACTTTGCAAATGAAATGGAAAGCAGGGCCTTGGAGAGACGGCCAGCCCCACAGCACACCCCTCAAGTCCGTCCCTCGGAAACAGTTATAGCCAAGCAGGTGGCACCACCCGTGTAATTCAGAGTCTTCTCTGTGAGCTGGTGAAGAACAAAGAGCGTTCCCACGTGGCTCAGCCGAGGGGCCCCCACTTTGGATGCAGAGTCCAGGAGGCGAAAGTGCTTCTGGAGAAGAACTCACTCCATTAAACCGAGTGATGACTGGGTGGCCGGTGGCCACTTAGCCCAGGGCTAGTGGCACCTGGAAAGAATGGGAGAGGGAACAGACCAGCCTGGATGGCTGAGAGCAGGTTGACCCCTGAGGTCTCCCCCTCCTTGGTGTCTTTTCCCCTCCTCCAACCCCCAAGTACCCAGAAACCCCTCTTACAGGGTCCACCACACCAGGGCCCCGCTGGCCCCCCCTTGGTGTCTTTTCCCCTCCCCCAACCCCCAAGTGCCCAGAGCCCCTCTTACAGGGTCCACCACACCAGGGCCCCGCTGGAGGTCTGTGTAGCTGAATCCCCTCTCTCTCAATCAGTCCTTTCACCCAACCTTTTAGCTCCTCGATGGGCAGGACTGGACGATGTACTAAGTAGAAAGAAAAGTGATCAGATTAAGTCACATGAAGGAGTGATACTCCCATGGACTGACCTCTGTGAGCCACAGGAAGTGAGTGAGTCGGATGAGCGTCTTGGCTCCTGACCCCCACTGGGCTCTGGGACTCCCGCACCCTGAGACGGTGGGAAGAGAGCGGGGTCCTCCCGGGTGACTTCCGCCGTCTAGAAAGGAGGCTCCTTCCTGGGCCGCCTCAGTGACCAGCGCAGGCCGGGCCCGAGGAGAGGCTCGTGGGGCAATTACATCAGCACAGGACGCCTTTGTTTTGAGCTGAGGCTGGTTTTCCCACAAGCGACTGAAATAAATTACAGCGTTTTCAACGAGGGCGGTTGAAAGCGGCACTCTTGGAAAAATCTCAGCAGCTGCTCTTTATTGGATTATAACTAGGAGCAAAACACCCCAAACCACACAATCGCCTGCAAAGGGGGGAAAAATCAAATCAAATACAACATTGTTGTAGGCTCTGGAAAATGTTTCCCCAGGAAAACCAGCCTGGGAACCTGGTCAATGTTCTCCAGCTCGGCTGCCCGGGAGACAGACACTGCTCCTCGGGGGTCAGATACAGTTTGTCTACACACAGGCGGCCAGAGACACCGACAGACAGCCACACACAGGCAGGCGCCCCTGTGCAGGCGGCCGCCACAGCGGGTACGGAGGCCACAGGGGGCACGGAGGCCGCAGGAGAAGGTCCTATCTGCAGGGGCAGCCCAGCCCTGGACGAAACATACTGGGCCCACCCTGCCAAGAGGGCCTTAACTATGGATGAAACCACCCTGTTTGGGGGTGATCAGGTCCCTTGTTCCCTGGACGCCCGTAGAAGCATGAAATCCACTGTCAGTATCCAGTTCAGCAGACGGCTTCCGACGGAAAGAGGGAGCACACGGCTGGGAGACCAGAAAGCTGGGTCATCCTAGCTCTGCCACTCCTCGATTTCTATGCCAAAGCAAGCCGTCTGCGTTTCTCCGAGCCTCTGTTCTCTTAGCCATAAGATGGGTGTTATCATCCTTGTCCTCCCTCTTTCCAGGGGGGATGGTGGCGGTTGCTCAGAAGGCTCAAGTGAGAAGCAAAGGGGACAGAATGAGAGTGAGGTGGACAGGGAAGGGCGGACAGGGCACTGTCTGAGCTGATGCAAATTCCTTGAATATTTGTCAAAATTAGTCAAACTATACATGTAAGATCTCTGCATCCCACTGTATATAAATGACACCCTGGTTTTTAAAGGTGAGAAGCGGAGTTAAGGTGCTGAACCAGCGAAAGCCACTCCTCCGTGAAGTAGCTCTGGCGGCCACTGTGACTAGGAAGCTCGAGCAAATAAAGTCTCACTCTGCCCTCACATAGGCGATTATTTTTGAAGTTCAGGTTCAATAGTTTCAGAAAACACATATGTTTGTGTCTAGTTCAAACTGGCTTGGTAGGTATTTAAGAAAAAAACATTAGTTCAACTCAGAGTTCAGTCAAAAAATAATAATATTTGGATTCGGTTTTGGGTTCAGTGAATCGGGGCAGTGTTTTCCAATTCGGGGGTCATGGTTTGGTTCAGCTCAAGTTCTTGTTAGAACAGCCCAGCGTGGGGCGTGGCCTGGCCCACCAGCCTTTGTCCGCACAAGGTCAGCTCTTCCAGATCAGATGGGTCGGGGCAGCCCTTTCCGGCCTCTTTCCTGTGCCTTCCGAAAAGAGACACCGGAACTTCAGAGGAAGAAAACAGTCCAGCCTAGGTCCACACCCAGGTGAGAGGCAGCCAATGGTCCCTGAGATGCCGCCACCCACCAGGAGGAAGAGCAAAGGATCATGACATCCTGCAGCTATACCCTGGACTGGGGGGTGGGAGCGATGTGCTGTTCTGCAAGTGTCAGAACCCAGTGCCCTAGTCAGGGGTGGAGACTGTGCCCACAGCCAGGTCTACACAGCAGTGGGCGGGCATAAGAAGTCCTTCCAGACACCCAAGCACAGGGCTGCCTCCTTCCAGGGCCCGTTGCACCCTTTGGCCCATCAGTCACAGCAGGCACATGTGTGGTGTCATGACTTTCTTCTTCAGACTTGAGAGTAAGGTTCCCAAATCTATTTCCTAGACTCCCGGTAAGAGCAGGCAGTGAGCTCAGTTGATTAGAGTGTGGTCCCGATACTCCAAGATTGGGGGTTTGATTTGCCGTCAGGGCACATACAAGAATCAACCAATGATGCATAAATAAGTGGAACAACAACAAATCAATGTTTCTCTCTCTTTCTCCCCCTCCCTCCCTCCTTCCCTTCCTCTCTCTCTCTAAAATCAATTAATCAATTTTTAAAGCCCTTATAAAAAAGAGAGAGAGAGAAGGCGAGATGGGTGGAAGTCAGAGCTCAGAACTATTCATGGAGGTTTCCGGGAGTAGCATTTATGTGGTACTATAGGCCCGGTGCACAAAATTCATGCGGCCGGGTCGGGGGCGGGGGGGCGGGGGAGAGGTCCCTCAGCCCGGCCTGCACCCTCTCCATTCCAGAACCCCTCAGGGGATGCCTGATCCCAGGGATCGGACCTAAACTGGCAGTCAGACATCCCTCTCACAATCTGGAATCACTGGCTCCTAACCGCTCACCTGCCTGCCTGCCTGCCTGATTGCCCCTAACCACTCTGCCTGCCTGCCTGGTCGCCCCTAACTGCCCTCCCCTGCCGGCCTGGTCACCCCTATCTGCCTCTGCCTCAGCCCCCGCCACCCTGGCTTTGTCCAGAAGGACGTCTGGAAGGATGTCCAGAATATGTCCAGTCTAATTAGCATATTACCCTTTTATTAGTATAGATGGAAGTAAATATCAGGGGAACCTATAGAAAGAAGGGTTACCTCCCCACCTGCCCTCTCTGGCTGCCTCTTCTCTCCAGGCTGGCTCCTCTCACCTGGCCTCGAGCATATAACAGTTCACCGAATCCCAGGCCCAGCCCATCTCATTCCCATGTCCCCACCTTGCATCCTCCTTGCCAGGCAGCCTGGAGGTTTTCTGTCCCTTCATCTGCACATGTCGTTCCTTTGCCCAGGAGGCTTCTTGTCCTGAATAACGTCATCAGGTGCTTCCAGGCAGATGGACCACTCTGTGCACAGAGGAGGACAGGTGTGGAGAGCATCTCCCAGTCTCAGGCACCTCCAGCTTCACTCCTGCACCCACCCACTGCCTGGCACTCTCCTCCTCCCCCGTGAACTCTCTCCCGAAGGGCTCCTCGGTCCCTGACACATACAGGCTTCTGTGGGCAGCGCCATGTTCAGTCTCTGCATTGCACAAAGGCATCCAGCGGAGGGCGCTAGTCGGGGCTGAAGCCTGCCTGCTGACCTGCGCTGCTGAGACCTGTGCCCATCCAGAGGGGGCCCTTTTCCTTAGTTCTCACCCATGAAGGCAGTGGCAGCCCTGCTCTGCAGGCACGTGCAGAACCCAGTGGGCATTGGCACCTGGAGCGGCTGTCACTCATCCCGGTGGCAGTGATTTGCTGAGCTGGCCACTGTCGCAGGCAGGTGGGAGCCTGGGGCTCATCTCGGTAGCTAGGCCTGAGCGCAGCGCCCAACCGGGCTGACAGTACCAAGGCCGAATGGACCAAGGACCCTGTGAATGACTTCATTTGGGTTTTCATGTTCAAGTTTGAGTGTTTTTCCAATTTCTCCATCAGAACTTGACACCATTTCGTGATGAGCTGGGGAGGTGGCCGGTGGTGTCCCTGTCTGTCCCACAGGGGAGATCACGGTGAATTCCTCAGATCTGCTTCCTCCTGCCCACCCCGCCCCTGCCCAGCTCGGCCAGACCAACCGTTCCCTGTGCTGCCACCCCAGGTCCTGAGCTCAGTGGGCTCGGCGCTTCTGTTCTTGTACTAAAAGGTATTTTAGAAAAGTGTCTGGGCCACCGAGGAGGTAGATGAAGTCATCAGGGCCTTCTTGGTGGTGTGGTCTGCCCCTCTCCAACTGGTGCTATCTGCTGCTG
>NW_005355115.1:3004060-3038791 GCF_000412655.1 Myotis brandtii
GCCGTGCGCTTGTCGTTGGGGAGCGTGGCCTCCCGCAGCCTTGAGAGCAAGGAGGAGGCTCTGGGCGGAGCTGAGGGGCGCACCGGCGGCCTTGCAGCCGAAAACACCCCCTCCCCCTTTACCATCTCCGTAACCCAAGTGCCCCAAGAGCACACCGTTTCTCCTCCAACACTTCTTAATTGCGTTTGAGAATCAGCACTTTCTCTGAGTCTTCATTTTCTCTTTCAATTCCACACGAATCGGTGGATTGCTCTCCAGGGTTTTCTCCAGAAATTAGTATTTCCGCGGTTTGTGAGCAGATGGGAGGTCCTCCCGGTGTGCAACCGCTGGGTGGAGGTGGGGACACGGCCATCAGCTGCCTCCCCTGGTGGCCAACTGGCCATGGCCTGCACCCCGGCCTCACAACAGCCGCTGTTCAAAACGGAGGCCTCAGCAAAATCACAGGCTCACAACCCCGCAGGGCCAGTGATCCACAGGGTGCTGTTCCCGTCAGACAGATGGGGAGACTGAGGCTGGGAGAAGTGAGGTGCCTTGCCACGGCTGCACGCCCCGGACGAAGTCATAGCCACGTTTGGGAATGCCCGGATAGCAAAGTGAAGACCTGCGCACAACCTTCAGTGTTCAGCCATCGGGGCCTGATTCCGTAAATCA
This sequence comes from Myotis brandtii, assembly GCF_000412655.1. Lineage (NCBI taxonomy): Eukaryota > Metazoa > Chordata > Mammalia > Chiroptera > Vespertilionidae > Myotis > Myotis brandtii. The sequence continues at coordinate 3,004,712 of NW_005355115.1, forward strand.
TGCATCTCCCCTCAATGCAGTGCTAGAGCATACTGGGCTCACCTTAAAATCGAGGAGCTGTGTATACACGAACAGACATGTATGTAAATATAGGTACTATCATGTTGTTGCGATTAAATACTTATCGAAATTCTAAAAATAAGTATTTCGGTCTCCATTTTGGAGCTTGGCATTAACTAGATATTATGACTTTCTACTCCCACATCTACATCGTGTGCAGGTTACAAAACAATATACATGCTTAGCGATCCAGGTCCTGCCAAACCTGCAGTGGGTGTTTTGAGGAGAGTTTACTAAAAGGGTCTCTTTCCAGGGTTTAAGGAAATCGGCGAGGGATGAGGAAGCACCCAGGGGCCTGTAGCCACGCCTCGGGCGGCAGGGTAAAGCGAGGAGGCAGTTCTGGAATCCAGAGAGAGGAGCCTTGCCCCAGGGCAGAGGGCTGCCGCCAGTTCCAGGCCTCAGAGAGGGAGCCAGGCAGGGAATAAACATCCCTGCCCACATCCGTCCCGCAGGGAGAGCAGGGCGGAGCGCGGACCTGGAGGAGTGCCCGCAGAAGAGACCCTCGAAGGTTGCACACAGGTGAAATGCCCCAGAGGGTACGCACCCGTGTGCTCAGAGTGTGGAGGCGAGGGGATAGCAGGGAGTCGGGGGGAATGACACTTTAACCTTTTATCCCCTATATCTGAATGTATATATAACACGTAGCCTACAGGAACTGGATAGCCGTCAACAGTAATTAAAAGATTTCATTTGGGAAACAGCGTACAGAGTTCAGTGAGCTCTGATGGGGTGAGCCCTGTGTGAGGAGGGGCACCTCCTTCAAGAGGTCCCCCTGTCTTCCCACTCCAATCACCTTCCTCCCTCCCTGCTCAGGGCCCCAGGCTGAAGGACTGTGGTTCCACTTCAACGAGACACGTTTATCCACAGCTAGAAGCAGCCGCCTCAACCTCCTCGCCAACCCAGCTCTGGGCACAAAGGAGGTGCCCAGGAAATGAGCCCTCATGACAGGCTGAGCTCTATGTCTCACAGGGGGATGACCTGGGCTGCGAGCCGTGAACATCGTGTCCTGTCTCCCCAGGGCAGATGGATGGAGGCCTCGCTCACCCCCAGGGCTGCTGGGAATTGGAAACACCGCAGAGGCACAGGCGCATGCGAGCCCAACGTGTCAGGAGTCACACGCTTGGATTCATGCACGTTTGCAAATGCTTTTCTTTTCATTCTTTTTTTTTTTTTTTAACGTGTGCTTAAGAAGAGTGATCACTTCTCTTCATTTCCTGCCTCTCCCTGTCGCAGGGGCACGAGACATTTTATTCAGGGTCGCAGATTCTGTTTCCGTCGGTTGGCGGGGGGGAGGCAGGCCTCAGGGGAATGGGCCCCCTTTAGGAATTTTTACCGGCTGGGAAATATAATCCGGTGTTTTCCAGCCATCATTTAGCAAAGAGTTGTCATCGGAGTGGTTTCCTCTCGCCCGACGCTGCCTCCCACCTTACCCCTCCCAGGCCCCCAAAGGACCGACTCGGTGACTCTCTTCATAGTTATGAACAAGCAAATCTGCGAAAACTTAGGAGGCCTTGGCTGAACCGAAACGTTTTTCAAAGAAACACTTTCCAGCCCAAGAAAGGTAATATCCTGGAGGGCTGCCCGCCTTCCTGCAATTAACTAGAATACCACCCAACAGCGCTTTGGTTGGCTACCATTTCCCATGGAAATACCTCAAATGCTTTTCCTCCTGGTGGTTCGGCAACTAGAGACATGGAAACAGACGGCAGCCCTAAAATGGGACCTTTGTCTCTTTCCTGTTCAAGCCGCAGAAGGGCAACCAGGACCAGCGAGCCCTTCCTCGCCACCCACCACAGCCCAGGCGCCGTGGGCGAGGGGCGGGGGCCTGGCTCCCAGGTGGGCTCGGGAGGCCAGGCGAGGGCAGGGAGCGGGACTGTGCTGAGGAAGGGCTGGGGGTTGAAACTCTCCCCAATGTGCTGGCAAGTGCCACCCCAGGAGAGAGCCACCAGCCCTGTGATCTCGACCAAGTAACTGCACCTTCTCAAGCCCCAACCTCTACCTCCCTGTCGGTTAGGTGGGAAAGTGAAACCTTTCAGGGTGGCTGCGGAGGCAGGGGTGGTGCTGTGCAAGCTCTAGACACACAGTAGGTGCTCAGGACACCCCAGTTTTCACTGCGTTCTTTGACTTGGAGCATTGCCCTCTGCTGCTGCCCCACTGTCTCCTTTTAACATAGAAATGCTCTGGGAAAGGGTGACCTTGGAGAGTTTCCAGGAGGAGGGATGGAGGTGGTGGTGCCAGGAGGAAAAGGCCAAAGGAGACAGGAAAACCTAATTGCAAAGCAGCCGATCTACCAAATCAGGGCCAATGGCAGAGAGGTCCCCAGGCAAGGTTTGGGGCACGTGAGCTCCCCCAACACCTGGACAATGTCCCCTCTGATAGGAGGGCCACCTCTTATCTCCTGGCCCGGTTGTTTGCACATGTGCTTAGAGTTCCACCCCTAACAGAGTCCAGAAAGGGAATAGGTGTGCAGGGCATGTCTCTCCTCCACTCCCCCCGCCACTTCCCACCTGCCCTGCACCCAGCAGCTCAGGGCCTAACACTGGCCCTCTGCCTCCCTCCCAGGCCGTCCTCTCTGCTGGTCTGCAGCCCCTGAGGCTGAGCTACTGGTACTGGGCAGCTCATTTCCAGAGGCAGACCCTTGCCCCTGCCCGGCTCAGCCTGACTAGCGCTGGGAGGCGCGCCCACCCCAAGTGGTCGAACTGCAGTGTCCGTACCTGGAATGACAATGTTAACTGTTTCTTTCTCTGTGCAGGAATCTACCGTTCTGGAAACTGTAGGTTACGGTGCAAACCATGGAGGAGATAAGATGAAGAGTAAAAGTGGAAAATGGAGCTTTACAGGGAGCAGGGGGACATGGCGTGAAGTAATTTTGTTATTTTATGATTCTAATTTGCGTTTTGCTCAATGGATCATCTCATTCACTATGATCTCCAACCCTTTTTGGAGTAGGGCAGTGTATAAACTAGTTATTCAACACCAAGTTGTGTATTAAATGTAAATGTACAATTTGGTCAGAAAATAATAACAAATTTGCTCGTGGAATTTTATTTTTTACTTTTTTTGTGTGCGAAAAGCAGGGCTATGGCTGCTAATTCTATAAAATCTACATCTTCAGTTTCTGAAGAATGGTTTAAAATCATAATTTTAAAGAAGAAGGTACAAATTAGCAGGTACAGAATAGTCATGGGAATGTAAAGTACAGCATAGGAAATATAGTCAATACTATTATAATAACTACGTATGGTGTTAGATGGTGCTAGTTGATCAGGATGATCACTTTGTAAGTTATATAAATGTCCAATCATTGGGTTGTGCACCTGAAACTATACTGTACCTTAACTCTAAGTAAAAAATAAAAAAATATATTATTTTTTTTAAAAAAGAAAAGAAAAACAACTAAACATTTAAATTTTTTAAAAAATCATAATAAAAGAAGAAATCTTTCTTACTACAGAGCAAGACTTTGGATCGTCATGTCCTTCGCACATCTTCAAGGAAGGAGTGATGCTGAGCCCCAAAGCAAAAATGAAATAGCTGAGGGCTGGGCGAGAGGAAGAACACTGCACACCATCGGTCACCTCCCTCCTGCACAGAAGGTCAGGGTGGGGAGGGAGTGCAGATAGTGCAGAGCAGAGAAGCGGCCTGGGGGCTGTGGTCACAGGGGTGGGAGGCCCACAGGGCACGGAAATTGGAGTGAGGAATTTTAAAAATAAAAATGTACCTAATTCGGCCCTAGCTGGTTTGGCTCAGTGGATAGAGGGTCGGCCTGCGGACTGAAGGGTCCCGGTTCAATTCCCGTCAAGGGCACATGCCAGGGTTGCGGGCTTGATCCCCTGTAGGGGGCGTGAAGAGGCAGCCAATCAATGATTCTTTCTCATCATTGATGTTTCTATCTCTCTCTACCTCTCCCTTCCTCTCTGAAATTAATTAAAAATATATTTTTTAAAAATGTACCTAATTCACAGTTTTGCGAAAGAATGTCAAATGACACCTTAGTAGATTTATTTATGTTGGTTAGTTTTTAAAATATTAATATATTTCAAAAAATGTTTCAGATGATCCAAGTTTTCTCTTTCTGGGAATTTTTTTAATGCAGAAATGAGTTTAAAGAATAATAATGAGCACTTTTATTCATACCACCCTAAATTAAGAGTTTGTTTATTTTGGGGGAACATAACTATGAGAAGTGAGCTGCTTTGATCATATTTACTTGGCTTTTTGTTGTTGTTGTTAATCCTCACCTGAGGATATTTTTCCCATTGATGTTTAGAGAGAGTGGGAGGGAAGGGGAGAGACAGAGAGAGAGAAACATCGATGTGAGAGAGACACATCATTTGGTTGCCTCCCACACACACCCTACTGAGGCCAGGGATCAAGCCTGCAACCGAGGTACCTGCCCTTGACCAGAATCAAAACCACGACCCTTCAGTCCATGGGCTGACGCTCTAACCACTGAGCAACCAGCTAGGGCTTGGCTTTTATTATAAACCCATGACAAGAGAGCTGTACTTGGGTAGTGCCCACATGTATTGGTTGGCAAAAGGTTCTCACATACCGGTTGGCGAATAGGCCTCGCCCTGGGCGCTTCGGGGAGATTCCTATACCTGTCCACAGCCCAGCTCCTGAGGGGTTAGCACCTGGCACAGCCCAGGGCCCCCAAGACCTAGGTTACTGCCCCACCAGCCCTCTGAAGCTCCTGAGTTAAGATTCCACCTCCACATGCCTCCTTGGCCACCTCCTTGGCAGTGGTGGTGGCATCCTGCATGGAAACGACCACCTCCCACTCCACCCCCGAAGGCTGCACCCACCCCTGCCCACTGCCACTCCTCTGGAGTCGCCCTCACATGGTCACATGCAGGAGCTGCCGTCTCTGCAGGACTGACACTGAGAGGCAGAACAGGTGGGCCCCCATGTGACAGAAGGAAGTGATGGACCAGATCTGTAGGGGCAGTTCAGGGCCAGAAGTCACCTCCAGTATAGGTCCCTCTTCCCATAGTCCCTGTGGAATTTCACCTCCTTTTAATGGAGCACTATGAAAACTCCTTAAGCATCTGCCCATCACTGGCCTTAATGATCTTAATTTAATTCATGAAAATGAGAGCTGACACATAGTTCCTGTTCACTGCCAGGCACCGTTTTAAATGTATTATACCTCACTAAGTACATCAATATCATGATCATCGTTCCCTTTTTATTTATTTAAAAAAATATTTTTTATTGATTTCAGAGGGGAAGGGAGAGGGAGAGAGAGGGATAGAAACATCAGTGATGAAAGAGAATCATTGATTGGCTGCCTCCTGCATGTCCCCTACTGGGGATCGAGCCTGCAATCCGGGCATGTGCCCTAGACCGGAATCGAACCCAGGACTCTTCAGTCTACAGACCAATGCTCTATCCACTCAGCCAAGCCATCTAGGGCTCATTCCCTTTTTACAGATGAAGATTCTGAGGACAGAGATGTTTAAAATTCAAGTAGCATAGCCCAGGGCCATCTGGCAACAGAGCCTGTGCGTTTAGTTAGCTAGCATGCTGCACCACCTCTCACTCGCCTGAAAGATTGGACTTGACCTAACTAAACATGGCATTTCAAGAAATGATTTTCAACGATTTAGTCAATGACAGAGATATGGGATATAAAGAAAGCTCCAACGATTTTATTAAAGCATGGAAAATGTTTAATTTAATTGATGTTAATTTAGCAGGATCTGAGAAGAGATCAACACCATTTATAATATCTTTGACATTCAGAAAGATTTTTCACTTATTGAGGTTACAAGTTACCAAATGACTATAATTTAATCAGGTAATCGTTGAAAGAGGGTAAGGCAATTTCCTGTATCAAGTCATGGCCCTGACTGGTGCATCATTTAACAAGGGTCAGCCACGTCAAACAAAGCTCATCCCAGCAATTCCAAAGCTTGAACAAATAATTTGGAAATTATCAGATTTAGCTGATGAACAATTTGTGCTACAACTTAGAGAATAGAAGAGAATATTTTTAATTGTGTGTGTATATATTGACTTGTATGATTTACATTATCATTCTAGGTAAATGTCTGAGTATCGACTCCTGCCCTTACCCAATAAGTAAGTAGGATAGGTTAACATCAATGCTACCTTGCTAAGTGTACCATTCAGCATCCCATTTTTTCGTGGCCATTTCTTTCAATTGCTGCCCAGTAATTCCTCTTGAAACCCTCCCATGTTCTACTTAAGCTTCCCTCTTCTCACGGACAATCAGACTGTTTTCAACCGTATACACTTCTTCTACACAGGTGGGAGAGTTCCTTTTGGGTATGAATGTTAAAATAGAATCATTGGACCACAAGATACACACATTTTCCACTTTACTAGATTCTGACAAGGTACTCTCACCACCATTTTTCTTTTTCTCCTCATCACTTCTTGCTATTGATAGATTTTATTTTCAATCTGATGAGTGAAAATGGTATCTCCATGTTGTTTTAATCTTTAGTCCCCTGAGGACTGGTGTGGCTGGGCATCTTTCTCTATGTGCATCAGCCACTGAGATTTCCTCTTCTGCAAATTGCCTGTTCATATTTTTTTATCAAGCCATTTGTGGTTTTCTTTAATTATTGGAAGAGTTCTTTACAAAGTCTGGTTAGTAATCCTTTGTCTTCTATATACATTACAAATGTTTCTTGTCTTTCGTTTTTTGTAATCTCTCTGGCAATCCTGAAAATGAAATCAAATTGATTGTTCTTCCCTTTGAGGTTGGGGGGTGGGATTGTGAATCTTCTCTTAGCACCTTCCCTACCCAAGATCTTTTTTTTTCCATTGTCATTTATCCCATCTATGCCCTCTTCCACCTCCACCCATCCCCTCCCACCTCGCAATCACCAGACTGTTGTCCCTGTTCATGAGTTCTCTCTCTTTTTTTTTTTTTTTGGCTCAGTCCCTCCACACCCCAACAGCCCCACACCAGAGCTGTCTGCCTGCTCTCTATGAGTCTGTCTCTATTTTGCTTGCTTACCCAAGATCTTAAAAATAGTTTCCTATTTTTTTCTAATAGCTTTAGAATTTTCTTTTTAATGAAACTTTCTTATATCATCTGGAAAGTAATTTTGTGTATGGTGTGAGGTAGGGAGATAAAGGCAAGGAGACACACAGAAGAGATATGAATCTTTTTGTAGCACCTTCCCTACCCAAGATCTTTTATATATGGTGTGAGGTAGGGAGATAAGGCAAGGAGACACCATTTAAGATGGAAGCCACTAAAAATAATATTGCAAAAAAATGAAATGACATTAAAAGATTTACCATATAACACTACATTTTTAAAAGCCAATTATAAAACTGCATGTACATTATGATTGCATTCTTATTAAATAAATATGCATGTTTTTGAAGAATATATATCTAGATCATCCTGGGCCTCCTCCTCCCTCCTAATGCTCCTTCCTCCTCCCCTACCCCACCTTCTCCCAGAATTGGTCTTTTCTAGTCCCTCAGAGGGAAGAAATGTTCCCCCCAAGATGTACCCTTTGACCTTTGGTCAATAATGGGATGTCCCAGGGGACAGCCCAGTTCTTCCTGATTTTGCAGTTATTACCAACATCCATCCCTTTTCATTCAGCATATTTGATACCCAGAGTGAATCATATTTTAACAGATCCCACTCTTTACATATTAAAAAATCATTGAGCTAAAATTTGCACTTATCAAACAAAAAAGATTACAACTCACCATTTGTACCATTTCACTATTTAAATTTTGACTAAAAATAAAAACTCTAAGTCGTCATATAGAACGGAAGAATTAAAGTCACTCAAGTTCTGTTTTTTCATCTTTATAATCCTTATTTCAAATCTATTGTTTAAACCCAAGGGTTGGAGACTTAAGTTGCTCACTGAGCCTGAATGATGTTGAATGATTATGAACTTCTCCAAGTGAATGTACACAGAGCAAGTTCCTGTGTGGCAGGGCCAACTGTATAACTGGGTGTCCTCCAAATTAACTTCCATGTAGAAATAACATTCATTTATTAAAGGGTAAGGAATTAAAATAAGCTATTTTGAAGCTATGTGTATATTAAAACTACAGTACCTATAGCAGCTGTTTAGGACTTAAGCCAACAAAAGGAGGAGTGTGTTAACCCTGACATGGTCCAGAATTGCTGATTGTTGGAGCCTGGTGATCATGAAAAGCTGATCTTACTTGGGTTTTTCTTGGGAGGGAGGTCATTCCTTAGTCAATGTACTCCCTTACTGGACTGCTCCTACCACCCTCTCCCTTATCACTCTCCGAAGTGACAGGTTATGATGAATTATATGGTCAATAGTGTCTCTCCATCTTTGTTTTTGCTGCTATACGGATTGGGGGAAGAAAAATGACAGCAGGTACAAGTGAGAGAAGGGTTCGACATGGAGACACAGAGAACAGCCAGATTACTACTGTGAGGCCCAGCCCTGCACATCCTCACTGGCTGGGCTCTGTCTCCATGGGACCGCTTCTCTCCCTGGGGAACACACGGAGAGGGCTTGTTACAGGTTGAATTGTATTCCCCCCAAAAGAGATGTTAAAGTCCTGACCCACAATACCTGTGAATTCCTTATTTGGAAATAGGGTCTTAGCAGATGAGCAAGCTAAAATCCGGTCATTAGTGCAGGCCCTACCTTAATGTGACTCAGTCCTTTTAAAAGGGAGAACTTTGGACACAGAGACATGCACATAGGGAGAACGCCATGTGAAGGTGAAGACAGAGATGGGGGGATGTGTCTATAAGCCAAGGATTGCCAGCAAAGCACCCGAATCTAGGAGAGGGGCATGGAGCAGACACTCCCTCAGCCCTAACAAGGAAGCAACCCTGCCAACACCTTCATCTCAGCCTTCCAGCCTCCAGAGCTGTGAGATAGTAAGTGTGTGTTGTTTAAGCCACCTAGACATGGCAGTACTTTGTGTAGCAGCCCTAGGAAACTAATACATACGGGGCTGCATGTCCTTTCATCCCCACCCCACGCCTAGCTCTTTCCTTGACCAGTACTCCCAGACCACCTGTTAGAGTCTCTTCACCCTGATGGCCATGGTTCCCCAAAATTCACAGCTGAACTCAGTTCCCTCAGTAGTCTTAACCAAGGTCACTGGCGGATGGGCCCCAAAGCATGCCGACTCTTCCGACATTCTGTTTGGTCAAAATGTTTTTTGCATCTTTGTAATATTTTTCAAAATATCAGCTCTCCTAGCATTATGCTAAGTGAAATAAACCAGAGAAAGATAAGTGTCACATGATCTCACCCATTTGTGGAATATAATGAACAACATAAACTGGTGAACGAAAATAGATCCAGAGACATAGAAGCATCAAACAGACGATCAAGCCTCAGAGGGAAGGCAGGGAGGATGGGTAGAGTGGCGGGAGGAAGGAGGAAGGGGTAAGAGATCAACCAAAGAACTTGTATGCATATAAGCATAATCAATGGACGCAGATAATAGGGGGATGAAGGCATGGGCTGGGGGTGGGGGGGTCGGCGGGGGGGCTGGGAGAGGACAATGGGGGAAAAAGGGGACATATGTAATACTTTCAACAATAAAGAATTAAAATATATATATCAGCTCTCCTAAGAGGTTTCAAATCATCTCCAAATGCAGTAAGTATGCTTCTAGGTCTTCATACAAGTTATTATGTTAAGCAGACCAGGGTCAAGGTCAGAGCCTAGGGCATACCACCCGATACTGCCTTTGAGAATAACACCATTCCTAACATTCACTGGAGTGTTGACTCTTCCAGTTTCTCTCATTTACTCACATTTGCCCAACCTCACCAGGTGCTACTACAAGCCTGGTTACATCTATTGCATTTTTTTTATTTTACTTTATTGGTTTTAGAGAGAGGAAGAGAGAGGTGTGAAAGAGAGAAAAATCGATTGGTTGCCTCCTGCACATGCTCTGACTGGGAATCGAATCTACCACCTTTTGGTATCCAGGATGACGCTCCAACCACTGAGCAACACTGGCCAAGACACCTACTGAAATTTTAAGTTGTGCATTGGGTAAATAATCATCCTTTTCAGGGATATCTTTGCACGTTCAGAAAGTCAGAAATGATGAGACTGGGGCCCAACCGGCGTGGCTCAGTGGTTGAGCATCGACCTATGAACCAGGAAGTCACAGGTTCAATTGCTGGTCAGGGCATATGCCTGGGTTGTGGGCTCAATCCCCAGTGTGGTGCATGCAGAAGGCAGCCAATCAATGGTTCTCTTTCATTGATGTTTCTATCTCTCTCTCCCTCTCCCTTCCTCTCTGAAATCAATAAAAATACATATATTAAAAAAAGAAAGAAAGAAATGATGAGATTGGGGTCGATGTGGCCCTCCCTGGTGTCAGGGACCTGGGTACTTTCTATTTTGTTCTCTCCCAAGCCCGGCTTCCCTTCTCATCATCTCCTTCAGTACAGTAGCCACTGTGCCAGGTCCCTGTCCCCAGTTGCTGGCATAGCTCTCCTAAATCTCCCGGAATTTCCTCAGTGGCAGTGATCATAGGAGTGTCTTTTGTTATTCATAACAACCCTAATCTGAGTCTATGCTAACGAGGTGACTCTTGGTATTCTAAACAGCTTCAGGATGGGGGCCAGCTGCCAAAGGAACCCACCTTGTGATTAGAGAGCTGGGACTTTCAGCCCAATCCCCCCACCTCCAGGGAGAGGAGAGGGGCTGAAGGTTGACTGCAGTCACCAATGGCCAATGATTCAATTAACTGTGATGACAGTGGAACCTCCATAAAATCCTGAAGGATGAGGTTCAGAAAGCTTCCAGATGTGTGCAAATGCACCCAGGTGTCAGGGGGTGCTGCACCCCAACTCCATGGGGGAGAAGCTCCTGTGCTCGGGACCCTTCCAGACCTCACTGTATGAACCTCTTCACCCAGCATGGCTGTTCATTAGCATCTATACTAATAAAAGGGTAATATGCTAATTAGATGAGACGTCGTCCGGATATCCATCCAGACGTCCTTCCAGACAAAGCCACAGTGGCGGGGGCCGAGGCAGAGGCAGTTAGGGGTGATCAGGCCGGCAGGGGGGAGCAGTTAGGGGGGATCAGGCCAGCACGGGGGAGCAGTTAGGGGCAACCAGGCTGGTAGGCAGAGGTGGTTAGGGGTGGCCAGGCCGGTAGGCAAAAGTGGTTAGGGGTGGCCAGGCCAGTAGGCAGAGGTGGTTAGGGGTGGCCAGGCCGGTAGGCAGAGGTGGTTTGGGGTGATCAGGCAGGCAGGGGAGCAGTTAGGGGCATCAGGCAGACAGGCAGAGTGGTTAGGAGCCGAGGGGTCCCAGATTGGAGAGGGTGCAGGCCTGGCTGAGGAACGCCCCCCCCCCGCTTCCTTGCACAAATTTTATGCACCGGGCCTCTAGTCCTTTATAACAGCCTTTACAGTAAACCGGCAGCAGTAAGCAAAGAGATCTCCTGAGTTCTGTGAGTCATTCTAACAAATTGTCCCGTCTGAGAAGGTAGTCCTGGGAATCCCCAGTTTATAGCCCGTCAGAATGACTGATGATTCAGTTAGAAGTATAGATGGCAAGCCGGGCCTGGTGTCTGAGGTGGGGGCAGTCGTGGGGGGCTGGCCCTTCACCTGAGGAATCTGACACTATCTCCAGGTCAATCTGTCAGAACTGAATTGGCTCATAGGACACCCATTGGTGTCTAGAGAATTGGTTGGTGTGGGGAAACAAAACCCCATGCATTTGGTGCTATACAAGTAAGTGTTGTAAGTAAAAACAGTGCGGAAAGTGGGGAGACAGGCACCCCCTCTTTTTAAGAACACATCTCTTACATACGTTTCTGCTCCCATCCCTCCAGCCAGGACTGAGACACATAGCTTTTTTATATGGACTCTGAAAACCCTTAAAGAGTGCTGAGGATGGTCATGGAGAAAGTGGTAGTTATTTCAGAAAAATACAAAACAGGCTTAAAAGCGAGGCCATGTGTAGGAAGTTTGGGGCTTGTAACTTTAATTTCCTTCCCTAAGAGATGTGGGGAATTTATTTGTAAAGTGTATTAGGCGGGATTAAATTCAGCTGTAACAGAAAACCCCAAAGCAACAGTGGTTTGGTTCTGTTTCCCATTTCTAAATGGATTAAGTGACTGGAGGCCTGCTGTGTGCCAGGCACGGTCCTAAACACTTGACATTTCATCTTCACAAGACCCTCCCTGTACAGGAGATCCCCACTTTACAGGTGAAGAGACTTAAGTTCAGAGAAGGTAGGTAACTTGTCCGAAGTCACACAGCTCCTTGGCAGTAGAGCATACATGCACCCAAAGTTCTTTCCACCCTAGCCGGTTTGGTTCAGTGGATAGAGCATTGGCCTGCACACTGAAGGGTCCCAGGTTCAATTCCGGCCAATGGGCACATACCCAGGTTGCGGACTCGATCCCCAGTGTGGGGCGTGCAGGAGGCAGCCCATCAATGGTTCTCTCTCATCATTGATGTTTCTATCTCTCTCTCCCTCTCCCTTCCTCTCTGAAATCAATAAAAACATATTTTACTGATTTATTTATACTATAAAAATAGTTCTTTCCACTCCACCGCCTGTTCCACAGGAGACAAGCGACACTTTCTCTCCCCCTGCCCAACACCCCCCCTAACCACCCCCGTCAGCACTAAGGGGCGAGGGACATCACCCAGCTAACTGAACAGCTGACAGAGTTCAGTTTTCCCAGACTGGCTTTCAGAACCTACGTGTCGATGGTTGAAAACTAAAACTGAAATGTGTTTCCACACTCATCACCACACACTGCTCTTCCTGTTCATATTTTTAAATCCCACAGAGGAACATATTTTGGTTGTGCTTCTGGTTCACCAAGTACAACGAATCAGCATATTCACTCCCTCAGATACAAACCAATGCCAAGGGCATCTGAGTCACAACACCGTGGGCTGGCGCGTGCCAGCGCTCCCAGCCCCAACGAGTCCCCTCTTCCTCCATGTTTTGGCTCTGAATCTGGTGTGAGGCTCTCTGGTATCTTTCTCCATGAGCTACGGTCCAGAAGTCATGAAGAGCATGAAGGGGAAGAAAGCTTTCCGGGTGTGGGCGCTCAGCGGCTCAGCCCGCACTGACCCGACCATGGAGGCTGACCTGACATGGAGATGAGAAGCCAAGTTCAGAAACATCAAGTATTTGCCCCCAGGGACACAGCCTGAAACCACCAGAGGCAGGACTCGAACTCAGGACTTCTGACTCTGGGAACAGAACATGTTCTCATTCCCAAGAAGTTCCTGGGCCATGACTCCCCCGTCCCCATTCCCCGCTGCCCAGCACAGCAAAAGTCATGTTTGCTCATTTCCAGACGGAAGGCTCATGTGCTGAGTGGGTGCCTGGGGTGGGGACTGACAAGGGAGCTGGTGTTTGTGGGCCAGAGGTGCCCAGACATAAGAGGAAGACCCACGGAGACACAGAGAAAAGACCGAAGAGAGACACAGAGAGCAGAGTGGCCGAGCCGTCCTCTTTCGAGGCAGATGCCTAGAAGACGTGCTTCCAAGAAGCTTCTGATCGAGCGAAGGAGCTGACATGACACAGAACGAAACCACAAATGAGGCCTAGCACGCAGGAGCCCAAACACATGTCAGCACCGCGGGTGACTCAGGAGGAGGCTGGAGCTGGCCAGGCGGGATTTGGACAGCAAGGAGAAGGAGAGGGCCCCATGGGAGGATGGAGAGAAGCCCTGGGTGGGTGGGAGAGAGGCCCCTGGCCCCAGGGCACAGGCTGCATAGGCCTCCAGAGCAGGTGTCGCGATGGATTTAACCCATCGATGGACGTTTAGGCTGCCCCAGTCTCTCTCTTGCACACAGAGCTGCAATGATTTCCCTTGCATTGTCGGCACATCTGTCGGATAAATCCCCAGATGTGGAACTGCTCACTCAAAGAGCATTTTTCGGGCATTCTTATCAGGTTCTGTATTGCAGGGTTTGATTCATTTTTTTCTACAGGCTCCCCGCTGTGTTCTCTGCGCTAAGACAGCCCCAGAGGGGTCCTGCCTCTTCTGCCCAGCTCAGGGCCGTGGTCATCGGTGTCCTGACGGTGTGCTTGAGGGAATGCAGAGAAATTAAGGTGCATAAGCAGATTCTAACCCTTTCAAATATACTAGGAGCCTAGGCAGCTGTAAACTCCGCACTGACTCCTGAATAAGTGCACAATCTCTTTATTATATGCTGTGGGGAAACGTCCAGGTTTCAGATAGATTGGCATTAGTGGGGCTTGTTTCAAGGGGCGTAGGGAGGACATTGTCCTCTGGCCGTGACCTCCACATCCCCAGGCCGAAGATGGCCAAGCAGGCGCAAGACTGGGAACTGGGCAGTCACAGATCTGGGCTGAACCGTGAGGGCCTCCGAGACTTTGCTGCCATACTCACCTTGTCCCTTCTCGCTCTCGCCCCCATCAGTACAGTATGGAAGTCTTCACCGATGTTATGCATAGTGTCTATATGTTGTGATGGCAACTGAGTGTGAAATACATTGAAATATGCTATCAAAGACCAACACGCAGACATAGAGGTAATTCTTAGACACTGTTTCACTTGTGTACACGGAGAACAACCAACAGTGTTGACTCAATGAGTCCAAAGAAAAAGAGCTCCTTATCGCAAGGACGAGGCTCGGAATGTAGGCAGGGAATGTAGACACCTGTGAGGTGTGCAAACCCTCACATAACATGTTGGGCGAACGCAGAGTGTAAATACCTTTGTGCTTTAAGGAATCATTTTGCTGAGCTGCCAAACTAAGGTTTTGTTGTATAAAACAGCCTGTAGCAGGTTAGTTTCGCACCTGTTAAAATTCAGTCTCGAAAGCAATACTAAACTTGTACAACTTCATCCTCTGATACAGTTAAATGTTCGCCTCTGAGTTTTCTTCTAGCCAGAACCAGATGCACATGATTGGGAGAGCAGGGTGACGGGGGTATATTTTGGTGGTGGGTGGTGGTGAATTTGGCTGTCGCTGTTTTATTTAACTAAATGAGGATTCGTAAAGGGTTTCATCTTCTCAGCCTCATGTGTGATTCAGAGTCACACCGTCCGTCTGGCACACAAGCGCGCTGGCCTGAACCCGGGTCTTCTGGCTTTGGGCGCAGTCATGGCCCACAGCTCCTTGTCACTCTGACAGAGGAAATGGGCCCTGGGTTTACTCTCTGTGTCAACTAGCTGCCAGAAGAACTTCAGTGGTGGAAATGTGGCTACTGAGCACTTGAAATGTGGCTAGGGAGAGTGAATGTAAATTTTATTTAAATTTATGTAAATTTATTTAAATTTAATTGCTAGAATGCTCGCTTTAGTTGTATATAGCTAATGTCCCTATATAGCACAGTTCTAAGAGAACCAGCACCTTTCTGGACCTTTATTTTCCTGTGGATTTCTCTCCCCCTTTGTCAAAGTACAAAAATGGGAATTGGGGATAGAGCAAGAGCCCTTGTTCTCCCGTCCTCACCCCCTGACTCCCCCTGCCCTCTCTACCATTCCCCCTTCCACCCAAGTCCTCTAGAGTTTTCTAGGACCAAATATTATTTCTAATAACAGAGCTTTCTCACTCCAGTTATAATCACAAATCCCTCTGGGGAGAAAGTCTTGTAGTGAAACAAATGGCCTATCCAAAGGTTTCAGAAAATTACTTTTTAAAAACTCTTTGGAGTGGACTATGCCGGGAAATGAAATAAGTATCAGGTTGGTTTGAGTAAGTTATCACATATGCCCCATGAGCTTCAGGGCATGTTTTGAGAAGGCTTTTTTCACTGCTCCCAAATAACGGACAAATTGTTGATATAATGAGTGATCGAAGGAAGGGCTGGTTGGCAGCCTTTGGAGCAGGAAGGCCTCTGCAGGGAGGAGAATATTAATCAAGCCTTCCCGCGAGCAGGGGAACCAGGAGGAAAACAAGCTTCTCCTTCATGAATAAGGCAGCTCCTGGATATGTTTCCCAAGCTTTAATGTGCACCCACACGACCTGAGGAATCTCGTTAAAATGCAGATCCCATTCAGCAGGGCCACTGGTGCAGAGACTGCACTCTGCACAGTGAGGCTCGAGGCTTCAACGCTCCTGAAGTACAGAGACTGGCCACTCTGAACATCTGGCAGCTGTCTGCCAGTGCCCTGACGCCCAGCCCAGCCTGCCTGCCAAGGGCTAGGTTCTCTTGAAATGGTCATCTTGGAGCTTGTCTCCCAGGGATTCAGCCATGCTTTATAAACTTGCCTGCTTTGCGAAGTTGCCAGAACCCATCAAATGTATAGGGCCAAAGCTCTGAGAGACCAGTGTGAGGCAGCAGCCTGGGTAAATGCATCTGCTCTGCAAACTCACACTGGCCCCGAAGGGGGTTGCTCTGAGAGTTGGGGGTGGTGGTACCACTAGGAAGCCACTGTTACCACAAATCTAAGCTCCATCCTCCAGTCTGGTTTCATTAGTAATGATGTTGATGTTTTCATTTATTTCTTCTTGTTTCCTACTTTCACTTAATTCAGCATTAACTGGGAACAAAATGCCCCAGCTATAATTTGCCCCTTCAAACCACTTAATCTGCTTCTATAAAGTGAAGATAATAGAGCACCTACACCTCTCTCAGTTTTGTGAGGATCAAATTAGTGCACAGAGGGGTTTACGATTGTCCCTAGTATGACAGATGTTTACTAAATGCAAGCTGTTATGGTAAGAGGTACTTTTTGATGTTTGTTCCATGAATAAGTACAGACAGATCAGTCTCCACTAACAACCTCCCTCTTGACCTCCAGACCCAAAGCCTGCTTGGTAGTTCCACTAGAAACAAACATTTCATCTTTTCCCCAAAATCAGTTCCCCTCACCATCTTCTGTCAGAGGTATCATCACTGTCCCTGTCAAAGACAAGTAACCAGAGCTATTTTTTTGCATCCATATCCAGGCACTGACACTCAATCATACCTCACAAAGCCTCTTGAATCCACTGTCTTCTGTCTCCACCGCCGCTACCCTCATCACCTGTTCTTGGACGCCTGCATTAACTTCTCGCCAGTCTTCCTGCCTTGGTCTGTCTCCTTCCCAACCCCATTACAGGAACTCCAAGTCAGTCTTGCCTAAGCACTGTTAGAAGTATTCAAAACAATCCCTATAAGCAGTTCCAAGGCATTTTTTAAGGCAGTGGCAACACTGATGGAATCGTTCGTGGCTTCCCAGGGGACTACGTGGGAAAAGGCCACACACATGCGCCCTGATGCTTATGAAATCGCCCACGATCAGTTGTGATACTTTAGAGGCACATCCACACTCAGGCAACTCCTACCGAGGCTGGATGCTGAGGTGTTGACCGCTCAGTCTACTGGGTGACACTTAAATCTCAGGTTGGATGAAACTATTAGTCAAAAAGCACTGGTTTTGTTTAGGTCTTTCTCTCTACGTATTTGCTGTGGTTTCATCATCAAGCAAAATCATTTTTTAATTTCTTCATTATCAGCTAGGGATTTGGGGACCTCGTATTATTTTGTAATTCATCTAGTTCAAAATAAAGGTTTCCAAAGAAGCAAGTTTACTTGAAAATAGTGATGACACTGTTGAAAATGAACATGTTCTATTTCTCAAATTTGAAGATCCAAAGAGTCTTGTTCAAGGACCACTGGTTGGTCCCTCGGGTAAAAGCAATTCCTCTATTTAACCACGAGATGGCACTTGAGCTGTGGCACGCTGAGCCAGCTGGCTCAAGGTTAGGACCACCCCCTTGGTTCCCTGAAAGAGAGGAGACAGCTGGAATGTGGAAGAGGTGTGCCACCACTTCCTTAACCAGCCATCAAGGCATGTCACTTCAGGACCGATTCTTATTAAAGGCAAGAACAAGATACTTGACTATCACCACAGCAATAGCAGAAAATAAAACCAAACCCGTGACTTGAAAAATAATTTCACACAAGGTTCCCCAGTCTCACTCTCTAGCTCCATCCTCCCTCCCCCTGACAATGACAGCTTCTGCAGGTTAACTTCCCAAAATTCCTCTTAGTGCCTGTTCCCACCTGCAGGCTCATCACTAACATCCTCACCTTCCCTCTGAGCTCGATTCTCCCAGGCACAATCCCGTAATAGTCAGAGGCTGTTCATTCATTCACCTGGGCTCCTCCTAACTCATCAGAGACAAGGCTCCCTCATACTAAGCCTCAGTTCCCTGCCAGCAGAACATCGGGTTAACACGAGGCTGCTGTTCTTTCTTCTTTTACCAGATTTCATAAGCCAATTCTGAACTTTGGGGACAGACACTAGACACCTCTATGGATGTCAAAAACCATCTTCCCTAGATTTCTTAGGCAAGCAAATCCTAAATCTGGACAGGTTTCCTTGACCTCACCTTCCTCAGGAAAAGAGTTTTAAACACAAAACTATAGTTGGCAGACCTTTCCTTTTCTGCTGGGAAGCAAAGAGTTCTCACTGGAGTAGTCGAGTAAGCATCACCCACATATTTTGAATAGCTCTACACTCAGGGGCTACTCTGATACACCTCCTAGAGTCAGGCCATATGCATCACTTCTAAAATCTGTCCAATATCTGGTTTTAGCCATGTCATTATACCAGGACAATTTTTAAATTTTTTTTTTTAATTAGGATTTTATTATTATTTTTAAATATATTTTATTGATTTTTTTAAAGAGAGGAAGGGAGAGGGATAAAGTTAGAAACATCGATGAAGGGCCGGATCCGGCCCGCGGGCCGTAGTTTGCCCACGGCTGTCCTAGAGGCAGGCCATATGCATCACTTCTAAAATCTGTCCAACATCTGGTTTTAGCCATGTCATTATACCAGGACACTTTTTAAATTTTTATCTTTATTGTTGAAAGTATTACAGATGTCCCCTCCCCCGGCATTGTTCCCCTTCATTCCCCACCCTTTCTTCCCTCTGAGATTCCTCAGTCTGTTCTATTCGTCCATGTCTCTGGATCTATTTTGTTTGCCAGGTTATTTTGTTCATTAGATTCCACATATGAGTGAGAGCATGTGATAGTTGTCTTTCTCTGACAGGCTTATTTTGCTTAGCATAATACTCTCCAGGTCCCTCCATGCTGTCTCAAAGGGTAAGAGGTACTTCTTTTTTACTGCTGCATATTATTCCATGGTGTAAATATACCACAGCTTTTCTATCCACTCCTCTACTGATGGGCACTTGGGCTGTTCCCAGATCTCAGCTACTGTAAGTAGAACTGCTAATACCAGGACAATTTTCCAGTACATTCAGCCAAATGTTCTTGGTGGGAAAGGGGGCAGATGCTTGGTGGGAAGGCAATTGCCCTTCCATGAATTCAGTTTAAAGGTTATCAGGACAATATACTATAGTCCCAAGATATAGAAAAAAACCTCCAACTTATTCATGAATCAAACATGTGGATTTCTTTAAACCTTCAGCTTATGCCAATTTTCCAGATAAGTCCCTCAGCTTCATTACATACAGTAATACAAAGGGTTCTATTACTTAAAAACAAGTAAGTATTCTGGGATTACTTTGGTCTGAAATTTCAGATCCCATGGTGCTGGCTACAATGGAAAAACAAGGCTAGACCTTGGACTTGGCTTGAACATTAATTTCATTATTTGAACAAATCCATTCCCGAGATTGCAGTCACCTCATCTGCAAATAAGATTTTATTGCATTAACTGGGGGCCCAGCTCGCCAAATCATGCAAAACCCAGACCCAGCGTCAAGTCCCGTTGGCACCACGGGACCCATCAATGCACCTCTTGGTGACCGGTCTTTGGTCATTACAGCGTTACGACCACTGGGTTATTATATAGATTGCTTAGTGTTCCCTCATGGCTGTATTTTGCACACCTCTCTAGGATAAGTAAACATAAAACAATATCTAGCCAGTTGCTTCTACTGCTTATTTACGTTGAATACCTCAGACTTCAATAATGCAAGTAAGGCAAGAACAGTGACTCACTGCACACACAAGACGCAGCCTCCACCACCTTCCCCAGGCACAGGTGGGCTGCACGGCCCAGCAGAGCAGGGCACACTGCACTCCTGATCAAAGACCAGGGAGAGCTGCGGAGTCTCTGAGCAGAAGACATTCCTTACGTCCAAAAAGTTTAATCTCAATCAACAGTACTTGATTCTGGGAATCTCAGGATTCCTCTTTACTTTTAAAAATTAAGGATCCCAAAACGTTTTTATGTGGGTCATAGCTGTTGATATTTACTGTAGTAGAAATTAAAAATGAGAATGTTTTTAGATATTTGCCTACAAATTCATTTTAAAATAAATACTTCACTAGAGCAGGGGTAAGCAAAGTTTTTCTGTCAGGGTCAAGCAAGTAAATATTTTAGGCTTTGCAGGCCATATGGTCTCTGTTACAACTTCGCAATTCTGCTGTTGTGTGAAAGCAGTCAGACAATAAGTAACAAATGAGCGTGACTGTGTTCCAATAATCTTTTATTTACAAAAACAGGCATGGGCCAGTTTGCTAGAAAACAAACCTTAAAAAGATTAAACAGATCTGCAAGTAAATTAACTATCTGCTAGAATAAAGCCCAATACAAAGATAACAAAGCCAGCAATGTAACATTCATAATGTGTGTCATCTTTCTTAGTACTAAATCAAAGAACTGGAAAATGACTGGGGTCCAGGAGAAAAATCAGTCAATAGAAATAGACCCAGAAATGACAGATAATGGTATAAGCAGATAAGTACATTAAAACACTTATTATAAACATGCTCTATATGTTCAAGGTTGTAAAAGAAAATATAAATATAAAGAGAAATTATGTAAAAAAGAAAATGGAACTGCTAAAGACAAAAATATAATATCTGACATGAAAATTTCACTACAAAGGAATAACAACAAATTAGACATTGCAGAAAAAAGCAATCAGGAAACTCGAAAAACTGCAACATGATATGAAGAATGGAGGAGAAAAAAAATAATTTTTAAAAAGAATAAAATCGTAATGACCTGTGGAATATCAAGCAGTCTAAGATACATGTCTACCCCAACAACAATATGATACATATAAAAACCCACATTAATTAAAACATACAGAGAGGTTAAAAATAAAAGTATGGAAAAAGATACATCATGCAAACTCTAATCATAAGATTACTAGAGTAGCAATATTAATATCAGACAAAATAGACTCAGGCCAAAGAATGTTGCCAGATATAAAGGACATTTCATAATGACAAAAGTGACAATTCAATAAGAAAACATAGTAACCGTAAATGTGACAATAATTTCTAAACTCTTCTGTTTAGAAAAAAAAAAAAGGAAGAACTGAAGAGACATATGCAAATTCACAATTACAGTTGGTTATTTCACCATACCTATCTCAGCAACTTACAGAACAAGTGGAGAGAAAAAAAAGCATTTAAAGATGTAGAAAACTTGGATTCTACCAACCAATGTGACCTAATTGGTATTTATAGAACATTATAGCCTGCAGAATACACATTTTCAAGTGAACAAGAAACATTCACCAAAACAGACCATATGCTGGGTCATAAACCAAATTTCAATAAATTTTAAAGGGCTGAAATCATCCAGAGTATGTTCTCAAACCACAATGGTTAAATTAGTAATCAATAACAAAAAAATTAAAACAGTGCTGTGAGTAGAAATATACTGCAAGCCACACATGTAATTTTAAATGTTCTACTAGCCACATTTTTTAAGGTAAAAAGAAACAGGTGGACTTAATTTTAATAATATATTTTATTTAAGCCAGTTATCAAAAATATTCTCATTTCAACATGTAAGCAATATTTTAAAATGAGATTTTTTTTTCATACTGTCTTCCTAATCGGTTACTTACAGCACAGCAATGTGAACCAGCCATGTGTCATGTGCTCCACAGTCACATGGCTAGTGGCTACCAAATGGGACCACATAAATCAACATGGTAAGTTATCAAATATGCTATAGCTGATGATGTTAATACCCATATATGTTGTACTTTTTTCCCCAAAGGAAAAACATCTTGCCTTGAGACAGGAAGACTTTTGAAATGTTTAGACCTACCTAAAAAGAAATATGATGACGTTAATCATTGAGGTTGCTGATTTGTCTGCAAACTTTAGCCACTGTTCTCTAATTGGTCTACTACTCATTCCATGAATACCCATTGGCTACTTTAAGGTTCTCCTGTTCTTAGGTGTATCAGGTGCTTTTTCCTGCACAGACTCCACAGCCTATTGGTGGTTTATCCACATCACACGTATTTTGGAGTTCATGGGGATGAATAGCTTGTCGTCTAGTTATGTTGTAAATGTTGTCCAGGGGTTTTTGGTTGCTACATTCCAGCCATCACCATCATCCCAGAATTTAGTTTGTAAAACATATGCACGTATTACTGACAAAAATAAACTTTTTTTTAAGAGAGAATATTGTTGAATGTTACTCCTTGTTTTTATCTTTGGCTGAAAATGTGGAATAAAGGGGGCCCAGGGAAATAGTGTAGGATGGCAGGGAAGATAAGGAGCAAGGAAACACTTCCAAGGAATGCCCTGAGCACAAGAGGCTGAGAAGAGAGATGAAAAGGTTGAATCCAAACCCAAAGATTGGCCACAGGGGAAACAATCAGATGAAACAAACAGCTTTGAATAGTGAACTAGCACGCATTCCCTGGAGATTCCCCAACTAAAAATAGAAAGAGTCCCCTTACTATGGTATAAAGGAGCCGTTAATGGAATTAAAAGTGGTTCAGACAACGGCTTCATTCCTTATTCAGCCCCTAAGAAAAATACAGGCTTGAGTATGATTTTGGAAAACAATGATTATTGAGCCAGCTGCAAAGCCACCCTTGTTCCCTGCTTTGTGGTACTAGAGTTGTGACCTACAAACATGTCTCATTTGCCAGTGGACACAGTATTAGGTGGCACTGGAGGGGCACTGCAGGTGGAAAGGGGCCTCCATCTCCTGGTTTCAGAGCTTTTCCCTCGTGCTACCACTGAGCCACTGTCAGCATGTGCCTGTCTGGCCGGCAACGTGAAAGCCAGTGGTGCACATTTTCCAGCGGTGCAGGCCCCAGAGGCAGCTTTCCCAAGGGCACTGGCACCCAGCCAATGACTTCCTACCGTTTCCCTGACGCCCTGCCTGCCACCTCATGGTGGCACCTCAGCACGCTGCATCCAGTGGGCCACACATCCCCTTCAATGAGACCCGAACCTCAGCCTTGCGGGCAGGGAAAGGGCTCGTCCAAGTCTGTCCCTCCCTTGGGTCCTCTCCCTCAGTCTGCAAGTAACGGCTGCTCCCTGCAGCTGCTAGTCCTGCCTTCTTTAGAGATGTACTGGCCTCTCTTTGTGGTTAATCAATCCCATTACTAGTTAATAATTCTTCATACTGAATTTTCCCTGTTCAAATTTTGGTAGGCTTTCTTTCTCCTGAATAGTCTTGAACCCTAAATGGTACCTTAATCATCTGTAAAGTTTAAAAGAGGGCTTATAACGGTGTGGCTGAGTTGGTTGACGCATCATCCCATACACGGAAAGGTGTGGGTTCGATTCCTGGTCAGGGAGGCAACCAATCGACATTTCTCTCACATTAATGTTTCTCCCTCTCCCTTCCTCTCTCTCAAATCAATAAAAGCATATATCCTCAGGTGAAGATTTAAAGGAAAAAAAAAAAAAGAGGATGTGTATTTTCTAAATCAAATCACTAAGAAAATTAAAGCCATGAAATTACAGTCCTTTTAGGAAATAAGAGAAATCAGTGAGAAAGCATAAAATAAAACATGATCACAGAAGACCAAAGTCAGTAATTAACGAAAGCAAATGGATTAGACTCCCCTAATAAAACACAAAGACTCTCCAAATGTGCTGAAATATAAAAAGACATGATGTTTAAGAGACAACTAAGAAGTATATCAAAGTTAAAAATAAAAGGATAAAAATTAATTTATCAAGCAAATATAAACAAAAAAGGACAGAAATATTCTAATATCCAGGAAGTAAAATTCAAAGCAAAATAACTAATAGGACAAAAAGAATAACTTTACAGACTAGCAAGTCTTCCTTATAAATTGTACTTAACAGACACAAGTATCTGTACTAAATAATAGTATCAAACCACACAAAGCAAAAGCTAAAACAAGATAAAATTGAGAGAAATAACTATATTAGAAGACTTTAAGCTAACATTACTAGTCTATGACAGTTTATAACCAAAAACAAAATTGGAATTATGTAATTAAAGTGGTTGAATGAAGTGAAACACATGTTCACCTGTCCCACACAAATGGATTAAACCTTTGTTTAAAACACCCACAGAATATTTTTTTTAAATGCTAGGCCCCAAAACCTCAATAAATTCTAAAAGGCAAAAAGTATGTAAGCCATATTTCCTTTCCACAAGGAAAAAAACCCTACAAGTAGCAAAAGTTGAAAAATAAAGAAAAAACCACACAGAAATTTTTAAATATTCTTAATAAACCAAAACTTTAAAACAATAATAAACTACTTATGAAACACATCAACATAGCTAGGATGTGAACATATTTAAAGTTAGGGAAAAACAAAAGCCTTCAATGTATTAATTTGTATACAAACAAAAAAATAATTATCAGACTCAAAAGTTATAGGGAAGACATCTAGAGAAAACAAAAATAATAAACATAAAATGAGAAATTAATAGAAAATCACAATTGGATAAATCCAAACTGGTTGTTTTGAAGGGAAAAAAGATACCATTAGCAAGAAAAAAATAAGTGGTAGAACTAAGGTAAATCTTTTATAACCTAGAAGGAGCAAATTTAATAGAAATTTTTTATTCTTTCTATTAAAATTCTATGCTAATAAATGCATTGCATTTCAAAAAAAATAAATTTGATAGAAAAGTATAAATTACCTAATTTAGTAAATAATAAACACAAAAGGAAAATGCAGTTGGAAACAAAATTTTAAAGTTACTTAAATTTAAAAATAGATGACATATTAAGTCACAAAAGAAACTGATAGTTATCAAGAAATTCTTTCCAGAAAGGGCTCTGAACTCGTTTTATAAGCACAATCCTTCAATATTTCATGGAACAAATCACTCCTGTGCTATAATATAACTGCTTAATGCATAGAAAAATATATACAGTTATCCTATCCGCTTTATAGAGCTAGCAAAATCCCTATGTCAAAACTTGGACAATAGCCAAACTCACTCATGTAAAAATGCTATTTTCCTAAGTAAAATATTAGCAAATCAAATTCTATAGTACCATTAAGGCAGTCACATTTTAGGAAAAATGCATTCCAGAGGACACCACGTATTTTGAAAGTAATTTTCCCAGAAAAATAAATGTAAAAGCAGGGGGTGCACAGTTGCAACAGCAAAATCACTGCAGTGTATTTTTTCTTTGAGATTGCTTTTTCTTATTTCACCATTATTTTACTATTTCAAAAAGGACTCTTGCTCATAGTGGTAGTTTCTTTAAGATCTTGATCACATTTAATTTCTGTCCCAAAGTTACTGAGACTTGAACATCCTTTTCAACACTAGTTTTAACACTACCGCTTAACGAATGCCTGTAAGAGAATAGATAAATGTGACTCTCGCTCTCAGAACGGTGCTGGTAAAGAACCCGGAGCTTTACAGGACGCTAACAAAGAATGATGGCATGTTTGTTTACTAGCCAAAGCTGTACTGCTATATGGCAAAAGCATGAACAGTTTACAAATGTACTGAGATGCCAGTTTTGAAATTATGCAATGCAATTCTTGGTCACTTTTTTAAGCTATAAGTAGTAAAACCTCAATAAAGCAGATTAATTTGGGCAAGGGGGTGTAACTGTTAAAGCCAAAAGTCAATTATATAATAAAGTAGGTTTTCCAAATGGGTATTAAAAAATTGACAAATTAGTTTCCTTGTATTTTGTGTGTTTTTTTTGTTAATCCTCACCTGAGGACATTTTTTCCATTGACTGTTTTTTGTTTTTGTTTTTAGAGGGGGGGGGGGGAGGAGGGGGGGGAAGAGAGAGAGGAGAGAGAGAGAGAGAGAAACATCAATATGAGAGAAACACATCTACTGGTTGCCTCCAAGCATACGCCCTGACCAGGCCTGGGGATCGAACCTACAGCCTAAGTATGTGCCCTTGACCAGGAATCGAACCTATGATCCTTTGGTGCGTGGGCCATGCTCCAACGACGTAGCACCACCGGTCTGGGCTAGTCTACCTGCTTTTACTTCTGAAGATACGTTTTGTGATTAAAATTAAGTTTGTGTGAAAAGTTTAATTTCACAGAAAAGTTTTCGATATGTACTACTGTAATTTTAAGTTTACGGTATACTGCATTCACCAGTCACCACAAGTAAAGAAATGCACATGGCTGGGGCATGGCTTAGGACCCAGAACATCTGCCCCCATATGAAAACTGCTGCAGAAAGTCACATGACGTGACAACAGAACCAATTTCCTGCTTGATGCGGTGTGATCACACACTAATCATTTACTGAACGTTGTTTACAAGCAGTGATTCTTGGATTTAAATATGTAGACTATAGTTGTAGGTATGTAATATTTATTTATGTCGGTGAAATTACTACAGGATTTTTTCCAACATATGGCCTATCCG
This sequence comes from Myotis brandtii, assembly GCF_000412655.1. NCBI lineage: Eukaryota > Metazoa > Chordata > Mammalia > Chiroptera > Vespertilionidae > Myotis > Myotis brandtii. Next base: position 3,031,263 of record NW_005355115.1, read on the forward strand.
CTAAAATTTGTTAAAAATAACAGTGAATTAATAACAACAAAATAACCTGCTAATTTATTTATAAGCAAATCTTGGTTAAAAGCATTTTAAAATTAACAGGGTGTTAATCTTCACATATGACATCTGGACTGGAAATTTTGTCTGTTAAATCCAAAGTCCATTAAATCAAGGGTTTACTGTATATGTATTACTTCAAATTTTGAAATCAAAGTGAGTCTTCACTACTATTATTAGATCCAACAATTTTAAATCGGTATAATTCAAGTCTACATAAGATGCAGGTAAACTATAAATCTTTTTTTTTTAATTATTCTACCTGATTCCAGGAGTTCAAAGCTGGTTTAATGTTGTTAAATCTGTTAAAATGTCCTCAACAATGCTCTTCCTCCGGGAGCACGCCCACCTTTCTTCCCCCCGAGTCCTGCATCTCCTACACTCAAAGCGTCCCCATGAGACTTGCAACCAGGGGACAAACGGGCAGTGGCAGCTCGTCCTGGGCTAACCCCCTAAACCTGTCTCCAAGGCCGCCCTTTTCTTGGACTTGTCAACGAGCTAAGGCCGCCTGGTCTTGGCTCATTTCTTTCCTATGACATTTCTGGAGAGCGACGGCAGCCCACCTAGGCTCTCTCCTCTTGCTTCTTCTACCCCAAGCCCTTCCTTGTTTCCCTATCCCCAGCTTTAATAAATGTACGTATTCTCATTTTCAAAAATGTCATCAACAAATCAAATGAAATAATTATATAATTATGTTAATAGATACCCAAAAAGCATATTTGACCAAATTCCTGAGCCATACCTAATTTAAATTCTTTAAAAACTAAAAATAGAGGGAAATTTCCTTTCTAGATGAAGAATATCTGACTAAAAACAGCAAACCTAAAGGTAAAACACTGCTATGGATGTTCCCATTAAAGTCAGAAAACAAAACAAATACCATTATAGTTGTTATTTTATGTTGTTCTAAACAATTCAACCAACAAAACATGCAATACAAACTAAATAAGACTATTAGAAGAACATCATCAGTCATAGCTATGAAAGTAATTCCTAGAAAACCCAGGCAAAATTACTGAGGAAAGGACTAGAATTAAGTAGATACCAAGAAAATATAAATTTATGACTTGGCCAGAACTACTGCTGTTCAGATCTTTCCATGCCTCCCTCAGGACTGCTTATATCCTAGTCTGAGTCGCTCCTGGGTGCCTGGACTACTGCACCAGGCTCCTGAACTAACTGGATTCCTTATTTTCAACCTGGGGAGAGATCACACAGTAGGGCCACAGGATGTTCCAAAAACAAATCTGACCATGTCATTCCTTTGCTTAGAAGGAAAGTTTCCCATCATAGTTAGAATAAGACCCAAATTCCTTCCTACGGCCTTATAAATATGGCCCTATCACCAGGCCTTATACAAATGCCATGTGGGCACTGGCCATACTGACCTTATGTTCCTCAAGCACACCTTTGTGCTAGCTCTTCACTTTGTTGGCCTTGAGCTCTACTTGAATCTCACAGGATGGCGCCTTCCAAGATGTAGTCATATCCTACCTTAACTGTTCTTTCCTAGAGCTCTTTGATCATCCCACCCAGAGCAGCCACCAGTCGCTATTTCTCATCACTCTGTTAATTCCCTCCATGGAATCTAAAGTTCATGATCTGATACTTTTTCCTGCATATTTATTATCTCCCCCACAATGCCGCCTCCATAACAGCAAGAACTGTGTCTTAATAACTGTTCAACACTTTAAAGTTCCTGGTACGTAAGAGTCACTTAGTAAACATTTAAATTTTAGTTGTCTGTCATTATCAAGTAAGCTGTAAGTGCCACAAAACAGGAAGTATGCCTATTTTATTAATTGTTCTATCCCCAGGACTCTGACAATAAATATCTCATGAATGAATGTATCCCTCCCTCCCTTTTAAGTCCCTAATATTCTAAGATTAGGCAAATTTTTTTGGTGAGTTCAACACATTTTTGGCCTATACTGAAACTTACAGCCAGCTACTGTCCTAAATGATTTCCTATGCATTATTATAAAGTTAAATCTTCTCACTTCTACCCATCCAGTCCCCAAATTCTACATTTGTCTGACTGACTTAAGATAAACACAGAGCTTTAATAATTAAAGTTTACTAGCCTTGTTGAAATTAATCTTTAAAATGCTTTTGTCAAAAAATATTTACAAGAAAATAACAGGTCAAGAAATCTTTTGAGCCCTAATCCATAAACTACACATGTAAGTAGCTGAGCAGAGAAGACATCGTGCCTAAAATTATATTGAGAAAAAAGAAGAGGTATTAAAAAGTTAATCTATCTTGTCAGTGTACAGACAAATGATCATTCTATGGTAAAACAGTAAAAACTAACAAAGCCACAAAAGGATTGCCTATTTAGGATTTAAGTTAAGATGCTAGTTCACCATTTGATTATCCCAGAGTTACTCATTAAATATGATACAGAGTACATATTTGCTGGTTTGTGGGCACTTTCAAGTATCCAATTACTACAAACAAAAGGCTACATTCTCAATTTTTTAGGTTTTGTTTTTATTCAAGAGTATACTCATAGGCAGCACTTAAAAATCAGGCTTTTAAAATAAAGGCCAAAACTGAAAAAAAAATTTCCAAATGTGACACTGATAAAAGAATGATTGTCATAATTTAAACCCTAAAATGTCCTGTGGAGTGAAAGGCTTTATACACAGAATGTGTTAGATCAATATCGTTTAAAATAAACAATCAAAAGACCACAGATTATGGGCAAATTTGTCAATGAAGATAAACATCAGTTTCAGCCTTCCAGAGTACGAAAACCAGCAATAAGTTCATCTTGTGACAGAATACACACTGTGCTTCACATTTTGGACTTTAAAGATTCTTTCTCCAGCAACAAATCAGCATATCTTTGCTGAAGCTCCTTTTCTCTTTCCTGTTGTCGCTGTACATCTTCTTTTAGACACTTGAAGAGACAGATATTAAATAATTATTTCATACGTAAGTAATGAAAATTAAAAAGATCTATGGTACTTTATCATCCTACAAACAGCTGAGTTCAGTCCTGATTCTTAAGAGGCAAGCATTGCCCAAAGAGAAACAAAAATAGGGGCTACTTTAGCTATAACACAAATACTGCTAAGGCCATTCTTTGATTAGTCATATGACTACCATCATTTTGTAAAGTCTCTGCTTCTATCTCAAATAAACAAGCCATTATTATCCTATTGATACCCACGAATGCACTTTATCTTGGCAGGGGCTATAATGTACACTGAGGAAATCAAGTTAAATGTGACCAAAGCAACTTGATGCTTTGGAATGAGTATCTATATTCCCAGCACCCAAAATTACCAATCAAAAAGACATCAGTTTAATGTACCTTGGAGAGCTATATGAATGGAATACAATTCAGTTTCAGGGGAAAAATCTCAAGGTTACTTATTCCATTTCATAATGTATCTTTACACAAAACAGAAAATTAGTGAAGGAAAAGCCTCTGTATCTTCCACTGGCCTGCTCTATCCATCCAACCCCTGGCAATTCTAGGTCAGAAAGTTTAGGCTCTCACTGGAAAAAGCGAGACAGTATCAGCTCCCTGCACAGGAAAGAAATAAAAATAGGAAAGCCCTGGGTAATTCTCTGTGGCTCTCTTTCTGAGCAAAGATGCAAGGCAATAATGTTACCTCTAGCCTCCGGGGAATCGCAGAATCTTCGTGTTTCTTGAGTTCTTCAAAAGTGCGTAACTCTAAGTAAGCCTGCTCAATTTGGTCCCATAAGTCATTCAATTGTTTTTTGAGCCCCATAGCACGAGACTGGTAACCTCCAAGCAAAATTTTCATCTTCTTTTCCATCTTTGCAGCTCTCTTGGCTTCTGTCGTCATGTGACCCCTGTTTATCTGGGGGGAGATCACATCAGCACACATGAGAAAAGCAGGCTAAATAACAGGACTACAGAGGCAGTATTGGTTAAAAGCAGCAGCACACTACAGTTCCTTATACTTCAGCTGTCATAACACAAAATTAGGCTTAAGAAGGATCTGTCTTGCACCTGATGGATTTTACAGATTAGTCCTAAATAACATATTTATAATAATTTCACCCATGATTCAATGGCAAAGCAGGCTTGAATTTCATAGTATGGCAATTCTATGAAAATTATTGGAAAATCGCAGTAATCTCTACTTCTGAAAATAACTTCTGCTATCATTAATCTGCACTGATTTTAGAACTGGCAGTGACTCATCTTCACCACCTATAGCTCAAAAATGTACTTCTAGGAGCATGCAGAGGTGGCCCATCCTATCTAATAATAGACAAACATGGTAATTGACCATACCTCTGCTACGCTTTCCATTGGCTAATCAGCAGGATATGCAAAAAAAATGTACTTCTACATTACACGTACATTTTTAATAGCTGTGATCAAAACGTAACTCCTCAAACTATAAAATTTTTTTATAATGTCAAAATCCTAAATTTGGCATATAACCCATTAAGGAAAAAGAATATCACATTTGTCAACACAATTTTCTAATTTTTGAGAAGTGAAAGGACACCATGAAATTAAGAAAAAATGATAGTTTTCTATTAAATATGTATATTGAGCACTGGTGAGATGCCTCCTCAGACCATTCTAAAATTAAAGGGAAAGAATTAAAAATGTATAAACTCACAAAAGGACAGGAGAAGGACAATTAACAGAATAAAGATTTGAACAAAATTCTAAAGCTACTGCTGGCAAGTGCAGCAGCGGTGGTGGGAGCCTCTCCCACCTCCGCTGCAGGATGGCAGCAAGGAGCAAAGGGTCCCGGACTGCAAGAGGGCGCAGGCAGGACTGAGGGACACACACACACCCTGCCACAGTACATGAAATTTCGTGCACCGGGCCTCTAGTCTGGTATAACAGCATAATACTTATGCTCAGAAAGTGTTTATCTAGTCATGAAGGCACACTGAGTATGATTGGTACCTTATATCTGGAAATTACCACCTCACACACAGTTGAGTCATTTATTATTCCCAAACTACCAAAGATTTTAAAACTGCAAAGTTGCTAGCTTCCATTTAATATCAACAATTATATTTAATTTAATCCAAGCTTTATGAAAGTCTTTTGGCTCAAATATTATGCTAAAGCCCTAGTCAGTTTGGCTCAGTGGACAGAGCCTTGGCCTGTGGACTGAAGGGTCCCAGATTCAATTCCGGTTAAGGGCACATGCTGGGTTGCTGGCTCCATCCCCAGTATGGGGCATGCAGGAGGCATATGATCAATGATTCTCTCTCATCATTGGTTTCTATCTCTCTCTCCCTCTCCCTTCCTCTCTGAAATCGATAAAAATCTGTAATAATAAAAGCATAATATGCTAATTAGACTGGACGACCTTCCGGATGAAGCCGGGGCTGCAAGGGAAGCCCGGGTCCCAGGGTGCCTGCCGGCGGCCTGAGGGGAGCCTGGGTCCAGGGTGCCAGAGGGAAGCCAGTGCCAGCAGCTGGGAGAAGGAAGGCCTACTCTTGCACAAATTTCATGCATTGGGCCTCAGCTATTAACTCTCAGCTATTAACATATCAAATATTTCTTCTCTTTAAACTCTCTTAAAAAATATTGTGCTAAAGCCGAAACCGGTTTGGCTCAGTGGATAGAGCGTCGGCCTGCGGACTGAAAGGTCCCGGGTTCGATTCCGGTCAAGGGCATGTACCTGGGTTGCGGGCACATCCCCAGTAGGAGATGTGCAGGAGGCGGCTAATCGATGTTTCTCTCTCATCGATATTTCTAACTCTCTATCTCTCTCCCTTCCTCTCTGTAAAAAAATCAATAAAATATATTTTAAAAAAAAATCGATAATATTTAAAAAAATTTTTTTTTAATATTGTGCTAAAGATTCCAAGGAAATATGAAAATTATACTAAAATATTTAAGTATGGGGAAAAATTAATTTAATTTAGGCAACTATATCAAGTTAGTAACTAAAAATATTTTAAAAGTGGAATACTGCTTTTTAAAAAATATATTTTTATTGATTTCAGAGAGGAAGGGAGACAGAGAGAGATAGAAACATCCATGTTGAGAGAGAATCATTGATTGGCTGCCTCCTGCATGCCCTCTACTGGGGATTGAGCCCGCAACCCTGGTATGTGCCCTTGACTGGAATCGAACCTGGGACCCTTCAGTCTGCAGGCTGATACTCTATCCACTGAGCCAAACCAGCTATGGCTATAATACTGCTTTTAATATTCAATTTTAGCTTAGTTATCTTACATCTGCCATCTGATCATTAAAATGTGAAGGAATAAAGAGATTAAGAAGTACAAATTGGAAGTTACAAAACAGTGAGGCAGATGTAAAGTACAGCATAGGGAATATAGTCAATAATATATATACTGAATCTCAACTATGTATGGTGCCAGGTGGGTACTGGAAATATTGGGGGGAACACTTTGTAAGTAAAGTATATGGTGACTAACCATTATGCTGTACAACTGAAACTAGTACAAAATATTGATAGTAACGTGTAATTGAAAAAAATTGTGAAAGAAGACATCTATATATTTTATAATATGCTCAACCTATGACTGTTCAATGCACTTTAGGAGGAAAACTTAACCTAAAACATGAGCCTTTTTCTAGCCAATGCATACATGGGACAGACTACCTTCAATCAGCCCCAACTCCCCTGCCCTCCACACAACAGTAGTGTTCAACAGATTATAAAACCTTTTTGTTTAAAAAGAAAGACTCAGGAAGAACCAGACGCTGATGTAATCAGATTCACATTTCTAAGCCCTTAAACAACCCTTGCTTAAGAAGCTTGCACTGCATCTTATGGCTGATTTACCAAAAGTTCTCCCAAAAAATGATTTAGGTCACTGCATTTACAGCAGATTTACCAAAAGTTCTCAAAAAATGTTTTTAAATCATTTTATGCACTTAGAGATACACTTCAAAATCTCCTTCAAACATCTAACAAAGCTGGTATGGAGCTAGGATTAAATACATTGCTCACTTGTCACCAGACCAGCCTCCCAAATATAGTTACAATGGAAGGAAGTTTGTGCTTTAAATATGTACCAGATCTAAATTTCTAACAATCTTAAATAAAATAAAGTTCACTATAACATTACACATTTAAAGTAGGACACTTGATAAAATTAAAGCTGATTATATCCATTAATAAAAGAGTGAAATTCAATTTTCAAAAAGGAGATGAGAACATCCTATCTAATAATAGAGAAACATGGTAATTAACTGTAACTTCGCTACCCTTCCCATTGGCTAATCAGTGAGATATGCAAAGTAACTGCCAACCAACATGGTGGCCGGCAGCCAGGCAGCTGAAGCGAACAGGAGGCTTGCTTGCTCCAGTGAAGAAGGAAGCCAAGGTTCCCTGCCTGCCGCTGCCGGGCTCTGAGCTTGCACTCTAAGAAACAATGTTGCAATTATAGAAGCTAAACCATCCCCAGAAACCTGCTTTCAGCCAGCCGGGATCTCAGAGTTGGAGTTGCAACAGTGTTTCAATTATAGAAGCCAAACAAAC
>NW_005355115.1:3039559-3059298 GCF_000412655.1 Myotis brandtii
CCCCCAGGGAGCGGGCCTAAACCAGCAGGTGGTCATCCCCTGAGGGGTCCCAGACTGTGAGAGGACACAGGCCGGGCTGAGGGAACCCCTCCCCCCCCCCAGTGCACAAATTTTTATGCACCAGGCCTCTAGTCTATAATAATAAGTGTAATATGCAAATCGACCAAACAACCGAACAGCAGAACGACTGTCTGGATGACCGTCCTGAAGACCTCGCTATGACACGCACTGGAGCCAGGCCAGCCAAGGCGGGTGGGATGCAATTGGTCAGGGGGCCGCCATCGCCCCACAATCACCCCCGAAGAGGGAGGTCCAGGCCACCCTCTGCGGGGCAATCGATGGGGGGTGGGGTGGGGGGCTCTACGAATGATTACCCCAAAGAGGGAAGCCCAAACCACCCAGCCAGTGGCGCTGTGGCGGGTGGGTGGGTCCTCCCTCTGCACAGCGATTGATCGTAGAGTCCCAGCCAGGTAGCCTGGGCCTCCCACTTTAAGGCGATCGATATTTTCATACACATTTTACTAATTTTCTTTCATCTTTGACACTTCTATCATAGAGAAAGGGCAAATAGCAATATTAAAATATTTCCTCTAATTAATTCCCTAATGTGCACAAATTTGTGCACCGGGCCACTAATATATATATGCCTAAGCAACTGAACGACTGGTTGCTATGATGTGCACCGACCACCAAGGGGGCAGTTGCTCAGTGCAGAAACTGCCCCCTGGTGGTCAGTGCACTCCCACAGCAGGAGTGCCGCTCAGCTGACCGATGGGCACCGACACCGGGTTCACAGCTGGCAAGCGCAGCTGTGGTGGCACGAGCCTCTCCTGCCTCTGTGGCAACCCTACCAAGCAGCGGTGGTGGTGTCAGATTGTATTCCTGCAAAGCAAGCTAAGCAGCAAGCACAGTGGGGCCGGGATGAGCAAGAGTGGAGCGCTATGGCGCCTGGCCCAGGCCCCTCCCTGGCCGCCTGCTGCTTCACGTACTACTACATCCTCCAAGGGGTCCCCTGTCAAGCCCCACCGGGCAGGGGGCGCAGCCTCAGGTCCCCTGCCCCGGCCCAGCGCCACGCAGCCTCAGGTCCCTGCTGATTGCTCGTTATGGGAAATCAGCCTCCGCTGTAGGTGCAGCCATCTTGTGTTACAGAAACCCCGCCTCCGCTGTGGGCGCCACCATCTGTGTGGCGGTGTGGTGGTCAATTTGCATATTTCCTCTTTATTAGATAGGATACTATTCAGTGAACAAAGTAATATATGATGATCCCAATTTAAACACCTTCCTCCTTTCATCCACACAGATGTTATGTACAGTAACTTTTTTCCTATCATATGTAATCTTATAAATATGTACTCACACATATATATAAAAGTACACACTCCTAAGATGTCATTTTGTGATTATCTCTAGATGGTAGGCTCTGTTCTTCATTTTTAAAATTTCTTTTTAAATTTCTCTTTAAAGTACTGGTATTATTTTTAGAAAAGCACCCCAAATGTTATTTTTAAATGCATAGAAAAGAAACTGTCTAAAAAAGACTGGCCAGAGACCAATGGAAAACTGATGGTCCCCAGGAGATGAATCAGTGGAACCATAAGTGTTTCCTTGGGTCATTACAAAAGGAGGCTGTATGGGACTTATAAAAGTGTAATTGTTACTTTCAAACTCACTAAGTTTGTTAAGGTTACTAAGCTTAAGTAATTCCAAAATAAACACATTATCCTTGGGTCTCCAATACTGTCTTCAGTTAAAGTCTGTAACAGTGAGGTTCAGAAACATTAAGAGCATCCCTCACTGAAACTCTTGCTTTGGGGCCCATAATATAACTTTATACCACTGGAAAAGCAGGTTTAAGGATACCCAAAATAAATACAGAGTTAATGGCAGCTCCACTTCCCCAGTCCATCATTCAGCAATATGATCTTATAGTAGTAAAGATGTGGTTCAACCATCGAAATGTTTGCAAACAAGAGTCCATGAGTGGCTCTTTTATCTCTATACAGCTTATTTAAACATTAAGTTTTATCAACAAACCTTCTCTATATTGATGAGATGCAGGTTCAAGTAAGTGATTATTGTCACATCTATCAGAGTTAGCAACTGTCAGATTGTATTCCTGCAAAGCAAGCTAAGCAGTAAGGCAAAACCTTGCTAAACACCTTTGCAGGACAGGAATGTACCAACAAAGCAATCAAGTGGCCTAGCACTTGACATTTGCACAAGTTAGGAAATGAAACATAAAGTGTGTGAAACCAATTCAACCCAATACTGAGGCATAGCAGAAACAACATAGATGTACCAAGGAGATCTCTGGTCTAGCTCTAGAGTTCTTGCTAGGAACAACCAAGACATCTGCCAGTGCCTTTAGGGGTCACAGTAGACCAGAACTTCAGAAACAGAGCATTCCAAAGTTCTGAGAACTCTTCTCCTGAAGCCTTTGCCTCCCTCCCCCGCCCTCCGCCCACCACCCCCCCACCACACACACACACTCACAAAGCAATATAAGCATAAGCCTGCTGAGATACAACATATAGTCCTCCACCCAGAATTGTCCACCAACTTAATCCTTACCCTAAGTTCTCACTATTTAAAGTATTAAGGGAATATTTTTCCTGTACTGAAACATCTGACTTTATAATAATGGAAGTCACTGAGAAAATGGAATCCATTATGCAGCCAATTTTGCTGAAACATAGCCATTCAGTAAAGGCAGGGGTCCTCAAAGAGTTCTACAAATACACTGAGAAGAATTTTAAATGTGTTATCTGTGTTCTTTAAGTTACTTTATTTCCAAGAAGTCAATGTTACATAATATTTCTTGACTAAGTTGACTGTGCCAGTAAAATACAGGGAGAAGTATTACTTCTGGACCTAGTTTCCACCTCTAAGGAAAGCCTTTCCATTTTTATAGCTAACATGACAAAATCTACTTTTCAGCCAAACTTCCTAAACACAGCAGTTTAGATACTATTTCAAATACTATTAAATTTAATAGCAGGCCTAAATTCAGACTTCTCATTTCACTTTTGCACCTACTGGAAATTATTTCACTCAAAATAATTATGTCTTCAGATGATTTCCTATTTCCACTTAAAGTGGAAACAAATTAGAACACTTCAAATTCTATTTGCACTTCCCAAATACAGTAATGACTCATTTATCTGGCATCGTCAGAAAAGGAGGTCCTCCACATGAAGGTTTCCCAGATAACTGAAGTCCACAGGAGCAGAGCGTTCATCTGCCTTGTTGCCTGCTGTACCTCAGGGCCTAGAACAGGGGCTGGCACATAGTAGATGCCCAGTAACATTCACCGAACATGTGATTAAATAAAGTACTAAAGCTCTTATTTTTAACCATTTGGTGAAAACTTTTCTATAATTATAGCCATCCCTCTTTTAAAAAAATAAATTAAAAACATGACACTGAACAGAAATTAAGCTTTTCTTATTTATTTGGGGTTTCTCTATAAACAGCAATCGCTCTACCCTCCTACCATACACCTATATGCCCTCACAGAAGCTATTAAAATTCATAGGGCTTTTTGCCACCATATTTCAATGGCATCAACATGCCATGCTTTCTAACTTTCCTTTTCTGATATTAGCTGTCATTTCTATTTGCTGTTACTGCCTTATTTTACACACAAATGTCTGGCAAGGTTCTAAAATTGATTCTGCCTCCAAAGCAGAATAAAATACATGGACTTGGCTATAATTCAGAAGTCTTTCCCACTTACTTCTGACTTGTGTCCACATTCTGATTTGATTTAACAGACTCTTATACCACCCACCACATTCTTCATAAAACCTGAGGTGGTTCTATTAGTTTTAAATGAGTATCTTATATTAATCATGAGTAACAGTTCAAAGACTAGCTCCAATAGAAACCTCTGGGTATATTTTTTTAATCCATTTAGGAGACACCAACCACGACAAAGCTGGATTTCATCGTGCTTGATATACTATGATAGAGCCATAATTTAAATGCACTGTTCCAAAGTTCATGGCATCAAAAATCAAACACACTGACTGCTATGGTACACTGTGCTTACACAGAAAGGCCTATCTCCCTGAACCTAAGAGTGGAAAGGATAATTTAAGTATAGCATTTAGTTTGTATAATACAACTGGAGTTCCTTCCCCACAACAAACTTTGAATAATGTTTATAATTTAGCAATCAACTGAAATGATGAAAGAATTACCACAATTGAAATAAAATATTTATGTATTTCAAACCAGTAGAATTGTATCTTCAAAAACTAAAATAAGCTCAGACAAACCTAGTTCTGAATTAGGGATGGATACAAATAAAATGAGGAATTGTTTACTTGGGTTTTTGAGTCTCTTTTCTTCTTTTTAAAGGTTTAATGAACTTTCATTTGAAATAAGCACAGCTTACTAAATTAAAGGATTTGATTACATATCCGTTAAAAGTAACTAGTTGGGTAAACAACATCCAGAAGTCAAGAAAAGAAAAATTATTTCAAACTGTTTTATGAATATTCTTCCAAAATCACCAATACTTCAACAAAAATAGTTCAACGGAAGATTTCAGTTCCTGGTACTGAAATGAACAAAGAGAACCACATGTTTTTAATGGTGGCTTATAAATGACCCAAATAAATCTCCAAAAGAACAGCAGTGGTTCTTTCTGTACTTTTCCCTTCAAAACTCACAAGACCAATTCGACATAGACATAAAAATTACTGTACTTTATGGCACCACTCACTTTGTGACACATTTATTTGCTGTCATGAAAGTTAGTGCCTCAACAAAGTAAATGAGATTTAGGAAAAAACTTTTTTTTGCAGTTTAAACAGCACAAAATGTCCTTACCATTTGAGGCAGAAAAGAGCTTACCCACCTCAAATGAGATAATTTCTAACTAAGTGAGAGACCTAAGTATTTATATATAAATGTTACAAGAAGCTTCCAAATAGCTTTCCAATCAGCTATGATGCTGACCTTAGATCAGAATTACACTAACTACCATTTATAAGAAATGAAGCCTACACAACAGAAAACATAAAATTTAACCACTGATGTTCTACTTTCCCTGACTCTGTGAATTAAAACAGAGCAACAGCACACCCTGCTGGAAGTTAGTAATTCAACCAGAATAACCAGCAACACTGGATTGCTAGGATTCCATCCACGATGAGAATTACTTCAAAAACAAATTCTAATTTCCCACTAAATGATAAAAGAGGTTCACGAACATTAGCCATTACATACCTATACATGTGATCTTAAAAATAAAAACTTAGAATAACTTCAAATAAAAAGATATTGCTTTTTCTTCTTGGATGTGTCTCTTCGGGCAGGCAAGGGCAACAAAATAAAAAATAAGCAAATGGGATTCATTAAACCAAAAAGCTTTTGGAGAGTGAAGAAAACCAAACAAAAAGACAACCTACCAAATGGGAAAAGGTACTTGCAAATGATATATCTGATAAGTGGTTGATATCCAAAATATATAAAGAATTTATAAAATTCAGCATTAAAAATAATCCAATTAAAAATGGGCAGAAGACCTGAAAAGACATTTCTCCAAAGACATACAGATGGCAAACAGACATAGGAAAAGAGGCTCAACCTCACTAATTATCCAGGAAATGCAAATAAAAACCACAATGAGATATCATCTCACCTGTCAGAATGGCTGTCATCAAAAAGACAAGTAACAATGATTAAGATGTGGAAAAAAGGAAACCTATGTGAACTGTTGGTGAAATTGTAAATTGGCACAGACACTATGGAAAATAGTATGGAGGTTCCACAAAAAAATTAAAACTAGAGCTACCATATAGTTCAGCAATTTCAGCTGGGGCATTTATTTAAAGAAAATGAAAACATTAATTTGAAAAGATATGCACACTCCTTTGTTCACCGCAGCATTATTTACCACAGCCATGATATGGGAGCAACCTAGGTGTCCATCCATAGATGAATGGATAGAGATGATGTGACAGACAGATGGTGTGGCTCAGTGGTTGAGCGTTGACCTATGAATCAGGAGGTCACGGTTTGCTGGGTCAGGGCAATCAAAAGAAATATTTTTTTAAAATGACAATGTGATTATATTTGTGTGTGTGTGTGTGTGTGTGTGTGTGTGTGTGTCTAATGCAATATTACTTAGCCACAGAAAAAAAATGGAATTTTGCCATTTGTGACAACATGTATGGACCTAGAGCAGCCGTGGGCAAACTACGGCCCTCGGGGATCCGGCCCATTTGAAATGAATAAAACTAAAAAAAAAAAAAGACCGTACCCTTTTATGTAATGATGTTTACTTTGAATTTATATTAGTTCACACAAACACTCCATCCATGCTTTTGTTCCGGCCCTCCGGTCCAGTTTAAGGACCCATTGTGGCCCTCGAGTCAAAAAGTTTGCCCACCCCTGACCTAGAGGGTATATGCTAGGTGAAATAAGTCAGAGAAAGACAAACATTTCACTTATATGCGGACTCTAAAAAACTAAGCAAAGGAACAAACAAAACAGACTCATACGGAGTACAAACTGATTGATGCCAGAGGGTTGACTGATGGGAGGATAGGCAAAAAGATGAAGGGGATTGAGAGGTACAAACTTATAATTCAAACTTGTAAGTCACAGGGATGTAACAGAGATAGGGAATACAATCAATAATATCACGGTAACTTTGTACGATGATAGATTGTCACGAGACTGCTTGTGATGATCACTTTGTAAGGTACATAAAAATCAAATCACTATGTTGTACAACTGAAACTAATATTATATTGTATGTTAACTATACTTTAATTAAAAAGACCTCTATACCCTGGCCAGGTGGCTCAGCTGGTTGGAGCATCATCCCATACACCAAAAGGTTGAGGGTTCAAACCCTAGTCGAGGTGTATATGAGAGGCAACCAATCATGTTTCTGTTCCCCTCTCTCTCTCTCTCTTCCTTCCTTTCTCCTTGGGTGAGAAGAAAAAAAAAAAAAAAAAAAAAAAGACCTTACATTCCAGAATTTAAAAATGTATTTTTTCCTTTTTCCTGCTCATTTCCCTAGCCCTACATAGCCCTGACCACCCCAGTAATTTTATCATTTTTTATTTTAACCCTAAATAAAAATATTTTCAAATATGCTTGCTGTAAAGAGAAACTGGCAATCACATAAGAGAAAATTGCATAATGTGATTGCATGAAGCACCCTTTCTCCTTCCCATTATAACTTGGCCTCAGAAACATCCCTGAAGACCACCATTAAGAATCCACAAGGCAGCCTAGTGGTCCATGAACCACAATTTGCATGCCACTGGCAAAATGCCTACACGGATTCTGCAATTCAAAAAATGCAGACAATATTAAGAAACCACATGTAATGAAACTTCCATCTGGTACATTTCAACGTTTTCACAAACATGAAAAATCATGGAAGCCATTGTCTGGATAATCCAACTCGGTGCTCTCTCTGTAACAAACTCACAGGAATCAGAGGATGAACAAAAGGTATCAAAGTTTTGTAAGTGTGCTTTTTTCAAAATATATTTTTATTGATAGGAGAGGGAAAGAGATGGAAGCATCAATGATGAGAATCACTGATCGACTGCCTCCTACATGCCCTCTCCTGGGAATCGAGCCCGCAACAGGGGCATGTGGCCTTGACCAGAATCAAACCGGGGACCCTTCAGTCCACAGGCTGATGCTCTGTCCACTGAGCCAAACCAGCTAGAGCTAAATGTGCTCTTTTGGCTATAGAAAAAGGCTCCTTGGAACCACTGAATTTCCTTCTTAGAGAAAACAAGCTACTCTGGCATTGATCTACATTGTTCTGAGTGACTAGTGTTAACTTTATTGTTGTTGTTGTTAATCCTCACCTGAGGATATTTTTCAATTGATATTTAGAGAGAGTGGAAGGAAGGGAGAGTGACAGAAAAACATCAAGGTGAGAGAGACACATCAATTGGCTGCGTCCCACTTGCACCCCAACCTGGGGCCAGGGACTGAGCCTGCAACCGAGGTACATGCCCTTGACTGGAATGAAACCTGGGACCCTTCGGTCCGCCGGCCCACGCTCTATCCCCTAAGCCAAACTGGCTAGGGCTAGTGTTAATGTCTTGGCTCCTTGCTCCTACATCTTAAAGGTTCTGATTGACCTGTGGCCAACTTGGAGGTTACTCTTCATCATGAAGGCCAGCAACTCATGAAAATCCAATGAAAAAAGAAAGCCAAAGAGGACCAAACACTTCAGTGTAGTTTTCCCTCAAGAACTGCAAAGGCAAATCACCTCAGGTCTATTTTTCTGAAGTTGTTTCCAGGGGTATTACTTGGCTCATTATTTCAATCAAAGTACATTTAAATTAGAATGTTAAATGGATACCAACCTCAAGCCTCTTTTCAAGTGACTCAATTCTGTCCTTTTTGCTTGCTAGGTTGGCCCGTGTGTAGCGGCTCTGCCCAGGGAGATACAGAACTTGACTGTAGCATTCTTCCCACACCTGGTTATAAGCTTCACTTGAGAGTTCTCCATGGCTCATACCTTGTTTTACCACTTCCATCTCCTGTACCAGAACATCTTGGGCCTGTTTAAGATAATAATTTCAATAAGTTTGAGTATTAGAAAGACTTGCCATCAACTGGGAGCTTTAAAGACTGTTTTTCCTCCTCCTTTGGACAAAGGCAAGGAGTTCTAGTTGACTGATTGTTTCTTGGAAGGGGAAAAATGCCTAAGTAAAATGAGTAAGGAAGCCTGTAAGTCAATGCAGACTGATCTGAAAAGCCAAGCATCCATGTAGCCCCAATAATATAAACAAATGCCTTCACTCATAACAACAGCTACCATTTCTCAGGTGTCTACTATGTACCAGGAACTGAATTTAATAGTTTTGCGTATATTATCTCCAAATACCACAGCCATCTTAGAAAGTAGTCAATATTAACCTCATTTTAATGTTGATGACACTAAGGTTCAAAGAGGTGAAACACCTTGTTCAAAAACATATCATTAGTTAGCAGACAAAGCAGGATCGTGCTCAAGCCAAACACCACCAAGGCTTCCACTCTACTACCCCTATCTACATGAGGGACTTCACATGATCATGGAATTAGGCATTTTTTTACACATGCCTTTGTTCTCATCTGAAAAAATGTCCCTGACATTGCTAGAGAATGAGATTGGGGGCACAAGTCAAATACTGATGGATCATAGGCCAGTTTTTGCTCACTAAGAACGAGGGGGTTGGGGGGAGTTGTGCAGGCCTGGATTCAAACCACAGCTTTAATAGAGTGCCTAGCTCAACACCACACACCCAGATTCTGTGAGCATACCACATGAACTTCTTCCAGCCCTTTGCTTCATGGCTCATGAAAAACTGACAATCACTTTTTGTGCTTTATAGAAAGCATTCAATCATTCTAAGTAATATCAGAAAATAAACAGATCAAAATATGTAAAATTAAGAGAAATGATCAGCATACAAAAAATTTTAAACAAAAAATATAAAAATCACGTCTATGTAAGCTAAAAAATGGATACTTTTTAAAAAATATATTTTATTGATTTTTTTACAGAGAGGAAGGGAGAGGGATCGTGAGTTAGAAACATCGATAAGATCGATCAGCTGCCTCCTGCACACCCTTTACTGGGAATGTGCCCACAGCCAAGATACATGCCCCCAACGCTCTATCCACTGAGCCAAACCAGTTAGGGCAAGAATAGAAACTTTTAAACAATACCTCTTAGGGAAAATAATGGAAACAAACCAATGTTAACACACTTAATGAAAAGTTGACACTTTATGGTAAGAGAAATGGTATCCCACTCTGAAACTGTACATAATAAAAATTTACAAGTTCAGCTCTTATCATTATTAGGAGAGAATACACCTATGTAATCTTTAAACTGTCCATAAAGAAATTGCTAAATAGGTGGGTGGGAGTGGCCGGGGAGAGGTCAATGGGGGAAAAAAGGAGATATATGTAATACTTTCAACAATAAAGAACTTAAAATAAAATAATAATATGCTAGATAAATAGCTGCTTTAAATCTTTTTGGAACAAATAGGACTATAAATAAAATATGAAAAAATATTTAAACTAATTTATAATGGTTTTGAATAATTCTAAAACACTATTTACAATTACTACTTTCAAAAATTTCATTAGGCCCTAGCCAGTGTGCTCAGTGGCTAGAGCTTTAGCCCGAGCAGGGAAGGGTCCCGGGTTCCATTCCTAGTCAAGTGCCTGGGTTGCAGGTTCAAACCCCTACTGACCCGAATGGGGCAGGTGCGGGAGACAACTAATCGATGTCGCTCTCTCACATCTCTCTCTCTCTCCCCCTTCCCCCCACTCCCTCCCTTCCACTCTCTCTAAAAAAAATTAAAAAAAGAAAAAAATATCGTCAGGTGAGGGTTAACAAAAAAAAATTATTAATTAAAAAATGTATTAAAATCTATCCCCTACAGAATCTCTATTAGCAATGATGTGATCCTTTTTTTCTTTTTTAATCCTCACCCAAGGACATGCATTAATTTTAGAGAGAGAGAGGAAGGGAGAGGAGGAGGAGGGGAGAGGGAGAGGGGAAAGGGGGGAGAGAAAGAGAAGAAAACACTGATGTAAGAGAGAATATCGATCAGCTGCCTCCCCTACGCTCTCCCAACCGGGGATCAAACCTGCAACCTAGGTATGTGCCATGACTGAGAATTGAACCCGAAATTTATTGGTGTATGGAATGATGTTCCAACCAACCGAGCCACACCAGCCAGGGCAGATGTGCTCCTTATTTCAGGTGTCCATACATACAATAAATTTAGAAAAGCTTATTTATTTATTTTTTATATATTTTTATTGATTTCAGAGAGGAAGGGAGATGGAGAGAGAGATAGAAACATCAATGATGAGAGAGAATCATTGATCAGCTGCCTCCTGCATGCCCCAACTGGGGATCGAGCCCACAATCAGGCATGTGTCCTTGACCGGGATCAAACCCGGGATCCTTCAGTCTGCAGGCCGACGCTCTATCCACTGAGCCAAACCAGCTAGGGTGTAGAAAAGCTTATTTCTTAAATGCCATCTTCCCTCATGTTTTTACTCTAAAAAGAGAAAAAACTCTTCAAGTATCAAGTTCACTGTCTAATTCTCAACCCCAGTTCAATAGTTAGATGCAGTTACTGCAGCAGAGTCACTCAGCAGATGTCAAGTTCCAACTGCACGCACTTAAAAAAAGTAAGTCGAGGTTACTCAGGAATCAGGGGCAAATTTTGAAAATACTCTAAAGCCTCCTCCCTTTCTCTATTTTCTAAAAATCCTATAATAAATATGTATCACTTATACAATAAGAAAAATACAAAGTAAGACAAAGAAAGAGGGAGAGGAAAAGTGCAGGAGAAAAGACAGAAAAAAGAATCTTATTTGTTTTACATTTAGGCCATTCCAATCATTGCCCCTCAGAGATAAAGACTTTTAAGCTAATGACCACTCTGCTTCCAACCATGAAACCAACTGTATTTTCTTACACCACTGTACAGATTTCTATTCACAATAGAAATCCATTATATCCATTATTGCCATTATACAGTATTTAACACACAATAGAAATTCATAATTTCTATTCACAGTTGTTTGCTCTGTCAGAGCAGAAAGAATAATATGGAAGAAGAGGCGGGACAGACTTCATACAAGAAAATATTTCTTTCCTTATATCCAAAAGGACAGAGAGAAATCATGTGAGGGAAATAAATTCAGTAAAAAATATTTCCTTTCTTTGAATAGATAAAGAGCTTAAACTGTAAACATTTTTAATATATCCTTGTATTTTATATTAGTCTAAATAAATGAAGTTCAAGTATTAAAGGCATTCAATTCTATTCAGAGACATAGCTGAGTTGTAGCAACGTCAATCAGGTACACACCCATGAAACAAAAACACCACCACCAGAGCCAGTGTTGATATAATAAAGACCTATCGCTGAACACTGGGATGGGGGGGGAGGGGGAGGAGAATACCCATGATTATCAGTATGGGGAAAGAAGTTAATATTTGTCCATGATACACAGCATCAAACAACTACTTAAATCTCAAAAGAGAAATATTCCGCTCAATCATACCTTTTTCAACTCTTCTTTAGCAAACTTTTCATAAGGGTTATGTTCCAGATAGGCAACGTGCTCTGAATTATTGGTAGCAAATCCTACAGTTTTTCCTTTTTTATTTGCAGATGGTTCATAAGGGTGATGTAGAAGGTCATAATGAAGCATTGTGATCATTTCTTTTTTGATTAGTTCTTCACTTTTCTGTAAATCTGTTAACGGCGGTTCTACATTTAAGGGTCTTAGAATAGTTTCATTTACCTAAAATTGTAAAACAAGTAAAATTACCAAACATATTCACTGCAATATACTAACATTACTTGTTCTAGCATAAACAGCAGTTATACATTTTCGAAAGAAATCCTCTTTTTTCCCCCTTTTAAATACTTATTTGTTCCAGTGACTAGAACTGAGAAATTCTGTACTATATTCTAGGCAGTAGATAAAATTTTGTTTTATAAGGCTTTATGAATGATATTAAAAAGAAATCAATCACATGAAAAAAAAAACTTAAAACTTCCCCAGCCCAAAATCCTAACACTTACTTCTGATGGTCTTGGAAGATCTTTCTGGACAGCTTTATGCATTCGCTTCATTTCCTTCACACGCTCTGCATCTCGTATGGCCTAAAAAATTATTTTTATATCCATTATTGCCCTTATACAGTATTTAACACACTTCAATAAAGTTGAAAACACTTCAGCCTATAAGAACATATATGTTCAAGAGCTAAAGATCTAGACATCTGTAAGTCTGCAGAAAGGCCATATAAGGCAACAGAAATTAATATATTTGTTCTCTCAGTAAAACAGAAATTAAGAACTTCCAACATCTACTAGAGTACGCTCCAAATTTACATGCTGTGTCCATCAGATAATTATCCTTTTCTTGTGTAAATCAGAATCCTCAAATTTGAGGTGACTATTTCTCTGCAACACAACCCTTTTCATCCACCCAAAGCTACTTTTTTAAATTTAAAAATCCAGCCAATGAAGGTGTTTGATTCTCAAATTATGAATCATGTGGGATAGCACATTAGAATCTCACAACATTTCTGACTAAATGTATTTCAAAGTCACTAAAAGAACTAAACACAAAAAGTATTACCCTATATTCCCACCAAAAAGCATATTCATGTGGTTTCCTCTAAAATACGATTTCCAATGATGCCATTCTCCCTCTAATCCAATGAAATTATTCAACTTCAAAACCATCCTGAACTAGGCTGCAAGAATTCCTAAAAGGGGTCACTCAATCTCAGTTTCAGTTCGAGTCACCACTTTCCAGCCATGAGACCTGCTAAGGTTAACTTAATTCACCTGCGCCTGTTTCCTCATTTCTAAAATGAAGCTATTTTATTTACATCACCAAGTTGCTATGTGCAAATGAGAAATTAATTAACTACAGTGGGGCCTTGACTTACGAGTTTAATTCGTTCCGAGACGGAGCTCGTTAACGAGCTCGTTAACTCAAATTACTCTGTCAACTCAATGCAAAAAATCGGCCGAGAGACAGCTGGTATCTCAAAAAACTCGTTAGTCAGGACACTCGTAAGTCAAGGCCCCACTGTATAAGATATATTAATACAAAATGTTACTATTATTATTCTGGCACACTCTCTAAATTTCCAAATCCACATTTCTTATTAGTGTACACTAATCTAAAACCATTTACTCAACCAATCCAAAATGTACTTGTTTTTAAGACTGATCAGTAACTCTTGGCTAGAGTAAAAAGCAATGTCTAAAAGACTACTTATGTGTATTTTAAGGAAGCATAATGAATTTGACAAAGGATATTTAAATTGATATAGATAGATAGATAGATAGATAGATACACACACATTTTAAGAATGCCTATCAAGATATTCTTCGTATGTTATTAATTACTAGAAGCCCAGTGCACAAAATTCGTGCACTCGTGGAGCGGGAGTCCCTCAGCCCGGCCTGTGCCCTCTTGCAGTCCAGGAGCCCTCAGGGGATGTCCGACTGACGACTTAGGCCCGCTCACAGCAGGGAGCGGGCCTAAGCCGGCAGTCAGACATCCTTAGCACCGCCATAGAGGCTCCCACCACCGCCATTTCGCTCATCAGCCGTGAGCCAGGCTTCTGGCTGAGCAGCGCTTCCCCTGTGGGAGTGCACTGACCACCAGGGGGCAGCTCCTGCGTTGAGCGGCTGCCCCCTGGTGGTTAGTGTGCATCACAGCGACCAGTCATTTCACCATTCATTCGATTTGCATATTAGCCTTTTATTATATAGGATGTGAGTATATATTATTACTGATGTAAGTAATTTAGGGTTTTTTAAATACTGAAAAACCTCATAGGTAGAGATCTTGAGACATTTAATGGCCATTCTTTTCAGCTCACTGACACATTCAGCACACCCACGCTTCCTTCCTTTCCAGCACAATTACCCACCTGCTTCCGTGCATCCACGTCAGCAGCATCTTCAATGTATGTATCATCTATTTCACGATCTTCCAGCTCCTTCTCAGCATTTTCTGGTAGAACAATTTCAAAGTCATTCTTGGGGGCAGGAAGACCCATCAACCCTAAACGGAGGTGTTCACGAGACTCTCTTTCCTGTAGAAAAAAAAAAAAATCAATCCTTTTCAATTCATATACTTTAAGTAACCAACCAATATTTTATGAGTTCCTAAAATATAATTAGCCTAATTTTAATTCTAAAAAATGATCCCTAACCTCAGATTTGAGACAAGTTTTTAAATTTCTATCTCCGGTTCTTCCCTACATTAAGACAAATCAATTTGGAATCAGTGGGAGTTACTCTGGCATATTCTAATAGAAGGTTTGGGAAGTACCTCTACAGGGGCAAAAAAAAGTCCTTCAGAATTTCCATTTAAGGAAAACATTGCTGACACAAATTTAATAGCAATCAAAAGAACAAGTTCAAAAGTCAATTTTTCCTTGGACTAATAAAATCTAACCTGAAAAGATGCCTGAATTTGTGTGTGTGTGTGGGTACGTATATTTTTAATAGAAAGACTAGATCATACGCAAGCCAAAAAACAGTCCAATGGGCCCAAAGTTTTCCCAGTATATCCTCAGCTCACCTTTCCAATCTCACTCCCCACTGCTCCATTACACATTTGCTAGATGTAGACATGATGAGTTGCTAAAAACATGCTCCACACTTACTCACGTTGTGACCTCCCTCTGGAACAGCCACCACCTTCCTTCTGAGCGTACCTTGTCAATGAAGGCTTTACTAGTTCCCAACCAACTGTTATTCCTTTCCTTGGCCGCCCTAAATAAGCATGTTGGTTTTACTCAAAGAGCTTACTCTGTTCTTATATTACAATTATTTTTTAACTTGGTTTAGTACTGCCAATCTCTCCAGAGTATAAACTTCTTTAAGACAAAGGACATCTTTACTCAACTTTAGATCCCTAGAAGTGTCCAGATCTGTGCTTTGCACACATATTTTTCATTTGTTTAATTCTTACGTAGCCATTCAGAGTTGGCATTAGTTGATATCAATTTTCACCATTAAAAAAACCTCCCTAACCAAATCTATATATGAAGTTAGAATTTGTAAACTGAAAACAGGCCAACATCATTAGAACTTATTATAAATATCTCACAATGATTTTGTGGCATCATAATAAGGCCTAATAATGATGTAATAAAAGCATTATCATAGGCTGAGCAAAACTGCAACCTTCATTATTTTTGTTTGTTTGTTAATCCTCACCTGAGGATATTTTCCCATCGATTTTTTTGGGAGAGTAGAAGAGAGAAAGACAGAGAGAAACATCGATGTGAGAGAAACACAGATATTGGTTGCCTCCTACATGAGCCCCGACAAGGGCTCAGGTCTGGGAGGAGCCTGCAACCAAGCTACATGCCCTTGACCAGAATCAAACCCAGGATTCTTTGGTCCACAGGCCAACACTCTATCCACTAAGCCATGCCGGCTAGGGCCAACCTTCATTTTTATCATTACCTTTCTACATCACCATGCAAAACATATGAAAGAAATCTTTATTAAGATCAGCAATAAACTTCAAATTAACTTTGCTTTGAGATATAGATTTGTCCTTGAAGAAGTAGAGAGCAAACAGGAATCAAGGGTCAAAATCTGATTTGAGGTGTTCAAAACTAACTATTTTATGTAAATAAAAATTTAAAAAAATACATAAATGTATCGCCCAGCTGGCATGGCTCAGTGGTTGAGCATCGACCAATGAACCAGGAACTCACAGTTCAATTCCTGATCAGGGCATATGCCTGGGTTGTGGGCTTGATCCCCAGTGTGGGGCATGCAGGAGGCAGCTGATCAATGATTCTCTCTCTCTCTCCCTCTCCTTTCCTCTCTGAAATCAATTAAAAAGTATTTTTAAAATAATAATAAAACATATAAAAATAAATGTACCATTCAAGTATTGATTAGTAAATGACAAAAATTAAAATCACAAAAGATACAAGTATTACTACCGACATAATCAATACTCACAAACATTTTAAGAGTAAGAAAAAACAGGCATGAGATTAAGTACTGCAAATCATTTTCCTTTGCTGACATCCATAGGTGTGTAGATTCTTAAGATATAAGTAATATGCACTGACTGGGGAGGGAGGGAATTTTAATTTGGCAGCCATAAGATAGAAAAAAAAATTTTTCTTTTAAGAGTATTAAACAGGAATTGACATGTACCATCTGCTTCACATAAGAGGGATCACTGTAGTCTGCCATTCCATCCTCGGGATTAATGTTTAACTTGTCTCGAAGAGGAGTTCTACCTGGGGTGGAGTTAACAACTGGTTTGGGAGTTGTCCCACTCCGGGGAGTCAGCCCTTCCGATCCATGAGAGGGAGTCCTAGAAAGACAAAAATTCTAATTAATAAAAGTACCGCTTTTATTTGTATTGTGCTTTCAAATGCTTTTCACAAATTATTTTACAAGGAAAACAATAAATAAAGATTCCAGAAATTCTGTCACCCTAATCTGGTTTTAGGTTAGATCTCTAGATTAAAATAAAGGTTTGGCTCAACTAGCTTATTATTTACACACAGTATTTTTATTTTAATGACTTCAAATAAAGTCATTACATTTGATATTACTTGCCTTCCTAAGATAGGTCCCCCAAACATTATCTCAACTTTTTCTTGATACGGTACAGTAGCTAAGAACATACAAGGGACAGAAAGGAGAGCCACCACAGTCAAAGACCCCAGACTCTCAGTTTTAATTCAGGGCCTTTTTCTTATCATTTCTATGCCTGCCTCTATTAGCTATCACATCATTATCATCAGTGTGCATACTCTAAGTAGTTCCTCTCCTTACATTTCTTTTTCTTTTGGAATCATATCTAAATATGAATACTTCTGAGTGAGAGCTAAGAGAATCTCTTAGGAATAAAATCCTAATAGACTTTGCAACTTAAATTTTAATTGTCCAAGCCTTTTTTATTTTGGTTGCTTACTTCCTGTATCTTGGTTGTGTTCCAGACAAGTGAATGCTGCCAGAGAGCTGTTCCCCAGAGGTGAGGTGAGGTGTTACCATATCAGACATGGTCCCTGCCCCCAAGGAGCTTACAATGTAGTTGAGAGACAAGACATCCATATCAGACATGGTCACTGCCCCCAAGGAGCTTACAATGTAGTTGAGAGACAAGACATATACAGAAAAAATAGGAATTAGGCTCTCTTACAAGCCTTGCAAGTGTTATTAAATGAGGATTTGGCTGCCAATGGTTCTTCATTGTGCTGTCATGCAGGGCTGTAATAGTCAGATGCTTTCTATCTAAATAACCAGTGGGAGGACATATCCTAATGTTTAAAATTAAAAGTAAACCCCAAATATTTCCAACCTTTAAAAGCTCAAATTCCATTTTAATACAACTTGCTTCTATAACATTTGTATTTTTTTTTTTTAAAACATATTTTATTGATTTTTTACAGAGAGGAAGGGAGAGGGATAGAGAGCCAGAAACATCGATGAGAGAGAAACATCAACCAGCTGCCTCCTGCACACCTCCCACCGGGGATGTGCCCGCAACCAAGGCACATGCCCTTGACCGGAATCGAACCCGGGACCTTCCAGTCCGCAGGCCGACACTCTATCCACTGAGCCAAACCGGTTTGGCTAACATTTGTATTTTTAAAATTCTTCTTTAAAACACAGTAGCTTAAAACAAAAGAATTACAAACAGATACTGAACTCTAAACTCTAGTTAATGATATACACAAGGAAGTGTTTAGCGGTGAAATAAACTGATACAGCAAGTTATTCTGAAATGCATTAAAATAAGATGAATTGATAGATGAATAGATATGTGATAAAACAAATACAGTAAAACGTTAACAACTATAGAAACCTAGGTGGTGAGTGTAGGGATGTTTGTTTTACCATTATTTCAACCTCTTTGCATGTTATAAATTTCCATAATAAAATGTTTGGGGAAAAGCAATAGTAGTACATACATAAAAAGGATAATAATTTTTATCAAATTCACCAAATGATTATTAATAATGGATTTATTTGCTCTTTTAAATCAGATAAATTGTATTCGGAAACAAGGTGTTAGCATCAGAAACTGCAGAAAGGAAGCTCCATATAGTATTTAACCATTTTCTGGATACTGTTTTGTTATTTACTACTGAGTGAGGAAAAGTCAAGAAGACAAGTTGATCACTATTTCCATACTCTGTTAACATTACTAAAGGAAACATGTTGTCCAAGTTCTCAGATTCAAGTTTATCTAAAAGAGAAAACATCTGCTTATTTATAACTAGTGCCCCAGTGCATGGATTCGTGCACATTGAAAGGAAATTAATTAGAAGGTGGGAGGCGGGGGTGTGACTGGGCGAGAGGGGCTGGACACACCCTGTAGCCAACCTCCCCCAGTCTTTCCCCAGCCGATCACACCTGGGGTGACGCCACGGCTCAAAGGGCATCTGTGAGGTGAGCAGGGTCCCTCCGGCAGGTGGGGTCCCTTGGCCTGACCTGCAGGGATTGAGCCGAAACCAGGTCTCCAACATTCCCCAAGGGGTCCCGGATTGCGAGAGGCCGGTTCTCGGGTGGCGCACCCTGGAATCAGGCTCCCTCCTCTCTGGTTCGGGGTGTGTCACCCAAGAACCACCGCTGCTAAGTCACCACAGCTCAGCAGCTCCTGCATTGAGTGTCTGCCCCCTGGTGGTCAGTGCATGTCATAGCTACTGGACAGTCGCTTAGCCTTTTATATATATACTAGAGGCCCGGTGCACAAAAATTTGTGCACTCAGGGGGGAGGGGGTGTCCCTCAGCCCGGCCTGTGCCCTCTTGCAGTCTGGGACCCCTCAGGAGATAACGACCTGCTGGCTTAGGCCTGCTCCCGGGTGGCAGAGGGCAGGCCCAATCCCTAGGTGCAGCCCCTGGTCAGGCTCAGAGCAGGGCTGATTGGGGAGTTGGGGCGCCGCCCCCTGTCATGCACAGAGCAGGGCGGATTGGGAGGTTGCGATGCCACCCTCAGTCACGCTCAGGGTAGGGCCGATTGGGGGGTTGGGGCCCCGCCCCCTGTCACACTCAAGGCAGGGTCGATGGGGAGGTTGCAGCGCCACCCCCTGTCACGCACAGAGCAGGGCCAATCAGGGGGTTGGGGCACTGCCCCCTGTCACACACAGAGCAGGGCCCATCAGGGGGGTTGGGGCGCCACCACTGTCACACTCGGGGCAGGGC
>NW_005355115.1:3059925-3073532 GCF_000412655.1 Myotis brandtii
TTTTTTTTTTTTATTTTGGGCCAGCTTTAGCTCTGAGGCTTGGCTCCAGCTCTGAGGCCTTGGCTGCTGAAAGCAGGTATCTGGTTTGTTTGGGTTCTATAATCGAAACACTGTTTCAACTCCAGCTCTGAGATCCCGGCTGGCTGAAAGCAGGTTTCTGGGGTTTTGTTTAGCTTCTATATTTGTAACAATGTTTCTAACTGCAAGTTCAGAGGCCGGCAGCGGCAGGCGGGAAACGTTGGAGTCCTCTGTCACTGAAGCAAGCAAGCTTCATGTTCGCTTCTAGCTGCCTGGCTGCCGGCCGCCATCTTGGCTGGCAGTTAATTTGCATATCGCCCTGATTAGCCAATGGGAAGGGTAGCGGAGTGACACCAATTTGCACGTTTCTCTTTTATTAGTGTAGATAGAAGATAGATACCTGAATGGGGTTGAAAGAACGGTGTTTGGAGTCTGTACAACCTGCCGCTGCGGAGTCACACCTGAGAAGTCACTCTCGTGCAAAGGTGTGTTAAGTCCACCTTTTAATGGGGTGTCCACATTGGTCAGGGCCATGAGGTTCTGGGCTTCCTGATTAATGAGAAAATAAAGTATTTCAACAGTTTAGACAGAAGACAGAATCCTCGCTTCTGGTGCTACTATGCAAATCTTAAAACAAACAATATTCTTATACATTTTCTCAATTAAAACCAAGAGAGAAAATGACTACTAGGTCATGGCAGATTCAGTACTTCCATTACTCTGTCAACCTAACATGGCACCTCAAAAGTTTAAGAACAAATTTTTATACGTTAAGAAATGCTTTTGTGGCCTCATATATGGCATTACCATTTATCTAAAAGCTTCTCCTACTATCTGTGCCAAACCTCTTTATAATCATAAAGAACTAAGAATTCAATTTTCCCAATGTGAGCTTGGGCTAAATGTCAGAACAACTAAACTTTAATCTAGTGTTATCATTAATTAATTGTATATCTAGTTTTCATTAGCCTCTTGAACCTGATTCTCGCACTAGGAAGTGAAGACACTACCGGCTGGCCTATCATTTCGTAAGAAAACTCACATGGGCAGGTTCATTTCTGAAGTCTTGCTTGCCTCAGTCCCTCCACTATAAGCCTGTATTCATTACTATCACTGTACCTACAAGTATCTTAATACCCAATTTAGGGTCTGTAAGATTGTCATTTTTCAAGATAGTCAAATCATTATCTCTCATCTCACATGCTCTTGTTATAATCCAACCCTGACATTCCTTCCATCATGAGGTGAAGTCTACATCCCTTCCTCTTGAATCTAGGTGGACTCACTTATAACTAACAGAACGCAGTGCTAAATAACACTGCTTGCCTTCCAAGGCAAGAAAAAAAAAATGCAGCTTCCCACACACTCACTACAACAACTCACATTGGAGCACTGAGAGACTACGGGAGAAGTTCAACTTTTGATGCCACCATGCTGTGAGAAAGGCAAGACCACGCATAAATTTACTCCACATTCCCAGCACAGCCAGAAGCAAACACCAAACATGGAAAGGTGATTCCAGGCCCCCTAGCTATCAAGTCAACCTCAAATGTTGAGTCATCCTAGCTGAGGCCCTAGACCAGCCGTGGGCAAACTACGGCCCGCGGGCCGGATCCGGCCCATTTGAAATGAATAAAACTAAAAAAAAAAAAAGACCATACCCTTTTATGTAATGATGTTTACTTTGAATTTATATTAGTTCACACAAACACTCCATCCATGCTTTTGTTCCGTCCCTCTGGTCCAGTTTAAGAACCCATTGTGGCCCTTGAGTCAAAAAGTTTGCCCATCCCTGGTCTAGGGTGACAGTGAAAAGAAATCAAGAGAGGGAGCTTTAAACAAGATCTTAGACACATGGAGCTGACACAAGCTGTTCCTTCTATGCCCTCTCTGAATTCCTGACCCACAGAAACCATGAGTATAACAATTTTTAAACCACCAAGTTCTGGGGCAAATGAAGATAACTGTAGCAAGGCTTAATTCGTTATTCGTTATTAATGAAAACAACCTTACATTTCACATTATCAATTGTGTGTGCTCCTTCTGCTATTCGAAGTACAAAGCATTTTTCCCCATCTAGGTTCCCAAAAGGCTGGCCAGCTTGATGCCTTCCAGGCAGGAGAGTGGAAGCTACTTACTTCTCTAGGGAATCCAACTAACCCAAGAAAAAAGATCTAGAAATACTGACATCAAGACTTCCCCAGTGAAAACACCCCAGCAGGTTCAGCCCACAAGTAAGCCTAGAGTCAAGGAGCCCCACACTCACCTAAGGAACTTCGAATCAGTTTTAATTGTCCCTCCTCTATCCCCTAGATATAGGCAGAGAGCCAAAGATCAGAAGAAATTTAAGGAAACATCTCATATGAAAGATAGAGAATAAAACTAACAAAAGGAATTTAAAAACTATGCAGGGAAAAGAAAACCTATAAAAACAAAACCATCATTAATAGCCTAAGAGACATAAGAGATGTTCATAAATAAGAATGCAATGTTAAA
Organism: Myotis brandtii; assembly: GCF_000412655.1. Classification (NCBI taxonomy): domain Eukaryota; kingdom Metazoa; phylum Chordata; class Mammalia; order Chiroptera; family Vespertilionidae; genus Myotis; species Myotis brandtii. The sequence continues at coordinate 3,062,440 of NW_005355115.1, forward strand.
AAATTGACCACATTTTAAAAAGAACTCTTGGAAATTAAAAATACAGTGGGGCCTTGACTTACGAGTGTCCCGACTAACGAGTTTTTTGAGATACCAGCTGTCTCTCAGTAGATTTTTTGCATTGAGTTGACAGAGTAATTTGAGTTAACGAGCTCCTTAACGAGCTCGGTCTCGGAACGAATTAAACTCGTAAGTCAAGGCCCCACTGTATGATAACAGAAATTTTAAAACTGAACAAAGATAAAATTCAGAAAATCTCCTAGCAATAAGTCAAAAAGGCAATTAAGACAGAAAACCAGATAGAAACAAATAAGAAAATTTGAGGTTCATAGAGAAAACAGATCAATGAAAGGGAGGAAATTTTGTTAAATTTCGAAATACAGTAACTTCCCAGAATAGAAGGCCATGAGTCTCCAGAATGCAAAGATCCAGAGTACCTAGCACAATGGTTAAAAACAGACCCACACCAAGAAGCATGCTTGTGAAAAAGAGAAGCGCGTATATAAACTTCCACAAAAAGAAAAACACAGGTTTCCTATTAACCTGAATGGCACTGGTCTCAACAGCAATAATGGAAGCTAGAAGACACTGGAGCACTGCCTTCAAAACTGAACAAAAACCATTTCAATTTGCAATTCTAAACCGTTATACTACCAATTATATAAGAAGGTAGAACAGTAATTCACAGATATGCCAGGTCTTAAAACTTCCATCTTCAATGAAAGCCTCCTCAGAAAGCTACTGAAGGGTATGCTTCACTAACAAGGAAATAAGCCAAGACAGCCAAAGACAGGGAGCCAGGAAAGAGGACATCCAAGGGACTGTCTAGGGCAGCCGTGGGCAAACTACGGCCCGCGGCCCGTTTGAAATGAATAAAACTAAAAAAAAAAAAAAAAAGACCATACCCTTTTATGTAATGATGTTTACTTTGAATTTATATTAGTTCACACAAACACTCCATCCATGCTTTTGTTCCGGCCCTCTGGTCCAGTTTAAGAACCCATTGTGGCCCTTGAGTCAAAAAGTTTGCCCATCCCTGGTCTAGGGTGACAGTGAAAAGAAATCAAGAGAGGGAGCTGTAAACAAGATCTTAAGCGTAATCAGTCCAGACTAGAACATTCAGAATTTTGGGGAAAGTCTTCTTCAAAAAGGTAAGAATACCTAAATTACAGGATATTTACAGTTAATGTATAGTCTGGAGTTGAATTAGTGCTAAGTAATCAGATAATTTAACAATAGAATAAAACAAGTATTAACTAAAAAAAAAATACTGTGTAGTAATTATAAGGCACTTTGTGGCTCATAATGGACTATGGTTTACATAATCATAAGATAAACCATGAATGTGGAGCTAACCAAAATTATTGTATAACTATAACTATCTATAATAATAAAAGCATAATATGCTAATTAGACTGGATGTCCTTCCGGACAAAGCCGCAGCAGGCAGGGGCTGAGGCAGAGGCCCACGGCTGCCAGGACAGTGGGGGCCAAGCCCCTTGCACAAATTTCATGCATCTGGCCTCTAGTCCTATCTAATAAAGAGGGAATATGCTAATTGACTGTCCCACCCTCAAAGATGGTGGTGCCCACAGCCAATAAGGAGGGAATATGCTAATTGCCCAGCCCTCAAAGATGGCGACGCCCACAGCCACAAGATGGCGGTGCCCAGTCCCCTCAGCCCCACCAGGGTGGCAGGCACACAGCAAGCCTCTGCGCACCTGCCTCCGGAGACCCCCAGTCCCCTCAGCTTTGCTGCATGCCTGCCTCTGGAGAACCCCAGTCCCCTCAGCCCCCCAAACCCCCAGGGCCGCCTGAGGCTCAGGTAACCAGGGCCGGCTGAGGCTTGGACTGCTGGCAGTGGCAGCAGCAGAGGTGTGATGGGGCATCGCCTTCCCCTGATCGCCGGGTTGTCTCCCGCCCCTGAAGGCTCCCGGACTGTGAGGGGGGCAGGCCAGGCTGAGGGACCCCCCCCCCCCCGCTACAGTGCATGAATTTTCATGCACCGGGCCTCTAGTATAACTATAATGGAGAATGAGGAAATGGAAAGAATGTGTATGAATGATAGAGGCAGAGGATGTAATGGAGCCACATGTTCAACTTCTGGTTTGAAAATAATGCCTAAAACTGGCGGGGGGGGGGGGGGGGGGGCAAAACAAGTGTCTTAGCAATAAGTTAATAAAAACAGAGAATTGTAATTGGTGCCTCTAGAGAACAAGTGATGAAGGACACAACTGTTTTCTTACTAAGCCATACAGGACTACTTGACTCCTGAATCAAGACCTTAAAACGATACTTCTATTAGAGAAAAGAAAATGAGATGTAAGGGTAATAAGACTCAATGGTGTTTTGTTAGGTTTGGCTATTCTCTGACATGCAGACACCCTAGAAACACACAGAGCTGTATACCTCAGGAGTTAAGGAGAGGGAAGGAGGATGGCAGCCTATGCCAAGCTAAGTACAGAAATGCAGGGAAGTTTTAAAAATTACTGACCACACACATCTGACTTCTTTCTAGGATTGCTAGGCAACATTTAAAATGCAGTGCTTTACTGATAGGTACTAAAGACTAATGAAGATAGAAGGGCTAGCTTCACAAAAACCCTAAAAACTAAGACTTAATAAATGTAGGAAGAAAACTGCCTAACTACTGAATCTGTTGATTTAGCTTCCCTACTACAGAAATCTCTAGGATCCATGCATTCAGGATTCAGTTTCAAACTGTAAAGAAACAAAACCAAACCATTCAGTGTTCTGCTTCATAATCCTTACAATAACAAAGAGGAAAAGGCTCATTCTACTATATGACAGCTTACCTGCAGAATTCTGTCCTGAGAAGCTGGCGTTCGTGGCGTTCTAAGGGCGATGCTGTTGTTGGTGACATTGTACTCAGACAAAAGAGTACTGGAAGCCGAGTTTGTTATGCCAGATTCCTCAGCTGTTTGACGTGCAATTTCACTTGCTTGGCCTACTTTCACAACTTCCTGGAGTTCTGCATCTGAAATCTAAAAAGAAAGTTATCACAGTAAACAGTATTCTAACCAGAAAACAACACAACTTAAAACGTCCATATTCCAGAAAGATAAACTGCTGAAGCTGTGTGATGAGTACACAGGGTTCACTGTACCACTCTCTTTACTTGTTGTGGATTTGAAAATTTCCATAACACAGTTTTTTAAAAGTCTTTCCTATATAATGTGAGTGGCAGAGGGTGAAGAGGGGAATTCCATGGTATCAAGCTACAAAGTCTTGAGTGTATTTCCACACTAAAAATATTTTAAAATAAGCAACATATTAATATACCAAAAACTTGTGTTTGTACAAAACTATCATGGGGGGGGGGGGGGAATTAAAAACAATTAAAATATCATCCACAAGGTCCCTAAGAAAATCAAAATATGTTATCTTAGTAATTTTACCAAACTACATATTCTAAGGAGTATTAAGAAAAAAAAATAATAGGCAAAATCTCAATTTTAGAAAAATCACTACTAGAAATGGCAGCATCTGGCAAATTATTTTGCTTGTGCGAAGAACATTGTGTTGATGCAGCCAGTGCACTCATTTGGGGAGAGAAGCTCTGCTGGCCTCCTAAGTCCATCCCTCTGCTCCACTAAACTGTCTAAATTCCACAGAGCCAGCCCTGGCTGGTTTGGCTCAGTGGATAGAGCGTTGGCCTGTGGGCTATAGGGTCCCAGGTTCGATTCCCAATCAAGGGCACACGCTCCGATATGGGCTCCATCCCCAGTAGGGGGAGTGCAGGAGGCAGCCAATCAATGATTCTCATTATTGATGTTTCAATCTCTCCCTCTCCCTTCCTCTCTGAAATCATTAAAAATATTTAAATAAATAAACAAATTCTACAGAGCTATACTACTCAAAACAGAACAAGAGTTTAGTTGGTTCCACTCCTATGGAAAAAATAACTAAATAAATTTATTTTTCATCTGCAGAGTCTTTGAAAAAAACAAGAGCTTATTCAATATCCCTAATAACCAACTATAATGAAGTCAAAAGCATAGAGACTGTGATAAGCTGAGTGAAGGAATGTTTCTCTCTCTTCTTCACAATTCCCACACTGATTTTTCACTGCTATTGCCTCAAAAATATAAATATGACATGACAAAATATTCACTAAAAGTAAGCAGCCTCAAGTCCACAAAGTCAAACAATACCTTTATTCTGGTCTGCCACAAGAAAGAGGCCTAGAGTCCTAACCTGCTGACACCTTGCTAAAAGTTGACAATTACTGAATCATATGAGCAGTTTCAGGCCTGATATAATTACACCATGAATTTTTTAATTGATTTTTTTTAGAGAGAGGGAGAGTGAAACATCAATATGAGAGAAAAACATCAAATGGTTGCCTCCCATACACTCCCTCAACAGGGGATCAAACCAGCAACCTAGTTATGTGCCCTAACCGGGAATCGAACCAGCAACATTTTGGTGTACAGAATGAGGCTCCAATCAACTGAGCCACCCAGCCAGGGCTATGCCGTGAATTTCTTAAGGACATCTAGCACCTAACAAAAACTTAGCATATAAGGCCTCAAATTATTTGCTGAATAAATGATCAGTATATGAGTTTACACAACGAAAAATATGCTTTTATCATATTACCTGAGGGGCAGGAAGTACTAGTTTGCTTCTCTTTTTAGTAAATTCAGAAACACCACTTGTTTGAAGAATAGCTGATGGTAAATCAGATTCTTTTTTCCTTTTCAAATGCTGCTTATCTTTTTTTCTATCTCTTCCTTCTTTTTCACTGTCATGGATCAAGGTAGAGAAGAGATTTTTAAGTTACATAAAGGCAATAACATTGAAAGCCATATAAATACTCATACATTTTGAACAAAATAATCCCATTTCTAAGAAAATTACTAATTAACAGAAAAAAATATATATATTAAGTTGGTGCCTACACCATTACCTACCCACTAATTCAAGAAGAATGAGGACTTAGAATAATAACAGAATTATTAAGAAAACAATATACTAAGTAATTTAAGTATTAACTATTAAAACTACCTATAGCCCTGGTTGGTTTGGCTCAGTGGATAGAGCATCAGCCTGCGGACTGAAGGGTTCCCGGTTCGATTCCAGTCAGGGACACATGCCCGGATTGCGGGCTCGATCCCCAGTAGGGGGCGCGCAGGAGGCAGCCGATCCATGATTCTCTCTCATCATGTAAGTTTCTATCTCTCTCTCTCCCTCTCCCTTCCTCTCTGAAATGAATAAAAAAAAGCTATCTATAATAATAAAAGCACAATATGCTAATTAGACTGGACGACCTGCCGGACTAAGCCGTGGCTGCGAGGGCTGAGGCAGAGGCAGCCAGCATGGCTGTGAGGGCTGAGCCCCTTGCACGAATTTCGTGCATCGGGCCTCTAGTATACTATAAAGACTATAAGCTAAACGTTACATATAACATCAAAACAACATAAAACGATTCCTACATATTATACTTATATAAAATATGTGTACATAGAAAAATGATAAAGTTTATAGAAATAAAAACAATTATATAAAGGGAATAAAATTAAAATATTGTGAATTTTAAAATTTCCCTTTAGAACTTTTATTCAATTATTTATGACTTTTTAAATTCACAAAACTTTTAAAAAGAATATTTAAGTCATGACAAATTATACCAAAAAGTTATTAGAAAACTGAAAGACAGGTTCACGGCAGACTTTTTTTTTATTTTTAATATATTTTATTGATTTTTTACAGAGAGGAAGGGAGAGGGATAGAGAGCCAGAAACATCGATGAGAGAAAGACATCAATCAGCTGCCTCCTGCACACCCGTACTGGGGATGTGCCCGCAACTAACTTACATGCCCTTGACCGGAAATCAAACCTGGGACCCTTCAGTCCGCAGGCCAACACTCCATCCACTGAGCCAAACCGGTCAGGGCTCAAGCAGACTTTTGAAGCCCAGGAATGCCTCCTCCCTACTGTGTGCCATCCTCTTCCCCATCTAGTCTATTCCTTTCAAATGTTTTCATCTTTAAGCTATTTGTCGAAGCTACCTAATTTAAGAAATAAATATAATGGAGTATATCCAAGAAAACCCTGTTTTACAGTGGCTAATGTCAGTTGTTTAGTAATAATTCATGCAATAGAAATAATATGTCAATCAGGAAATGAAAAACTAAAAATCTTTGACAATCATAAATGATTCTCCCCACAATTTTCAGATATAAGAATTAAAGAAACTCTAAAAATCCCTTGAAATAGGCAAAACCCTCTGCACCCTCAAACATTTTATAGCCGAGGCCGGTTTGGCTCAGTGGATGGAGCGTCGGCCTGCGGACTGGGGGGTCCCGGTCAGGGCGTGTACCTTGGTTGCGGGCACAACCCCACTGGGGGGCGTGCAGGAGGCAGCTGATCTCTCTCTCTCATCGATGTTTCTTAAAATATATTTAAAAAAAAAAAAAAAAAGAATTAAAGAAACTCTAAAAATCCCTTGAAACAGGCAAAACCCTCTGTACCCTCAAACATTTTATAAATATACCTACTTATCCCCACTAAGTACAAATTTGTAGAATGCAAGACAAAAAAACAAAATAAACCAGATATTGACAGATTCCTTCAGGCTATTAGTAAAACAACTAAACTATTTACAAAAGTACATAAATCTTAAATTAAGATTGCAACTCAGTGAGTAGACAGTTCACTAAGAGCAGTGCTGACATTTCAAGAGCTCCAAAGAGCATTCTATGCCAAACACAGGACTGATTTTTCTCAGAAAGGTGAGCCCATTAAATAAATAAAAGCATACATAGGCTACATTGTGCTAAATAATAAAAATCTGACTCTGACAAGGATAATACCTGGTCCTCCATAAAATTCCTACTGTACCTTTCCATTTTCAAAACCAGAAAGGCACTTACGATCTTAGCTCGCCATCAAGATCCTGTTGTCTTAACTTCCTAAAATCTGCATCAAGAGCCTGGTAGTTTTCCTCTGAAGTATCATAGAAACCAAGAGCAGGCTTTTTTTCAAATGGGATTTCAGCATTATAATCAACTCCTCTCTTCTTTTTTCTCTTCTTCTGAATTTCTATGCCAGCTGCTCGAAGTTCTCTTCTCTTTTGGAGGGCAGCAAGACGTCTGAAGAAAAAGAACACAAGACCACCTTAAAAATCATATGCCATGGGTAAGGGATGGATTATCCAATAGTGTTAAGAAAACTAATTGGTTATTTGAGAAAGAAATAAAATCCTCACCTCATTCCATTCCCCAAAATAAAGTTCAGTTTCAATTTAAAGTACACACACACAAAAGCAAAATTAAAATCAGAAGAAACTATGTATAAATAAATATGTATCTTATCTCTGGGTGGGAATGTACTCACCCAATATAAATAAAAGACAAAGGAAAAGAACAAAGGCTTTAAAATTTAAATTTTAGCCGAAACCGGTTTGGCTCAGTGGATAGAGCGTCGGCCTACGGACTGAAAGGTCCCAGGTTCGATTCCGGTCAAGGGCATGTACCTGGGTTGCGGGCACATCCCCCGTAGGAGATGTGCAGGAGGCAGCTGATCGATGGTTCTCTCTCATCGATGTTTCTAACTCTCTATCTCTCTCCCTTCCTCTCTGTAAAAAATCAATAAAATATACGCCCCCTAATGGGGGGGATCAAGCCCGCAATCCGGGCATGTGCCCTTGGCCGGAATTGAACCTTCAGTCCACAGGCTGACGCTCTATCCACTAAGCCAAACCGGCTAGGGCTGTAGCACTATTTTTAAAAAATCATAAAGCAAAATTAAAAAGCAAATAATAGAGAAAATATTTGTAATTATTAGGAATGGCTAGATATAAAGAATTTATGCAACCCAACTGAAATAAACAATAGGAAATAAACAGTGCACTAAGGAAAAAAAAAATACAAATTGCTGAAATGACTAAAGGTCTACTTAACTAATATTTTTAAAGTCACGAATTAAATTAACAAGTACTATTTCTGTGTTTCTAATTACTAGCATTCAGCTTTTTGTCTTGTTTTAATGGCAATGGTGCTAAAAAGCAGACACTCTCCCACACTGGCAGTTAAGAAAGTAAACTGGTGTAGCTTTCCCCAAAGAGAATTTAGAAATATACACTAAAACACTAATGTGTTTCACATTTTTTTAACCCAACCTTAGCCTAAGGAAATAAGAGCATGAACAAGGACTTAGCTATAAAACTGTCCTTTAAGCACTATTTCTAATGGCAGATTACTAGCATAATCTAAACATCCAACAGTAAGAAACTAATTAAGTGAATTTATACACAGCTATAAGATAGGATATTATACAGCCATCCATATAACCTTTAAAAAGTCTTTAAATCTATTTTGACATGGAAAGATGCCCAAGACACACTGCATGTAAAAACTTTCAAAGTTTACATGTTACAGAGCAACATGTAAAAGTATATGTGTATCTATTAATGAATATATGTGTGGGGAGATGTGAAGGATGCCCACCAAAATATTAACAGTGATTATCACTGGAAGTTGCAATTTTATTTAATTTTTTACTTTATGTGTACTTTCTTATGATTCCATAATTTTAATGATTTAATGGTGAGAAAGTTATTCACAATATTGGGGGGGGGAGGGAATCAAGTATAGGAGCAACTTCCAGCTTGAAGAGGCTCTGTAGACCCACTCTAGCAGAACAGACAAAAATTAGTTTTAAAAATTTTATTTTAAATAATTTTAAGTCTCTGCAAAGGATCCTAAGGGGATACAGCAAATGAAGAAACATTTATTCAAGAAAACCTACTAAAACTTGGTAAGAAAAGTGAGACTCCTTCTCTTCCTCCCTCCCAGCTCAGGGAGATGGAAACTCCACTGGTGCAGCCAAGAACACAGGCTTCTTGGGTCTCTTCTCCAGCTCCCAGTAGGAGGGCTCTTAATCCAGGAGCAGCATTTCTCATCCTGCCTCCAGACACCTACTGCTGAGGCTAGTCCCATCCAGAGCAGCTGAGAAGTCCTGGTTTCCTTCTTCTGCCCAGACACATTGCTTCCGAGAACACTAGAGCCCCAATTGCCTTTGCCCAGACTGTGGAATGAGCGTTCCATGCTGGGAGAGGCAGGCTGAGGAAAGCTGGAGTGCTTCACTGCCTCACCAAGCACTCAGCTCCTAAATTAAGGATGTCACTCAGACAAGCACATCAGAGTGCAGTAGTAAAACAGAAACTCCAAATCACTCCACACAGCATGGAGGGGTTAAGCCTATGAGTACTCAAAAACAGTGAAAGTTGGGGTGAAGTAACTGGGAAGAAACTGTTATTGACTATATAGACTAAACAGTAAGCCCACTAGTTTGCCAGAGAGAAAGAGAGAGACAGGTGGGAGAAGGTCCCCTGGGGTCACAACAAATATCAAACCCAGAAACTATCCCTTCAAAGGAGCCCAAATTTGATTGGATCAGTCTGTGAAGTAATTTATGCCCCAAAACACTGTTGAAAAGAATAAAGCAATCAGCTAGTAATTTTAGAGTTGGGTGTACCCAGGAAAAAAGGTGTCAAATAAAGTCCTGTCAAAACCATGTTACCCCAGGGTGACTGTGGGCATACCCAAGAGGAGTAAGATCGGAGGCTTCACATTTCTGAGATGAAGGAAGGGGAGAACAGACTGTACTAAATAGACAGTCACCAAACAAGTAAACAAGCAAATAACAATAACAAGGTATGAGGAACACCAGTACCAAGATTACTATAATATATCCTCTAAGTTCTACAGTTCTCAACAAAAAGTTACGAGATAGGCAAAGAAACAGGAAAGCATAACCCATACATCAGTAAATAAGCAGAAAATGTCTGTGAGAGCTACCAGATGTTCTTTTAACAGACAGACTTCAAAGGAGCCATTATAAATATTGTCCAAGAACAAAAGGAAACAATGATTAAAGAAGTAAAGAGAAGCCTTGGCCAGTGTTGTTCAGTGATTAGGGTACCGGCCCATGCACTGTTCAATTCCCGGTCAAGGGAACACATACCACACATACCTCACGTACCTCAGTTCCAAGTTCCCCAGCTCTGGTCAGGGCACATATGAGAGGCAACCAATTGATGTCTCTCTCTCACATCCATGTTTCTCTCTCTCTCTCCCCCTCTCCTCCTCCCCTTCCACTCTCTAGAAAGCAATGGAAAAAAAATATCCTCATGTGAGGATTACCACTCTCTAGAAAGCAATGGAAAAAAAAATATCCTCATGTGAGGATTAAAAAAAAAAAAGAACCACATGAAAATTCTGGAGTTGAAAAGTATAAAGCTGGAATGAAAACTTCAATAGAAGGGTTCAACAGTAGATTCAAACTGACAAAAGAATTAGCAAACTTAAAGATTATGCAATCTGCAGAACAGAAAAAAAGAATGAAGAAATATGAACAGTGCCTCACAGAAATGTGGGACACCATTAAGTGCACCAATATATACACAAAAGGAGTAGCAAAAGATGAGAGGAATAAAGGGAGCAAAATACTTCAAGAAGTAATGAACGAAAATTTCCCAATTTTACTGAAAACCATTAACCTACACATCCATAAAGTTCAAAACTCTAAGATAAACATAACAAAGAAATCCACAAACAGAAACATATTTTAAAAATGCTATAAGCCAAAGACAAGGAGAAAATCTTGAAAGCAGCAAGAGAGAGAAATGACTCAACACTTACAAGTGAAGCTTAATAAAATTAACAGCTGACTTCTCATCAAAACAATATACATAGGCCCTGACCAGTGTGGCTCAGTTGGTTGGGTGTTGACAGGCATGGAAAGGTTGCCGGCTGAATCCCTAGTCGGGGGCATGCAAGAGGCAGCCGATCAGATGTTTCTCCCAATCCTTCTCCCTTCCTCTCTTTCTAAGAATCAATTTTTTTAAAAAAAACACTATACATAGTTTGATCTAATCTTATATGCTATTTTGTGTGTACATACACATAAATATACATGTATATTAAAAAAGGTTTTAGTAACCCACACATGTAACCTATATGTTCATGTAGACTAATGTCACCCCAATAAAATCCTATATAATAAAAAAAAAGAAAAAGGTTTCAAAGGACACATTTCAAAAGTTAAAATAACTTCATTCTTT
>NW_005355115.1:3073557-3083577 GCF_000412655.1 Myotis brandtii
ACATGCCCTTGACCGGAATCGAACCTGGGACCTTTCAGTCCGCAGGCCGACGCTCTATCCACCGAGCCAAACCGGTTTCGGCAATAACTTCATTCTTTAAATCAGGGGCGGGTAACCTTTTCTCTTCTGCCAAGGGCCATTTGGACATTTATAACATCATTCACGGGCCATAAAAAATCATCACCTTAAAATTAGTCTGCTATATTTGGTCAAACATTTTATTAACTCACCCCTAATGCCTTAGTAGGGCCAGACCAAATGATTTTGCGGGCCTTATATGGCCCACAGACCAGACGCTCCCCACCCCTGCTTTAAATAAAGGAAATAAAGACTTCAAATGACATTAGAAAACCTCTGCAATATAATATTAAGTGAATATAGCCAAGCTCTATAGCATTATATCAACCATGCCCCAAAAAGAAAATAGAACAGTACTGAAAGAAAAATGTTATTTTTGTAATCAATAAAAAGCTTTAAGCTATAAAACAGATAAGTAATTTAGCATTTAAATAGTCCTGCACTGCATTTTGCATACGGGCCATTCTAGTCCAGCGATTTTCAGCCAGTGTGTTACAAGAATTTTTAGAATATGTGTTACCTGACTACTTAGTCAGGGGCACTGACCTCTTTTCCCTTAAATCAGTGGTTCTCAACCTTCTGGCCCTTTAAATACAGTTCCTCATGTTGTGACCCAACCATAAAATTATTTTCGTTGCTACTTCATAACTGTAATGTTGCTATTGTTATGAATTGTAATGTAAATATCTGATATGCAGGATGGTCTTAGGCGACCCCTGTGAAAGGGTCGTTCGACTGCCAAAGGGGTCACGACCCACAGGTTGAGAACCGCTGCCTTAGATTGTCAAATTTAAAAAATGACACCAGCCAACACAATAACAGACATCTGGTGTGAATGAATCAAAATTATACCTATTTTTTTGCTCAGGTCAACAAAAAATATATTTTTTGGTATGTTGCAAAATTTTAATAATTAGCTTATGTGTGCCATGAGATGAAAAAGGTTGAAAATCTCTGATATACTAGTACATGCAAAATAAATTATAAAGATGTGTAGACCATCCAAGAAAATCTACAAGAAGGTGTAGGGTAAACTTAAAGCTGAAAATTTTTATAATATATTTTTACTGATTTCAGGAAGGGAGAGGGAGAGATAGAAACATCAATGATGAGAGAGAATCATAGATCGGCTATCTCTTGCACGTTTCAACCCTGCAACCTGCCTGGCATGTGCCCTGACCAGGAATCAAACGGTTACCTCCTAGTTCATAGGTCAACACTCAACCATCGAGCCATGCAGGCCGAGCTCAAGCTGGAAATTTTTCATTAAAGCAAGCAATGTCAGCCATACTTGGAGATTTTTCATATATGCACTTGCCACATCCTGAGCCCAATCCACATGGGTTAAAAGGCTCAAAAAATGTTTCCCAACCAACCATAGACAAAAATGGAAAAGTAATTTTTTTCAACCTTACTCAAATTATTTAATCCTAACAAATGTACAGAAAGGTGGCTGAGACTGGGCAGAAATTTTAGTACCTCCTCTTGGTTTTTGCTTCCTGTCCCAGCCCAGTCATTCTCCCATCATACGTAACTATTCTGGGCTAGTGACCGGCCAGCTATGCCAACAAGCATCCTCAAGCATGAAATAATCCTCCATCCCAGGATCTGGCACTACAAAGCCATTATTGGGAAAACCATCAACACAATGCTAGTCATTAGGTGAGGAAGCACTTCCTGGTTTGGGGACCATAAAAGGCAGCTGTGTAGGCTAGGGAAGTTATTACAATGCCTAAACTCCAAAAGCTAATAAGCATTATACAGTTCAGGTCTTCCCTTTATCCACTTCTGGGCTATTACGAATTATGTCAATCATGGCTCTCATCAAAAGGAAAAAGGAAGGGGAAAGTGGAGAAAACCTTGAATAGAGGGCAACACTAAACTCACTTTTTAAATAAAAATTTCTGTGAAAGTCTAAAATATGGTTTAAGGATCATTAACTCCCTCTAAGTTCAGTCAAGTTTCCTGTTTTAAATCAGTGCCTGCCCAAAACTAATCAAGGAGAGGAACTAACTGGCAATCATGCAAAAGTCATACAGCCTGTGTGTCCTCTAGCCATCTGACCCCAAGATGGCTACAACAAAGAAGCACTCCTGTGCTAACAGAAAAATCCAACATGCTGAGTAGACTACCTGGGCATTACTTCTGCCATATCTTACCAAAAAAAACTTTTAATCTGTCTTTTTTTCTATATTCTGAAATGATTAGGGGGAAAAGTAAGACATTTCCAAAGCAATAAAGAATATTACCAAAACTAGAATTGAACAATTCTAATTATTACTCGTCAACAGGGTTGGATAAATCATGCAGTTTTATCAGACTAAGGCTGCACAGACTAATTGTTCAACTATGAATGGAAACAACCATACCTTGCTTCTTCCAACTGTTTCTCTCTTGCTTTCCTCTTGGCCTTCTTTCCCTGGGTATTAGCCAGGCGGGCTCTAGCTTCAGAAAGCATCTCAAGTTCATCTACAAAAATAAAGAGAAGAAAAACTAAGTTCTTCTCCAACAGAAGCAAGGTATGTGAGAGACATACTCTAGTGCTTAAGATGAGAAAAATCATCTCCTATAAATAAATACAACAACTCCTACATAACAGGTATTTTGAGAAGAGCTAAGTAAAATGAAATTAGAAAAAGCATCTAGCAACTTTTCATTAAAAAGTGGCTATAATTATATCCTTCATTATCATCTACTAACTGGCAAAGCACAAATTGTGAAATATTGCAGAACTACTATTCTATATAATAAAAGCCTAATATGCTAAGTGTCCAGTGACCCATTCAACCAATCAAAGAGTAATATGGTAATGATATGCTAAGGCCGCTCAACCGCTCGCTATGACAGGCACTGACCACCTAGGGGCAGTTGACTGGTCGCTATGATGTGCACTGACCACCAGGGGGCAGATGCTCTGACTGGTAGGTTACCTGGCTGCTGGGGTCCAGCTGGTTGGGACTGAGGGACATGGGCTGGACACGCCCTGGAGCCCTCCCGCGGTCCCTCCCCGGCTGGCCAACCTCCCATGTCCTTCCCTGGCCCCGATCATGCACTGGTGGGGTCCCTCGGAGAGCTTGTTTCGGCCCGATCCCATAGGCTAGGCCAAGGGACCCCACTGGTGCACGAATTCGTGCACTAGGCCATAGTTTAATTATAAAGGAACTGATCATCTTCACTAGATACACCTTTTTTTCCTCAGACGTATTTCTCTCCTCATTACTGATGCCTTAGGCCAGTTCCTATTCAGGGCTGTCCAATGAACTCATAAGGGAACTTTGAAAAATCTCAGATTCCAGGGTCACCCCTCCACCCTGAAATTACTGACTCAGTTATCTCCAGGGGAGGTTCTAGTACCTATATTTTTAAAAGTTCCCCATGTAACAATAATGCAGCCAGACCAGCCATTGTAAGCCTTTGGGAACCACTACCCTCAAACAAATTTAAAAACTCAATATTCATTGAATACTTCAAAACAATCCTGTAAGATAGATATTATTCTCCATCTGGCAGGAAATAGAATTAAAGTTCAAAGATATTATATGACTTGCCTAATGTCAAACAGCTAATAAATGGCAGACATAGGTCTAAAATCCAGTTCCTCTGATTCTGGATTCAATGTCTCAAGGAGTCATCCTAAATCTCCATCACAGTCTTGTGGTAGTGCTTATCCGCAGATTAAGTTACCTGCCTAAAGTCAAAGAAGTAGTTAGTAGGACTGGAGCCCATATCCTGACTTCTTGGCTCTCTCCACAAAATGGGAATAAGAATACAGGATCTCAAGGACTTACCTCTAGCCTCCAGGCAATGTGTCCAGTAGTATTACATTGCTTACCTTATTAAATGAATTGAAAAATGAGGAGATAAAGGGACATTGTCCAAAAATTATAGAGTATAAATACTCTATAATTGAAGACTGGACACATTTAAAATGAGACAGAATAACATCAGATTGAAGTGGAATTCTAAAAAGTCAGAGGTGTTTAGGAAGGAATTAAAAGAGTTAAAAAGAAGCCTGAGAAGTGTGTAAGTTACCAAAGAAATAAATTCCTCACAAGCATACACTTACCCTCATCCATATCAATTGGATCAGGCCGTGCTGGTTTTGTTTCTGGATTTGGATCTATTTCTCCAGGTTTAAGTTTTCGTGGATCATCTGTTGTTTCCTCTTCGTTGTCTCTTTGGGCTGCTTTATCCCTAGAAAAGAATCCAGATGAGTCAGTAATTCTACCACACCATTTAGTCTTAGAAATACCAAATTTCCTAGCGTTGGAACTATTTTCTTTCAAAAACCCAAAGGGACAGCATAGATGGGCTGGAGAGTATTATGCTAAGCGAAATAAACCAGTCAGAGAAAGACAAGTACCATATGACTTCACTTACATGTAGAATCTAATGAACAAATTAAACTAACAAACAAAATAGAAACAGACTCATAGATACAGAGAACAGACTGACAGCTGTCAAAAGGGAGAGGATAGAGGGGCTGGGTGAAAACAGTGAAGAGATTAAGCAAAAACAAACAAACAAAACAAAAACATCTTCATAGACAGACAAAAGTATGATGATTACCAGGGAGAAAGGTGTTGGGGGGAGGAGTAAAGGGTAAAGGGAGGATAAATGGTGATAGAAGGAGATTTGACTTGGGATGGTGAACATGCAATATAATATACAGATGATGTGTTGTAGAATTATACCCCTGAAACCTATGTAATTTTATCAACCAATGTCACCCCAATACATTCAATTAAAAAAAAGTGTACCCCAATGAATGGGCATTAACAAAATAAAGCATTCCTGCTATTGCTTCACCTGAAAGAAATGGTATTAAAATTACCTTTAATTTCAGTGTTTCCATTCACTATAAAATAGGATCCAAGCAGTCCCTTAATCACAAATGCAGTACAGTTATACAAGAAACACACACACACTATTAGTGATGAAATAAAATGTTGCAATGGTTAACTCTCAGCAGTGATTATGAGTGATTTTTGTTTTACTACTTTTTCCCTAGGTTTTCTATGATGAACATGTATGGTTTGTATATTTTTAAATTATTCCTTTAAAAAGGATATAACAGAGTAAATAACACTTTGATCAACCATATGAGATTTGGAGTATACCATCCAATAGCTTTAGTTCCTTTATCTTTACTCAAATCTGTAACTAAATGTTTAAAGACAGAAAATGCTAAAATTTTATTCAGACTCATTCAGAAGATATACACACACATTTTAATATTGCTTTGGAGATCCACTTACAGAAGAAATTCATAGTGTTCCAAGCATTGGGCAGCTGTTCTTCCAATGATTGGAGCGATGGTTCTGCACTGAGTTGGCATCAACTTGGCCAAGTGTAAGAGTTTTTCCTCTTCTTCTCTGGACCATTCTGTTTTCTTAATGCTTGGATCGAGCCACTCATACCTATTAAAAATATACAATTTTATAGATTAATCAGTCACCTAGCATGAATATGCTATTTACATACTAGATATACTGACTTCTAGTGTCTGAAAACAGAAGGTAACTCTCGTCCTTCAATTATAAAAGCTGTTTTTTTACAACAGAATAGTCACTGCTTTTGTTTGGTGTTTTTAAATTTAAGTGAACTATTGTCATTATCTGTCTTTCCCAACCCACCCAACCCACCTTTTCCACCCAGTTTATTTAGCTGGATGAGAGGCTAGCAAGTAAGATATAACCCTTACCAAACATCAGGCAGGGACTTAGCGCCACTAAGAGAAGCAGAAATCAGAACCACTTGTTCAGGCTGAGGACCATCTTCCTCTTTGAGGTCCAATCCCTACATTATGAGCCTTTCCCCTACTCAGGTGCCTAGGAAATTAGGTCCTTCTTGTACAATTTAAAATATGATCCTAGTACAACATAGGTCAGGCTAGGGCCAGATCATCCATGCCAAGGACACATGTAAAAAGTTTAATGTGTCCACTACCTTGTGACTTAAAAGGGGATACCACAGGTGTATGATGGGTTTTGCTACATTTTGGGGTAGCAAATATACAAAATTTCAACTGTAATATGAGGAAACTCAACTATTGTGAGCCAGTCTAGAAGTTAACCATTATTTATCATTCATTTCTTTGGGGAAGAAAGTTCTAACCAACTTTTAAACTTTTGGAGCACAATCCACTTAAAAGCTGGAGTCCATCTTTACCTAAAAGCAGATTTATTTTATGCTTCACAAAGCACTCTCAAACACATTAACTCACTTGGGCCTCATATCTCCACCAGTTAGAGCCAAGTATTATTATCCCCAAATGGGATAAAACAGGGCAGAATAGAGAGGATAGAAAAATGCCTTGCCTAAGTTCATAGAAACCAAGTGACAGTTAAGTCTTAAATCTAAATTCCCATCTCGCCCTAGCTGGTTTGACTCAGTGGATAGGGTGTCAGACTGCAGACTGAGGGTCCCGGGTTCGATTCCGGTCAAGGGCACATGTCTGGGTTTCGGGCTTGATCCCCAATAAGGGGCATGCAGGAGGCAGCCAGTCAATGATTCTCTCTCATCATTGATGTTTCTATCTCTCTCTCCCTCTCCCTTCCTGAAATCAATAAAAATATAATTAAAAAAATAAATTACCATCTCCCACTTCATCCTTTCTGTTACATCACAACACCTTCTTTCTTTGGTAAGGGTCAAAGAACTGACATTTTCCTCAAATAATTAAAGTTGTTTTCTGTTTTCCATTCACTAACTGATACATACCATCTGGCTTTGCATTGCTTTGCTGATTTTCTATGCAGCAGTGAGGCAATCCTAGACCACTGGTTTTTCCCATATTTCATTACCGCTGCTTTAAGAATTTCATCCTAAAAAAAATTGTCAAAGAAAAACAGTATAATCAATCACAAAATTCCAAGTGAGAAAAGACAAAATTTAAATGAACTCTAACAGGGTTTCTGGAAAGAAAAAGAAAGACACACACATACCTCCTAGATCAGTGATTTTCAACCAGTGTGCCACAAGAATTTTTAAAATATGCAATACCTATTTAGTCAGAGGGACTGACCTCTTTTCCCTTAGATTGCCAAATAAAAAAATGACAACAGCCAGCATAACAATAGCTGTCTGGGGTGAATGAATCAAAATTATACTTTTTGTGTGTGGGTCAAATTGGCAAAAAATAATATAATTTTTGGTGTGCTTCAGAATCTTAGTAGTACCATGAGATGAAAATTGAAAATCACTGTCCTAGATTTTTTAAAAAGGTACAAAGTCCTCATTTACTATCATAATAAACAGAAAGCCAGAATCAGCCAAATGCAAGAAATTAAGAAGACACCTCTTAGAAGGGCTGTCTATCCTCCCTTATACAGAACCCCACCCCACCCCATAATAAATTGGGATAGATACAGCCCAAACTGAGAAACCCTACTTTTGATAGAGACTAACAAAAAAATATTCTCCAATATGTCATTCTCCTCAAAAGAGTACAGTTCATTCACACATTTATTGCGTCAAAAGACATTTCCTGAACACCTACCGACACCAGGTCTTGTGTGCTTAGCGAAAGAGAATCCAATAGGACAAGCCCAGCCCTAAGAGAAACCCTACTTTTGATAGAGACTAACAAAAAAATATTCTCCAATATGTCATTCTCCTCAAAAGAGTACAGTTCATTCACACATTTATTCCATCAAAAGACATTTCCTGAACACCAGGTCTTGTGTGCGTAGCGAAAGAGAATCCAATAGGACAAGCCCAGCCCTAAGACTCTAGTAACTCCATTATCCAATCCAGGCTTCCTGCCTCCAGTTTATGAATATCATTTTCTCTCCAGTCCCATAACCCCCACTCTGAATACACACCCAAGTGTAACTTGAGAATTATTTCTCTCCCACCTCACCAGTTGGCTCTCCCTCCAGCCTCTAGATATTATTTCACCAGGGTACCCATTCTTATATGGAATTCACCAATCTCAAGGGAGCCCAGCAAGATAAGCCATAGACACCAAAGGTAATAAAAGCCATAGATTAATGCACTTGGGCATTTTGCTTTTAGGATTTTTTCCACTTGAGCTATACACCTCACACATGAGCTGCTCCATCCCACCGCACCTTCCCATCATCAGACTTCAAAAGACTTCAGAGCTCCGGCCACTGCAGAGGAATCCTGCTGCTAAGAGATTTTGTACATCTGTCCCCCAGAAGTCATCTCTTCTCCAATTTAAACAGCCGCCTGGTGCCTGCCCAAGCTGTGAGGCAAGGTTGTCTGGTGGCTGACTTTACTTGTAACTTTGTTGCAGTACTGCTATACTTAAACACTCCTCCAACTTAGTATTATACAGGCATGAGCAAAAATAGGTTTACAAAGTGGTAATACAAGTAGTACAATAATTAATACATAACAATACAAGAATAAACTGTTTTGTGTACTCACAACTGTAATTGTAATTTTGTTGCAGTACTGCTATACTTAAACACTCCTTCAACTTAGTATATACAGGCATGAGCAAAAATAGGTATACAAAGTGGTAATACAAGTAAGTAGTACAATAATTAATACATAACAATACAAGAATAAACTGTTTTGTGTACTCACAACTGTAAACCTACTTTTGCCCATCCCTGTTTAGCAGTTTTCTACCTACTAGATTCATTCCACATTTTACTAAGCAACCTACTATCATGTTGGTTCCTGTCCTAGGTTCTAGGGAGACCAAGATCCGGTCCTCTGGCAATGCTGTCTGCTGGGGGAAAGCAATAGCAACCAGCACTTACTAAAAGAATACTAATGATTATCATTAGAAAAACGAGAAAACTGAGGTTCTGAGAGGTTAAGAAGCTTGCCCAGCAACACAGAGCAGGATGTGATGCCTGGAAAAGGTCAAAGCAAGCAATAACCAACGGATGAAAGAGGGGCGATGGGAACTCTCGTGGTAGAACTAATTTTTTTTACAGGAAAATGGGCAAAAATTCCAAGAAGAGTTTCTGAACTGGATCTTGAAGGATGGTCGGAAAGAGCCGAGCAGGAGAAGGATTATTTAAAGAAAGCACAAGATGTATAAATACACAGCTCATGAAAAGATACGATGTGCTCCAGAAACGGGCAAATTTCGTGCACTCTGAACACGAACTGCACTGACATCTCCTTTCTCTTTTCCTCTCCCTCTACGGCAGTGGTTCTCAACCTTCTGGCCCTTTAAATATAGTTCCTCATGTTGTGCCCCCACCATAATATTATTTTTGTTGCTACTTCATAACTGTAATGTTGCTACTGTGATGAATCATAATGTAAATATCTGATATGCAGGATGGTCTTAGGCGACCCCTGTGAAAGGGTCGTTCGACCGCCAAAGGGGTCGCGACCCACAGGTTGAGAACCGCTGCTCTGCGGGCTCACCACTGGCATGATCCACTACATTTCTGGAAGCAACGAAACTACTGTCATCAGTTTACCCCATCTGCCTTCTTTCCAGGCGGAGGAACGACAGGACGAGACACGCATGGGGTCTGTCGGGAGGACTGGCAAAGTTACGCCTGGATAACAGATAACAAGAGGGATAAACGGGCTCTTCAAACCCGGCACTCGAGCCGCTTCCCCTCTGCACGGAAGTCAAAACAGAAACAAAGTTGTGGCCACTGCACTTCTTTATGTTTGAGCATCGAAGAAAGGCAAGGTGCCCGGGCTGAAGGGCAAGGGAGCCCCCAGAAGACCAACTCTCGCTGAGGTCCTACTGCCCCCTCCAGACTTAGTTCCGTGGTGGGGGGCCGGGGGGTGCATCCTCTACTCAACGGATGTTCACTGGGGGCCTAGCAAGTGCCTGGCAGGTACCCAGGTGGCTAAATCACAGTCCCTGTCCTGGAGGTGCTCAGACAACACAGGGTCGGGGACCGGGAAAGGCGCGGAGGGTCCGCCCGGCGCCGCCCCCACGCAGACCCTGCAAGGTCTCCGCGCCTCCGCGACCTCCACGCGCCTGCGCAC
>NW_005355115.1:3083705-3116671 GCF_000412655.1 Myotis brandtii
ACAAGCTGCCGGCGGGGGCGAAGGGCAGCGGACGGCGGGAAAGGGGGACTCACCTCGGTATTCCTCCACACGCCCCCTTTAATCATAATTCGAGGCATCTTGGCGGTCGGGTGTCTCGGCAAGTGGCCGAGAGGAGCTTCCGAGAGGTAGCAACGGCGCCGCGGCTACGAGACGACAAGACTCCACTTTCTCCAGGCGCGACCTTCTGCTATAAGAAGACCTGCGCAGGCGCAAGGCGGTGGGCGGGGCAGCCAGCAGCAAGTATCGCGAGAACTCGGGTGGCGGAAAGGAAAGTTGGAGCGTCGTTCAGGCGGCAGTCCGAGAGGACGGCAGGAAACCGTGAGGCCGCTCCGGCTGCAGCGCGGGACGCCGCGCGCACACCCGAAACTGATTGGCGGACAACACGGAGGTGGCGAAAGGTCAGCCGTGGCTCTCGGCAAGGGACGTAGGGGTGGACTGGTCGTGACGTCACCTAGTGGCAGAGAGTGGGAACCTCACGCGCGTGGAGTTTCAGCCCAGTCGGTTTAAAAAGAGCTTTGTTAAGGATCCATTTAGCACTTGCTTAGGCGTTTAATAGGAATGTATGCACAGAAGACTCAGGAAAAGGCAGTCGCTTATTGAAGCCTAAATGTCCTAAACTGTGGAGATAGTAGTACCAACCCCATAGGGTTGGCCTAAGGATTAAATCTCATAAACCAAGCATAGTCTCTGAAACATAATAACTGCTAAAAAAAAAAAAAAAAAAAGTGGCAGCTGTAGCCCAGCCGGTGCTGCTCAGTGGTTGAAGTCCACCCCTGAACCTAGAGGTCACAGTTCAATTCCCAGTCAGGGCACATGCCTGGTTTCCGACTGAATTCCCAGTCAGGAGCGTGCAGGAGGCAGCCAATCAATAATTCTCTCTCTCTCTCTCTGAAAACGGCCCTCAGCCCCTCACCCAGACTGGCCAGGCACCCCAGTGGGGACCACCACCCTAAAGGGGGTGTGACCAGCTGCAAACAGCCATCAGCCCCTCATCCAGGCTGGCCAGGCACCCAAGCGGGACCCCCACCCTGATCCGGGATACCCTTCAGGGAAAACCAGCCGGCCCCCACCCATGCACCAGGCCTCTATCCTATATAGTAAAAGGGTAATATGCAAACTGACCCTAACAGCAGAAGGACTGGGAATGACTGGTCACTATGACACACACTGACCACCAGGGGGCAGACGCTCAATGCAGGAGCTGCCCTCTGGTGGTCAGGGCGCTCTCACATGGGAGGAGTTCTGCTCAGCCACAAGCCAGGCTGATGGCTGCCAGTACAGCGGTGGTGGTGGGAGCCTTTCCTGCCTCCTCAGCAGCGCTAAGGATGTCTGACTGCAGTTTAGGCCTGCTCCCTGCTGGCAAGTGGACATCCCCCGAGGGCTGCCAGGCTGCCAGAGGGATGTCTGATTGCCATCTTAGGCCCAATCCCCCGGGGAGCGGGCCTAAGCCGGCAGATGGTCATCCCCTGAGGGGTCCCAGACTGGGAGAGGGCACAGGCTGGGCTGAGGGACCCTCCCTTCCCCCCGAGTGCACAGATTTTTGTGCCCTGGGCCTCTAGTTTTTCTTATATCTGTTGATATGCAGGAAACACAGTTTGGGAAGCTCTGGTCCAGAGAAAGGAGGTTGGAGGTCCATCAGTTTACAAGGGATAAGGAGAGATGTAAGCGGGAGGGTTTTGTAGGTTGCATTACCCCCCACTTTCCCACCTCTCATCCCTTTCTGGGGAGCTGGTTCTGACTGAGCTAACTACGCTTAGCTGAGAAAACAACAAAATTTAGTCTCCCTTTCATCCAGTTTTTGCCATCAAGAAACTGTCCAAGAAAGGGCTAAAATTAGAGTCAAAAGCCTGTGACAACAAGGCATGGCTAGGGACTGGGGTCAGCCACCCCTATAATCTTAACGTCTGTGCCCCTCCCCCACCAATAAACAGATGGAATTTAAGTAGCAACATTATGCTGCTTTGCAAATAGAATTTCAAAACATGTCTTCTAGCCCCCACCCCATCTACCAGATTGCCACCCCTCAACCCCTCCCTCCCACTTAGAAATTCCTCAGCTAGTATTGGGAGAAATTAATGTGAAATGGAATTTCATGCACCCTAAATGCTGGTAATTTGTATCATATTACTAACCGTGGTTAGTCATGTTAATTGGCTTGCAGTTCACCTACTGAGATTTCTTTGTGGTGGGTCCAGTTATAGTTTATAATTTTTTTCTCAGAAACTTATCTTCATGGGTATTATTTCTTTCTTTTTTTAAAATATATTTTTAATGATTTTGGGGAGGAAAGAGAGATAGAAACATCAATGATGAGAGAATCATTGATTGGCTGCCTCCTGCACACCCCCTACTGGGGTTCAAGCCCGAAACCCAGGCATGTGCCCCTGACCGGAATCGAACCTGGGACCCTTCAGTCCACAGGCCAACACTCTATCCACTGAGCCAAACCAGCTAGGGCTCATGGGTATTATTTCTAAGGAGTCCACTGAGCCCTGAAGGGGAGATGGGGGAGGGAGGGAGCATTCCCAAAGAGAATTTGCTTTTCCCTCAGAAGTTTAAGAGTCTTTTTGAGCTCAGTTTGGGATTGATATTCCAGTCAGGCAATTTACATCTAGACCCTGCATCCACATGGTACAGGCTTGGGATTTCATTTCTCACAGGAGACTTTTTTCACATGCATGTAAGAGACCCCAGACTGAGATGCCCAATGACATCCTGGACAGTTCACCTGTGTGTGTCACAGTTTCCCCAGTTTCAACTTCCCAAAATTGAGCTCCCCCCAGAAAACCTGTATTTCCCCACAGCACTTCTTATTTCAGTGAATAGCTCAAGGCTGCAGGTTGTGTAAGTGGTTCACTGCACAGGAGACAAATGGAGTTGAAGTCTTGCACACTGCTCACCAAGTGGTACATCCACGGGACTGTCCACATAGAGGGCATCCTTCTCTAGGTTAAAAGATACCACATGGGCTAGACTCCACGTGTTGCCCTGGCAACAGCACTATCCACCTTGGCCACTTCTCCTTCTCCCATACCTTCCCCCACCCATATCCAAGCCATCTCCGAGTCTAGCCACTTTTACCTCCTCCTTAGCCATCAAATCCCTCTCCTTTGTGCCACCTCGGCTGTAAGTTGCCAGATTTAGCAAATAAAAACATAGAACTCCCAGTTAAACTTAAACTTCAGATAAACAAATAATTTTTAGCACAATTATGCCTCATGCATTCATTGTCCTCCCTTTCTAAGAGAAACCCAATTTTTACTGCCGCCCACACTGCACGCAACCAGAAGAACACATTTCTAGCCGGATGATCATACCCATGCTCTCACCACCACCACTGGAAGCTGCCCCCACACCCTCTCTATATTTTGTGGAGGTGTATACATTTCCTCAGAAAACAAGTCATTGGGTATAGGGTTTCTTATTTGATATGAGGCTGAGTCCATCCATGCACAGGAAATGTTTACTTGTCATGTTTGTATTTTGTACCAAGTCCAGGTGTTGGCTCCTCAAGCCAGTGACTCCCCCTCCCCCAGTGTGAGGTCAGGCTATAACCCCTCCTGGAGTTTCCCAACATGGAAAGGACACCAGGCATCTCAAAGAGGCTCCCACATCCTTTCCCAGAGCCCACTGGGAACTTGGCCAGTATCCCCCTGGCACATTGCCGAGGTATCACTCGCTCCTGATTGTCCAGCCAGGAAAGGAACTCTGTAAGCCACTGCCGTGATCTTAAAGTATCCAACGCTAAAATACTTCACCGGCCCAAATCCTATAAACAAGGCGTTTACCTACCTGCTTTTTTAAATTGATTTTTAGAGAGAGAGAGATTTGTTGTTCCACTTATTGATGCATTCATTGATTGTTTCTTGCATGTGCCCTAACTGGGGATTGAACCCCCAACCTTGGTGTACCGGGACAATGCTCTAACTGAGCTACCTGGCCAAACACCTAAGAGCAGAAGGAAACAGTCTAACTAAACTGAATACCTGAAACTAGAACTATTGACAATGGACTCATGCAGAATATCCCTAAGTCATTTGTGGAATTTTAAAAGTTTAATACCCTAATTACTTAATATTTTGAAAATGTAGTTGGCAGAGACTATAGAATCAGTCTTGGAATTGTCTTCTTTTAGCTTATTTGGACTTTGGTGCCACCAGCTGTGTAACAATTTTCCCTCTAATCTACAGAGGCCATTTTTTTTCATTTTTCTCAGGATCTGAAAGTAGAATACCTTATGTGCAATGTAAGTATTCTAATGAATTTACTTGTCAATGTCCTATAAAGGTTGTTTTTATTAAACCTCCAAACTTCAGTTGAATAAAGTAAAAATGAACACACCTGTGCACACACATTATTATTTATCAAAGAACCTAAGGTGAGATGAAGGGGATCTTCGTATCCATGAAGTTCAACCTCTTTGTGCCAAGATAGAAGAAAGGGCTGGGCCCTGGCCAGTGTGGCTGAGTTGGTTGGAGTGTCATCCCATGTACCAAAAGGTCATGGGTTTGATTCCTGGTCAGGGCACATACCCAGGTTGCCAATTCAATCCCCAGTTGGGTTGCATATGGGAGGCAACTGATGTTTCTCTCTCACATCTCTCAAATCAATAGAGAAGTATCTTTGGGTGAGGATTTTTAAAAAGGAGAAGATAGGGCTGGAACAGCTATAACATATTTTTCCCATTTGGCCTTTGTGCCTTAGTGTAAGAAAAAAGGCGAGCCCCCAATCCAGGGGTCCTGGTAGAACACAAAGCATACTCAGGAGCCAGGCAGCAAGGCAAACACCTTCACTCCTGCAGGAGGGTGTGCAGCACGTGGTCTGGGAGCACGCGCACACGGAGCAGGCGGTCTGCTCGGCTTTTTAATCCTGACTCATGTAACCTGTTCCTCACTCTTGATTGCAGCTCAGGCGCACAGTCTTTCTTGATTGGCTAATTCAAAGGGAGGGGTTGGCCTTTGCCATTTCAAGATGGTGGCCCCCAATGGAGCTGCAAGTCATGCGGCCAAAATGGCAGCTGTCTAAACTGTTCTTTGACAGAAAAGATGACTTGTTATTCTTGCAACTCCCCCTTTTCTTTATTTAAACTCTTTTCTTCAAACTCACCTAACATTCATTGACTTTCATGCTCTACAGCAGGCGGCCTCAAACTACAGCCCGCCAAAAACATTTATCCGGCCCGCCGGGTGTTTTTGCCACCGCAGTGTGCATAGGAATTTGTTCATAGTTTTTTTTTAAACTATAGTCCGGCCCTCCAACGGTCTGAGGGACAGTGAACTGGCCCCCTGTTTAAAAAGTTTGAGGACCTCTGTTCTACAGTGTAGGAGAAGACTAAGTTGCTGTTTGGTCAATGCAGTTTCAATTAACCTTTGGATAATACATGGGATGATGTACTATCCCATCACTGTAACTCCTAATCACAAGGGTGAATGTGGATACCATCAGTCCCTTCCACTTTCCAAATCATTGCTCTAGTGCAGTGGTTGGCAAACTGCGGCTCACGAGCCACATGCAGCTCTTGGGTCCCTTGAGTGTGGCTCTTCCACAAAATACCAACTTCTGCGCATGGGCTACGAAGTTTCAATCGCACTGTACGTGCGCACCAGCACGTGGTATTTTGTGGAAGAGCCACACTCAAGGGGCCAAAGAGCCGCATGTGGCTCGCAAGCCACAGTTTGCCGACCATGGCTCTAGTGATTCAGAGAAAGGATCCTCAATCCCAAGCTCCAGCTCCCTTGTCAGCTAAAGCTGCCATTGCCTGTGGGGCCTCAGTGATGGTCCGTCTGCTGTGTTGTCAGGATGAATGTATAACACTGACCCCCAACATTACACATATTCCTTCGTTTTCTGCCAGAATCAGATCCAAGGCCAACCTATTCTCCCAGGTCACCCCGCTGGTGGCATCTAGCTGTTCAGCTATGCCTTTAACTGTGTCTCAAGTATAGTTAACAAGCCTATACTAGAGACCCGATGCACAAAATTCATGCAAGAGTAGGCCTTCCTTCCCCCGGCTGCCGGCACTGGCTTCCCTCTGGCACCCAGGATCCAGCCTTCCCTCGCAGCCCCAGCTTTGTCTGGAAGGTCGTCCAGAAGGACATCTGGAAAGACATCTGGTCTAATTAGCATATTATGCTTTTATTATTATAGATAATAAAACCCTAACATGCTAAGTGTCCGGTCATCCATTCAACCAATCAAAGCATAATATGCTAATGATATGCTAAGGCCACTCAACCACTCGCTACTACATGCATGACCACCAGGGGGCAGACACTCTGACCGGTAGGGTAGCTTGTTGCTGGGGTCCGGCCGATTGGGACTGAGTGAGACGGGCGGGACACACCCTGGAGCCCTCCCGCAGTCCCTCCCCGGCTGGCCAACCTCCCCCATCCATCCACGGCCCCAATCGTGCACCAGTGGGGTCCCTCGGCCTGGCCTGCACCCTCTCCCAATCTGGGACCCCTCGGGGGATGTTGGAGAGCTGGTTTCAGCCCAATCCCACAGGCCAGGCCGAGAGACCCCACTGGTGCACAAATTTGTGCACTGGGCCTCTAGTAGTAAATATAATTAATCCAATCACATTCTTGTTTACAGTGGCCACCAGAACAGGACAGATTCAAATCCTGCAGTGATCTGATTTCTAGCCTTAAACTCCTTTGGCACTCCTCCTGGAAACCCAATGGAATCTGTGTATATATGGGGATCAAAGGAGCCTCCTGGACTCTCTCTCCTCTTCCTAGTCTGTCTGTCCATTGAAAAAGGTTTACGATATATCAAAGTGAAAGGGATAGCCAATTGTATCAGAGTGCAAGTTCCACTCCATTTGCTGGGCAAGGCCACAAGTAAGGGCCCCCCATAAC
The DNA here is from genome assembly GCF_000412655.1 of Myotis brandtii. Classification (NCBI taxonomy): domain Eukaryota; kingdom Metazoa; phylum Chordata; class Mammalia; order Chiroptera; family Vespertilionidae; genus Myotis; species Myotis brandtii. The sequence goes on from NW_005355115.1 coordinate 3,090,587, forward strand.
ACCACCAGACATCAGCACAGGGTATCGACAGTGCAGCATGATTGGCTTCTGAGGATACTTGGCTATTTACGCATCTGGATAAATTTCTCATAAACTCCGAATACTGTTCCCCCCACACACACCCCCACCCCCTTGAGAGGCAGGAGTTATAGTTTACATAGGAGGATGAGGGCCGAATCGTTTTGGGGGTCCTTGCTCTTTACCTCTGTTGAATGGGAACAACAGGGCAAGAGTCTTACAGGAAGCATTTCCCCAGGCAGTTTCCTCCTGGTACAAGGCAAGCACATATTCTATCCCATTACTGTCTGAGGTCCATCCGAGTGGAAATGGGACCACTTGAGCCTCTAGCCTTCCTGCCACGCAAGCATAACAGTCACTTTTATTTAGGGCACGTACAGAATATTTAATCCATTCCAACCAGGCATTCATTCCCTTATATCCTACTTCTATTTGCATGGCGGTGGCAGTGGTCTAGGGCAGTGGTAGGCAAACTGCGGCTCGCGAGCCACGTGCGGCTCTTTGGCCCCTTGAGTGTGACTCTTCCACAAAATACCGACTTCTGTGCATGGGCCACGAAGTTTCAATCGCACTGTATGTGCGTGCCCACACGTGGTATTTTGTGGAAGAGCCATACTCAAGGGGCCAAAGAGCCACATGTGGCTCGCAAGCCACAGTTTGCCGACCACTGGTCTAGGGGGTCTTGTCCTGTGACATCTATTCCTAAGTCTAGTCCTAGCCAATCTTTTGACCTAAGAGCTGAAATATTCAAGTCATTCAAGTTACCTATAACCATTAATTTAACTGGGTAAGCACGATTCAGATTGTACACCTTTCTCCAGCCCACATTGTAAGCCCCTGCAATTTGCCAGATCCCTAAAGCAAATAGAACTCAGTACATGATGGTTATTAAGACAGCTCACAGTTTTTAGAATCAGTTTCAAGGGGATATGTCCTGGTATGGCCGTTCAAGTTGAGTTGTGTTCGCCCTTAACCCGTGTGTGATGGGTCCAACCTCACTCTACAGTCCAAACAGCAGTCTCTGTGGTAAGCAAGACAGGTAGGATCCTTTCCAGGAGGGTTCCAACTTGTTTCCCTTCCAAGTCTTGATTAGAACAAATATAGTCTTCTGGTCGATGGTGATGAACCGGAAACTCAAGAAGAGGGCTTTGGGTCAGGAGGCCTTGGAACCTGAGAGAGATTAAAGTAGAAGAGATACCTAGTACATAGTTCTTAAGAAATTTGGTCCTTAGTTTCCACTGTAGGAAGATGTTGAGTCACTCCGGAGCCCACGGGAATCAACTGCAGCCAACTCTAGGTAAAAAAAAAAAAAAATTTTTGATTAAAATTTAAACCCTAGGAAGATTGTCAAACCCATTCTACCAATAGATTATATAGCATTCAAAGTGACAGAGAGTATTAAACACAAACATAAGCTAGTAAAACTCCAGTTCCCCCAATTAAGCTTACTTTTTAAAAAATATCTGATTAATATAACATATAATAATTTATAGAACTTTTGCTTCAGAAAAGGACTAACCAAAATAAGGTTTATAACTTCATTTTTCTAACTTCATTTGTCCTTGGGTGCAGTCAGCAAATGACACTAATTGGATTTCTGCTATCAGTCTCCCTGAGTACATTGATATAAGCTATTTACTCTCTATTTAGGGAGGCAAAATGCAAATCATTTACTCTTAAGTGTCCTTGGTTTAGGGAAAATAGGATTTACTAGATGGCTCCAAATTGCTGTTTAACTATTTCAATTTCCCCATTCTACTTATCCTCGCTTACTGGCCTGTATTATTTATTCAATTTCTTTTCAACATTTTTTTTACACACATTAAATAACCAGCTTTAGAAACCACTTTCTTTCTCCTTCACAATGCATTTTCATGCCTCATGCTTTCTCTATTATACCAAAACCATAATTTTAGAATTCTTAACCCTTAGAAACTTAATTTTTAGGTGGCATGTAAGTAATTAATATTCCTCAGATTAGCAATACATTCACATTTTAAGAGATATCCTATATAATAAAGCACTAATATGCTAATTAGACCAAACAACAGAATGACTGTCTAGTCTACCTTCCAGACGACCGTCTGGATGACCTTCTGGACAAAGCCGGGGATACGAGGGCCAGCCGAGGCAGCCAGGGCTGCGAGGGCCGGCCGGGGCTTCGAGGGACAATCTCCTTGCACAAATTTCATGCATCGCGCCTCTAGTCCTATATAATAAAAGCCTAATATGCAAATCGACCAAATGGCAGAATGACTGGCAGAACGACAGGTCACTATGATGCACACTGACCACCAGGGGGCAAACACTCAATGCAGGAGCTTCCCTCAGCCCTCAGGCCCCAGGCCAGCCAAGGCGGGTGCCAGTGGGGGCCCCCCAGATCGCCCCGCCGGTCACCCCACACAGGGAGGCGACCAGCAGTGGCAGCGGGGGGTGGGGCTGGTGAGCAGGCAGCACCAGGCTGGCCAAGGCAGGTGCCCCCAATCTCTCAGCCGGTCACCCCACAGATCGGTCCTAATTGCCAGCCAGGCCTAGGGATCCTACCCTTGCACAAATTTTATGCACCAGGCCTCTAGTTTCAAATAAAATACAAGATTTATTCATTAATAGATTCAAATCCATCCTCTATATTTTCCCTAAGAGGCAAACTCAAATTAATTAATGTTTCAGTATCCTGTTACTTCGAAATATTTAGATGTTTATTATTTAACCCAGCAACGCTCCAAAGCCTGTAAGTTATCAAAGACTTTGGGAAATGATGCGTAGGCCCAGGATGCCTATGAGGCTGGAGAAAAGGGCGGGGGGAGAAGGGAGCAGGCCCCGCAGCCAGTTCCCAGACCTCTAGCCGCCTGGATTCAAAACTGCCACATTTTTCCTTAGAGATAACATGCTAAGGTTTGGGTGATGAGTTCAGCTTCTGATAGTAGCCGGACTGTTAAGTAAAATGTTCTTTGGGAAGGGGGTGAGAATGTGGCCTTGGGATCTAAAGGCTCAGTGAGGGGTCCCTTCCTTTTTCTCTGTGACCCATATGCTCCCTTTCCCAGATAGACATACCCAACCTTCAAATCAATCCCCCTTCTTTTCCTGAGAAAAACATTCCCAAGATAGACATTGACTCGGGTCTATGTATACACTTGTGGGCCCAAAAATGGGTCTAGCTGGTCAGCTAGGCCACGTGGGTCTTCCAGCAGAGGTTTTAACTCTGTTGTTTGTTTGTTCGTTTGTTTACACTGCTCCAACTCCTTTCACAACCTAGAAAAACTGGTTCCTGGTGGTGCAGAGGCCTCAGGACTGGTTGGAGCCTTATCAGGACAGCCCTCCTCCTGAGGGGGAGGCTGGGATTGTAAATCTTGGATGTTCCCTCAGATTGTCCCCCGGTCGCATAGGGAGGGAAAGGCAGGACAAGGGATCTCATTTCTCTGTCTGCCCTTGTTCTCTTTTAGGCTTCTCTACTTTTACAGGGAAAGGGATGACTGGCCCTTTCCTCCAACAGAGAGCATAGTCAATCTCTTCTTGAGTGACTGGACTTTTATTATTAACATTATTTATAATTATTACTGAAAAGCTTTATCATAAGTCCCTCATTTTAGTTACATCTATTTATTATATCTTAACAACTATAAGATTTTAAAGCCAATTATTACCTAAAGCATTTTCTTGACCAATTTTGTAAGAGGGATAACTCAGTGTGAAAGTACTATTTTATTTTTCTCTATAAAAACAGGACTGCCGCCTGACCGGTTTGGCTCAGTGGATAGAGCGTTGGCCTGCGGACTCAAGGGTCCCGGGTTCGATTCTGGTCAAGGGCATGTATCTTGGTTGCGGGCACATCCCCAGTAGGGAGTGTGCAGGAAGCAGCTGAATCGATGTTTCTCTCTCATCAATGTTTCTAACTCTCTCTCCCTCTCCCTTCCTCTCTGTAAAAAAATCAATAAAACATATTAAAAAAAAAAAACAAAACAGGACTGCCCCTACTTTACTGCTAGAGGGTACTTCTACAGATCTGTTCCTCCCAGTGTTATGGGGAAAAACAGAACATTGATGACTAGTTATGGTTATGGGAAGTATTAATTATACTGTTAACTATGATTGCCCTTTCTGTTCAAAGAAAGGACATACCAACCTGGCTGGGAGTCGTACGCCTCGGGACCTGGGAGTCACCCTTGGAATGCATTCCATCCTCATTCAAGAACTGCCTATTATCATGGAAGCATTAACCTTGTTGCCCAACCCAGCCTGCATAGCTTACTTCCCCATATTCATAAACCAGGAAAGAGCGAATAAAGTCACTAAAAGATAGAAAGCCAACATTACATTACAGACACACAGACAGAAGTCTCACTAGCTAAGAGTTTCTGGTGGCTAACACCCTGAGTGGGAGAGCAGGAAGAGTCCCCAAGATTAACGATTCTTGGCAGCTGATGGGACATTCTGCAATCTCTGTCACGTGTTCAGCCTAACCATGCATAACTGGGCTTCCCCAAAGCGGGACTTGCCCCATCTTTAAACAAATTAAACAAACAATGAAGAGACATAAAACATCAACAGAAAAATTCTTTCACAGGCACACACAACACACTAAAAGTTTACACCACAGAATCCCCTGCATTAAGAACCACTAAAGCAGAGCAATCTCTTCTGTCCCTGGTTCAGGAACTGCCCCTCCCCAGAATCTCGGCATTCTCCCAATGGACTATTTCAGAGGAATGTATTCCCTAGGCCTAGAATTTCTGTTTCCCATCCTCGGTAGGTCCTTTGTGATTTTGTACTCAACCTCCTATGTTGGAGGTTTCTCATACTCCCCGAGATCATCTTCGTCTCCCTCTGGCCACTTCCCTCGCAGGAGAATGGAACCACAGATCAGAACTCCACACTCACTTTATGTCCAACACACATCCCAGTCACATATACCTGACCTCCAAGGATACACAATCACCACAGTAGTACTCAGTCCAATTTCCCACCTTGGCTCACGCATGAGGTTACCTGACTGCCGCAGTTCTTGCTTGGGCCCTTCCTGCGTTGCTGGCTGACTCTCGATCCCAAGCTTGTAGTCAGCCCAGGGGTAATGGCTGTCCCTCCTCACCAAGGCCACCGCAACTTGGCAGCGGAGCACACTTCCTCAGAAGAGGGGTCCAATTTGCCCCATGACGACCAATGGTATCCCGGACGAGCCCCCAAATTGTAAGAAATAAGGCGAGTCCCCAAATTCAGAGGTCCTGGTAGAACACAAAGCATACTCAGGAGCCAGGCAGCAAGGCAGATTGTTCCCCAATCACATAGGGTGGGAAAGGCAGGACAAGGGATCTCGTTTCTCTATCTGCCCTTGTTCTCTTTTAGGCTTCTCTACCTTTACTCCTGCAGGAGGGCGTGCAGCACGTGGTCTGGGAGCACGCGCACATTGAGCAGGCGGTCTGCTCTGCTTTTTAATCCTGACACACACAACCTGTCCCTCACTCTTGATTGGAGCTCAGGCTCACAGCCTTTCGTGATTAGCTAATTCAAAGGGAGGGGTTGGCCCCCAGGGGAGCTGCAAGTCACGCAGTCCAAAATGGCGGCTGTCTAAACTGTTCTTTGACAGAAAGGATGACTTGTTTATTCTCACACTTAGTCTCCTCAAAACACCCACGGGTGAGCACAAACATGTGCGTGAGGGTGAGTGATGGAGCTCTTCACCTGTCAGCAGTCAGGAGTGCCATGGAGGAAGGCCTGGCCACGGAGAAGTAAGTGCCCACAGAAATTCACAAATCCAGTAAAAATTGCCCTGATTTCCAGGGGATGGAATGTGGCCCTGCAACTTCAGAAATGTATGCATTTGATAACATGTTTAAATCATATCTACTCCGGCTTAGAGTAGCACCTAGGAATTATATAGACCTCTTGGAAATGTAAAGACGACTACAAATCTTCTGAAACTGTATTTTGGTTGTTTTTCTTAATCCCTTTCCTGTGTGGGACTCCTGCCCTCCAGGCAGTTTCCTGTTCCACGTGGGTAATCCCATCTGGAGTTTCCTGCAGAACCTTCGTGTTCATCTACTAGTAGGTTGTGTTCTCCATTATCCGCCCACACAGGACACTGCAGTTGACATACTTAAACTTTAAGTAACAGAAGGACACAAATATTAGTTTTTACAGAAGTCGATGTTTTTGAGAAAAATCTGTTGGCAATCTCTTTTTTTCCTGTTTCTACATTATTTCATTTTATTTTCTTTCCTGGGTTTTGTTGGGGAGCAGGGTGGGCCTTGTATCCCGGGTAAGAGAATCAGCACAGAGATACGCTGATGCTAACCTGAGGGGGGTCAGGTGCAGTTGCTGGCAGTAGCCACATGTTTTATGCTCATTGTCTAAAGGCATGTATGACGAGAGCATGAATGTGCCGTGCTCTAAGCCTGCCTCATCGCTTTGGCTGGGTCTGAATGACACTGTTGGAATGAACTTGGTTATTCATAAATAACTGGAAAGGAGCAAATGGAAGGCCAGATTTTATAGGAATGCCATTGTGCAGCTTTGCCAGACAGCTGCAATACAGATGCATGCCCAGTAAAGTCTGGGTGACCTAGGGAAGGTACTTGCCTGTCCATCACACCTGGGAACAGGTCAGTGGCCAGAGTAGACATGGCCACTGCAAGTGCAGGAAGATTTGAGGTACATAAGCACCTAAACTAAGGAATCCCCTCTCTTGTTGCTCTTGCTCCCTTGCTTGCTCAGGCCTGACACCTGGCCTGCAGGACCCTCACGCACCTGCATTCGCCCACAGCCATGTGGACCCCACATAATGGACTAAGGACTACAATTAGCCTAATGCTACACCAGACCCAGTTCTACCATGGAACGGAAACTCTGGACACTGGCTTCTTCACTCTTAGCTCTGCTGAATCCCCAGCTGCCCATCTTCCAGGATGGTTTAAGGGAAATGGGACTTTGCAAACCTAGAGATGTAATTCCATGCAAATAAAGATCACTCATCCTCCTGTGCAAGTCTCAGAAAATATTCCTTCTCGAGATATCATAAGGACCCAACCCCCAGCACTCAGTGGGGAGAGGGATACCCAGCTTCCACCAAGAACATGAAGACAATGTTTGACAGGAAAAGAAATTGTGTCTCATGTCTTGGGCACTCTGAGTCTCTGCATGGGCCAAATTCTCTCTTTCCACTCTAAGGTTTTAGGGAGGTCAGATTTGTACCTTTCAGTAGCCAACCAGTGGGGTCTCAGTGGAGAAGGAGATTGGCTATGAAAATGCTGAGTCATTGGTTTGACTGCTGAGAGTCACAGCCTGGCTGTACAGGGGTGGCTTTTGTATCCACCTCCTCCAAATGTTTGCTTCTTGCCTGATTGATGAGAGATCCTAAGACTCATGGCTGGTGCTCACTGAGCTGTCATCCTGCTTGGCTGTGTAAGCAGACAATACAGAAGTGGGGAATGGAGTACTAGCATTAATTACCTGATGGAGAGCCAGCCTTCACGTTTTTCTGACATGTATTGAGTGGATAATAGAGAAAATCTCAAAAGGAATTAATGAAATAAAAATAATTTTACCAACATTAATGAAAGCTCACATGTCTGCATTTTACCATCAATTTGAGGGCATCCTTAGAAAATTAAACAGAATAAAACTGAGTATTGACTGTACAGTGGGGGTATTGTATCAGTGTTAAAATTCTCTGAATTTGATATTTGCATTGTGGTTGTTGGAGAATATCCTTGACCATAGGAGATATATACTAAAGTTTACAGGTGTGGCGGGGCAAAGGGTTATGATGTCTGCCACTCACTCTAGAATAATTCAGCAAAATAATAATAGCAATAATATGAGAGAGAGCATGCATACAAATTTGGACGGATGTCAACACTCATAGAATCTAGGTGAAGGATATGTAGGTATTTGTAGATTCTCGCAATTTTTCTGTAAGTTTAAAAGTTTTCAAAATATAAAGTTAAAAAAGGCAAGGCACAGTGATTCCTTATCAAAGTCAGACATTTGATTGAGAACAGCCACACAGACAGATGCAATCAACTGGAAGAGGCTCCCCAGAGGGCCCGGTGCATGCCCTCTGGGCCTGTTTCTCTCAGGAATGTCTTGGAAGGTCCAAAGTACCTGTGGACAGAGGCATGGAATTAAAGGTTGTGTTCCATTAAAAGACTGAATTCTCTGCCCTAGCCAGTTTGGCTCGTGGATAGAGCATTGGCCCGTGGACTAAAGGATCCAGGTTTGATTCTGGTCAAAGGCACGTACCTCATTGCAGGCTCGATTCCTGGCCCTAGTCGGGGTTCATATGGGAGGCAACCAATCAATGTGTCTCTCTCACATCCATCTTTCTCTCTCTTTGTTTCTCCCTGTGCCTTCCACTCTCTAAATATCCATGGGAAAAAATATCCATGGGAAAAAACAACAAACAAAAAGACTAAGAGTTCTCAACCAACACACTCAACCCATGAAGTGGGGCCACCTGGGACCACCTGGGGCAAAAGACACCATCCACTCTGGGAGAGGCTCTTCCTTTTCTCCTCTCCATGGAGAAGCCGCTCAAAAGCCTGCTCTTCTGGGCTGGCCTCCAGTTTTTATGCTATTTTTTTGAAGGTTTTTTTAACCCACCAGTAGAGTACAAACTCTGTATCAAAGGGATCGATGACTGCCAACTGTCCAGCTCCTTAACTTCTCTTATCTCATTCTTCAGCATGTTGGCCTTCTCCTTTACCCAGAAAGGCAAGCTGTAAGGAGAAAACAACACCCTGAGTTTGCATTTGTCTGATGCAAATTTATAAGCATGGTCAGTAAGAAGGCCTCCAATTTAGAAGATCAGTGTCAACATAAAACACCATGCCAATTGTTCACCAGTTGCCCCTGCCCCACACCCAGATCTTTCTTCTTCTGCCCTTCTCTGTCCGGGAAGCTGACCCCTGCAGCTGTCATTAGCTTGACTCCTCTCTGAGTTGGGCTTGGCTAATGAGAGGAACCAACTGAAGATGAGAAGGTGAGGAGACAGGGTGGGATATTTCTTACCTAGTTCCTGCCCTGTCTCCTGAGGTACCCCAGTTCTGGCAGGGGCCACATTCTCCACTGCCACAACTCCTTCTGAACAGCCCTTCTACTCCCACTGCTCTGCAAACCATGATTCCTCCTCTTGCTACTCAGCGTAGGAGTAGTAAAAGCTTCCCACTGCCGGGAGCCCCTGGGTGCGTCACCCTCCCATGTGAGTTCTCACAACTTGCTCACACATCTGTAAACACTTCCTTCATTAAACTGCCTTCAGAATCCCAGCTGAGTGTGCCTTCTGTTTTCTGCTGGGACTTCAGCTAATGCAAACACCCAGGGTCCTCCCAGATCTGTTGAGATTTGAAATGACATATTCTGGGCTGGGCTGTGTGTGCAGCTCTATCAGGCAGTGAGACTAAGAATGTTTTTATGTTTTGGTAGCTAGAACTTCCATTCTTTTAAGGCAGTGGTTCTCAACCTTCTGGCCCTTTAAATACAGTTCCTCATGTAATGACCCAACCATAAAATTATTTTCGTTGCTACTTCATAACTGTAATGTTGCTACTGTTATGAATTGTAATGTAAATATCTGATATGCAGGATGGTCTTAGGCGACGCCTGTGAAAGGGTCGTTCGACCGCCAAAGGGGTCGCGACCCACAGGTTGAGAACCGCTGTATTAAGGAGAAATGCACCATGGGTGGGGGAAAGCCCTGATAGACCTGTTGAGGGTAGGGAAGAGCCTGCAAGGAGAAAGAGAAGTACCATGTAGACCAAAGCATGTCAGACTCGCAGCCCGAAGGCCACATGCAGCCCACAATGAATATTTTTGCGGCCCAGCCAATATAACGATATGTAAGATACGTTTTAATAAAAATTTCATAACTTAATTTTTACAATATCCTGTTCTACATAATTATTAATAACGAACTACAATGTTTGTTAATGACCAATTACTATAACTGTGTTGCATTCATTTCCTTTACGGGCCTTAAGCGCAGGTGCACCATTTCTCTCCACTACTGCTAGCAGCAAATATTTTAGCAGCTGATGGCCACGTCATTAGTCTTTACTGACTTGTTTGGTGTGCGCAACAGGAAATATTTCGATTTCGGAGAACAAGAAAAATAGGTTTATTTGCGTTACGCTTATTAATTTGTGCAGTTATTCAGTGTCTGGTAAGTTAATGTTCAAGAAAAAATATTAATTTTTATTAAAATGTACTATTATTTTATGTTAATGATGACTCATTTATTTCAGCCCTTTGTATTGAGCATGTCTCTATTGAAATAAACCTACGTTTCTTTGAAAACTGAAGCTTTTGGATATTTTTGCAGCCCACATAAACTTAAACCTTGTTTATTTGGCCCATGTTAGTCTTTGAGTTTGACATGCTTGATGTAGACAATATTGGGCATGAAAGTTATCATTTAAAGCTATCATTTAAAGACAAACCCAAATAATAGAAGCCCAAGTAAAAATAGCAGAACAAAAAGTAATATACTGACACTCTTTCTAGGTTGGAACCTTACTTCAGTAAGTAAAGTTCAGAATGGAACTAAGCCAAAATATGAAATCAGATGAATGATACTTTATTCAAATACAGGAATACTCCAATGGCTTCCTCTCTGCCTTTTCACACTCTAACCATCCTCCCTGAATGCACTCATTTAAGCATGTGTCTTTCTTTGCCAGCACTCTCGTATGTTTCAGAAATCAGGGACCTTGTCTTTTTGCTCCATTTACGCCCCCCCCCCACACACACACACACATAGTGCATACCTAGCACACCACCTGGCATCTGGTAGTTTGTCAATCATATCTTGTGAGCAACCCAGCTGTCAGAATCCACAGAGACTTGCCTCCAAGTGTCTCACCAACAACCCTCTATACAAACTGCCCTGCCTACCTGCTGGGATTCAAAAGGTCCCTGTGTGTTGGGTGTCTATGAGTTCCTCCATAGGAGAAAATAATAATTGATATTTTCATAAAGATCCTATATAATAAAAGCCTAATAGGCTAAGTGTCTGGTTGTCCAGTCATTCATTCAACCAATCAAAGCGTAATGTGCTAATGATATGCTAAGGATGCTAAGGCCGCTCAACCGCTTACTATGATGTGCACTGACCACCAGAGGGCAGGAGCTCAATGCAGGAGCTGCCCCCTGGTGGTCAGTGCGCTCCCACAGGGGGAGTGCTGCTCAGCCAGAAGCCAGGCTCATGGCTAGCGAGCACAGTGGCAGTGGTGGGAGCCTCTCCTGCCTCTGTGGCAGCACTAAGGATGTCCGACTGACGGGTTAGGCCCACTCCCCTAAGCCGTCAGTCAGACATCCCCCAAGGGATCCCAGACTATGAGAGGGCACAGGCCGGGTTGAGGGCCCCCCCCCTCCAAGTGCACAAATTTTGTGCACCAGGCCTCTAGTAGGATAATAAAAAAAAACATGGTGGGAGAACTCACTTGGGAATTGGTGGAAGAGGCTCAAGTGGAATAAATGTATCAAGTTTCTTTTCATAAGGCACTCTGAAAAACAGAAAGGTGGTCATAAAATTGACTTGCATCTACAGCAAAGAGGTCAATACATCATTGCGTTCAATAAGATGTCTTATTTTCTCATTTTAATTGTCATCTATGGGCTTTAAAACTGTAAGGGCCGTAATGCCTATTTTATAATTTTTAATGAACATCATTAAATCAAACAGTTTATTTTTAATTGGTATTTTTAATGTAATACACCAACTATTTTTCTTTTAATTTAATGACACTCCCTTTTTCCTTAGTCACTTTGGTCTAAGTTTAGTTCCAAGTATAAGTGAACCCAACTAGTAGTCACTAATCAAAAACCTGATTCCGTATGAAAATAGAAAAGTCTTAAAAGTTGTGGTAATAATAATAGGAGTAAAATTAACAACCACTTTTTGTAGTAAAGATCCTACATATAATTTTAATTATATACTCATATGTGTGCATACATTAATGAACTACATATGGACATTTTTAGGAATTTTCACCAACCATGTTTTATTGAGATCTACCCTTTTTAAAATGGAATTTATATGTAGTAAAGAAAGATACAAGTCCTTTAAATTTAACTAAATAACCCTAGTATTAGCATATACTTACAATGAAAAATTCACTGGTGGGAGAGTTGCTCCTACTTTGTAGAAGTCCTTACTCTGTTCTGGGTACATATATGGATTATCTCCTGGAGTTAACGTTGGGATTCCATTCCTGGGATCAATATCTGTGAACGATGTTTTAAAACAAAATCATTAAAATGACTAAAAATGATCTACAGATTTGCTTTAAGGATTGATGTGATGATGGAAATAAGATAATGTAGTGCTTTATTGTGAGGTACATAAGGGTGTCTTAAAGTTCTGTTTATACTTGGCTTCCCTTGAGAAGATGACAAAAGTGTGAGCCTATGTTGGGGACATTTTCTGAAAGGTGTTATGATTACCTCACCTTGGGAAAGAAGAATAGCTAAGATTTGGATTAAAATGAATGATGAATCTGAGACATCTCTGCACAATGAGCAAAAACTCTGGCTTAGCCCAGCCGGCATAACTCAGTGGTTGAGCATCAACCTAGGAACCAGGAGGTCACAGTTCAATTCCCGGTCAGGGTACATGCCCGGGTTGCGGGCTTGATCCCCCGTGTGGGGTATGTAGGAGGTTGCTGATCAATGATTCTCTCATCGTTGATGTTTCCATCTCTCCCTCTCCTTTCCTCTCTGAAATCAATAAAAATATACATTTTTTATTTTTTAAAATACATTTTATTGATTTTTTACAGAGAGGAAGGGAGAGGGATAGAGAGTTAGAAACATCGATCAGCTGCCTCCCGCACACCCGCTACTGGGGATGTGCCCACAACCAAGGTACATGCCCATGACCGGAATTGAACCCAGGACCCCTCAGTCCACAGGCCGACGCTCTATCCACTGAGCCAAACCGGGCAGGGCCATTTTTTAAAAACTCTAACTTAAGTCTTTCATCCCTGAGCATGAGTGCCCTTTGAGTCCCCGAATCCTATAAAGCTTGAGAAGCAACTGTCTTTGGGGCCGTGCCTCTCAGGGGGAAAATAGGTAACGAGAGTCCTGCTCCTCCCTCTGCTTCAAGTACTGGGGCTGTGCTGCACCAGGAGGTGGCCTTCCCCGTGAAGAGAAGCCACACTGCTTATTCGGCTAGAACTATGACACCCAACTCAGCCCCTTCCAACACCCGGGAACAAGTAACAGATGAGTAATCACTTGAGCTCGAAAGGAGACAGCTGGTACAAGATAGTCACCTAAACCCACCTATCCGACACCAGATGCAAGAGAGAACAAGCCTGGACCGCAAGACAAACTGGCCTTGGGATCATGTTACGGGCCCCGGACTGAAGTGGTCCGTTTGTGCTCATCAAAGCCCAATAAGACACGAACAGGAGTTTGCAGCCAAGAAAGGAAGGATTCATTAAGGAGATGGCACCATGCCCAAGAGTCACAAGTGAGCTAATGCTCAAAGACCTGGCTCCCCGATGGCTTCCAGGCGATGGATTATATAGGGGAAAAACCGTCAATCATGGTGGCTGAAGGAGTTAGGGTCATGTTCTCTACTGATGGGTTGAGGCTAGGGGTAATTGATCGTTGCATCTGGTCCTGATGTTAGCCATGGAGTTCTTCTTTCTGAATTTGCAAGGATTTGTTCAGTGGGATCTGTTCTGCTTTTCTGGGCGCTGAGCTAACAACTGAGGCCAAGACATTATCTTTTTTTTTTTTAAGCAGCTCTCTTTTTTTATTAATTAGTTTATTTATTTGTTGTTGTTCATCTTCACCTGAGGATATTTTTCCATTGATTTTTAGAGAGAGTGGAAGGGAGGGGGGGGGAGAGGGAAACATCGAGGTGAAAGAGGCACATCGATTGGATTCCTAACACCAGAGCCTGCAACCGAGGTACGTGGCCTTGACTGGAATCAATGCTCTTTCCGCTGAGCCAAACCGGCGAGGGCTAAGACATTACCTTTAGTTTGACTGAGAACTCTGACTCTGTAGTCAGTAGGCCAGGACCTTGTTCCTAAGACTAGTGGATGCTGACCAGGGCCTCACTGACCCGAGGCTTAATGAGTAAGCAAGGGAGAAGGAGGTGAGTGAGTCAAGGCCCTGGGTGAAGCCAGTTTGAGTCAAAGGGGAAGGGCAGATTAAAGAAAATACGGTCTCTGGGCTGTTACAATTAGAAGCAGGGCTAGAGGCACCCAGTGAACAGGACTCATTGTCTTCCTTTTAAATGCTGGTTTGGATATCACTCAACAACTGTACCTATGAGGCGAGCCAAAGGAAGAGCTAGGGAAGGTTTTTGATAAACTGCTTCCAACTTTCCCAAATTCCTCCACCAAACTCAGAGAAGCCACCTCCCAACAGGTGGAATTACTGGAGAATTTAATTATTTTACCATTCTCTTTCAAAAGCCTTTTCAATTGCTACGACTCTTCACCTAAATTTTTTATTAGCTCTTAAGAGTAATGCAATCGCATCAACCACACCCCCGTGTGGAGTGCCTGCTGGGTCTGAGTGCAGAGGGTTCCAAGCAGGGTGAGTGGAGTGACCCTATCTTTTGAGTCCCAAACCCGGACACTGAGAAGTAAAGAGGAGGCGACAGCAAGGGGTGGTGAGAAGGGCTGGGACTTTGGAGTCAGTCGTGCCGGAGTGCAAATTCAGTTCTGCAGTTGCTAGTTCTGTGCCCTCCAGCTACTTATGTAACTTCCCTACGCCTTTTTATAAATTGTTTCCTTCAAATGTCCACTTTGCAGAGTCATCAGGAATACTTAATGAGAATAATCTGGCCCCATAGTAAGCACTCACGTAGCATTTGTTATTATTATTGGAAATCAGGACGAGGCTAATAGCACCCCCATTCCAAATCTGTTTTTTAATTTGGAAAATGCGATTGCCATCTAGCAAAGGTATAAACCTTTGCCTAGGGAATCTTATCTAGATGGGGAAATAAGACATGTATATAAGGAAGTTAAAGAACATTATATTAGGTGGTAAATGCCATATACTATAGGATAGTAATCCTAACATTTTAGCACACCTTAGCATCCCCTACGGAACTTGTTAAAAATGCTACCCCCTAGATCCCAACCTAAGAAATTCTGTTTCAGAAGATCTGGAATTGTTCCCAGAACCAGCATTTTAAAAAAATATATATTTGTATTGATTCCAGAGAGGAAGGGAGAGGGAGAGAGAGATAGAAACCTCCATGATGAGAGAGAACCATCATCGGCTGCCTCCTGCACGCCCTCCACTGGGGATCGAGCCCACAACCTGGGCATGTGCCCTGACTGGGAGTCGAGCCCTGACCTCCTGGTTCATAGGTCAACGCTCAACCACTGAGCCAAGCTGCCTGGGCCAGAACCAGCATTTTTTTTAAAATATATTTTTGTTGATTTTTTACAGAGATCTGGGCCAGAACCAGCATTTTTTTTATATAATATATTTTTATTGATTTTTTTACAGAGAGGAAGGGAGAGAGATAGAGAGTTAGAAACATCGATGAGAGAGAAACATCGATCAGCTGCCTCCTGCACATCCCCTACTGGGGATGTGCCCGCAACCCAGGTACATGCCCTTGACCGGAATCGAACCTGGGACCATTCAGTCCGCAGGCCGACGCTCTATCCACTGAGCCAAACCGGTTTCGGCGAGAACCAGCATTTTTTAAAACAAACTCTCAGTTGATTATGATACAGGTGGTCTGAGGACAACTTCCAATCTACTAAATTTTACAAGATAATGTCAGCAAGCAGAAAGAGAACCAATGGCTTGTGTCCAAGTATAAGATGTTACTTTTAGGGAAAATCTCCCAAACAACACCTCTGAGATCATATGCTTATTTAAACTATCTATAATAATAAAAGGGTAATATGCTAATTAGACCAGATGGAGCTGGGCCGGAGAGAAGCCCGGTCCCAGATGCCAGAGGGAAGCCTGTGCTGGCAGCTGGGGGAAGGAAGGCCTACTCTTGCAGGAATTTCGTGCATCGGGCCTCTAGTTAGGTATATTATGGGATCTTGATATAATTTCTGAGTATTCCACAAAAACAGGTATCAGCCCAAAGTGCTGGCCACTGTGTATCAACAGCTGATGGATCCATAACACATCGTGCTTGTTTATGCTTTCAGGTAAACCAGCCAATCTCCTAGCAAGAAGGATGTGCAGGAGGTAGAAAATTGACATACACATTAAAATTAAAGATCCGTATCAAGGAGCAAACTGAAATCAATAAAAAAAATATATTTTTTAGAAGGCCTTGGTCGGTTTGGCTTAGTGGATAGAGCATCGGCCCTCGGACTGAAGGGCCTGGGGTTTGATTCTGGTTAAAGTTGCAGGCTCGATCCCTGGCCGGGGTGGGGGCGCATGCAGGAGGCAACTAATCAATGTGTCTCTCTCACATCGATGTTCCTCTCTCTGTGTCTCTCTCATCCTTTCCACTCTCTCTAAAAATCAATGGAAAAATATCCTCGAGTGAGGATTAACAACCAAAAAAGAAGTCATTGCACAGTCACCTAAGAAGTAATCAAACTAAGACAAACCAGATATCAGTTTACAAGATAGTTAGGTATATTATGGGATCTTGATATAATTTCTGAGTATTCCACAAAAACAGGTATCAGCCCAAAGTGCTGGCCACTGTGTATCAACAGCTGATGGATCCATAACACATCGTGCTTGTTTATGCTTTCAGGTAAACCAGCCAATCTCCTAGCAAGAAGGATGTGCAGGAGGTAGAAAATTGACATACACATTAAAATTAAAGATCCGTATCAAGGAGCAAACTGAAATCAATAAAAAAAATATATTTTTTAGAAGGCCTTGGTCGGTTTGGCTTAGTGGATAGAGCATCGGCCCTCGGACTGAAGGGCCTGGGGTTTGATTCTGGTTAAAGTTGCAGGCTCGATCCCTGGCCGGGGTGGGGGCGCATGCAGGAGGCAACTAATCAATGTGTCTCTCTCACATCGATGTTCCTCTCTCTGTGTCTCTCTCATCCTTTCCACTCTCTCTAAAAATCAATGGAAAAATATCCTCGAGTGAGGATTAACAACCAAAAAAGAAGTCATTGCACAGTCACCTAAGAAGTAATCAAACTAAGACAAACCAGATATCAGTTTACAAGAAATACACAGGACAGATCTAGCTGGAAGGGGGGTGGGGGGCGGCAGGGTGAAAAAAAGAAAAAAGAAATACACAGGACAGAGGAACCTGCCAAATATATCAAGGAATGTAATCAGCTAAATCCTGACTGTGGCAAACTCTAGACTAGGGATAAACGAGTTTCCTCACCAGATAAATTGCAAGGGAAAAAAGGAGGGGGACCTATATATTACTTAATCCTCACCGGAGGATATTTTTTCATTGATTTTTAGAGAGAGTGAAAGACAGAGAGAAATACCAATGTGAGAAAAACACTTTGATTGGTTGCCAGGCCGGGGAGGAGTCTGCAACTAAGGCATGTGCCCTTGACTGGAATCGAACCCAGGACCCTTTGGTTGGCAGGCCAGTGCTCTATCCACTGAGCCAAACCAGCTAGGGTGGAACCTATATATTAAAAGAGACTTTTCAACTAATTTTGAAGTGTGAACCTTATTTAGATCCTAATTGAGACAAACTATAAATATTTTTTAAATTATGGCATTTGTGAAGCAATTGGATATTTGAACACGGAATATTTGATGATATTAGTGTGAATTGTTGCTGTTTTTCTAAGCTATGAGAAGGGTATTGTGGTCATGTTAATAAAAATAATCCTTATCTATTAGAGGTACATACGGATACATTTACAGATGAAACTATATGATGTCTAGAACTTGTTTTAAAATAATTCCTGGGGAGAGGGGTAAAATGAAACAAGGTTAGTCACATGTTGATCATGGTTGAAGCTAAGTGATGGGCACATCTGGTTACATTATGCTCTTCTCTCTACTTTGGCACATGTTTGAAAATGTCCTTACTAAAAAGTTTTCCTTTTTAATGAAGGTAATCGGGGTTACCACTAGAGTAGGGGGAGGAAAGATGTTGTATTTAGGGAGGGGCCTATTGGAGGCTTCAAATATAAAGATAATATGCCATTTCTTAAAAGGAGTGAGAAGCATATACGTGTTTTGAAATTTTATTCTATATAGTCAATAAATGTACCTCAGTATTTATTTATTTTTAAACATAAAAGGAATAAAGGAAACGAAATGATCACAAAATTTAGGATAATGTTGAGTTAGGAGAGAAGTGATGGGTTGGGGTTAGGACTTGGATCATATTGATAATCTCCTTCACTTTTTTAAAATATGTTTTTATTGATTTTAGAGAGGAAGGGCGAGGGGGAGGGAGAGAAACATCAATGATGAGAGAGAATCATTGTCATCTGCCTCCTGCACGCCCCACACTGGGGATTGCGCCCACCACCAGGGCATGTGCCCTGACCAGGAATCGAACCGTGACCTCCTCGTTCATAGATGGATGCTCAACCACTGAGCCATACCGTCAGGCTCCCATTCACTTTTTATTTTTATTTTATTTTATTTTTTTATTGAGTTTTTACAAAGAGGAAGGGAGAGGAATAGAGAGTTAGAAACATCGATGAGAGAGAAACATCGATCAGCTGCCTCCTGCATACCCCCCACTGGGGATGTGCCCGCAACCAAGGCACATGCCCTTGACCAGAATCGAACCTGGGACCCTTCAGTCTGCAGGCCGACGCTCTATCCACTGAGCCAAACCGGTCAAGGCCCATTCACTTTTTTTTTTTTAAAAAAACTTTAATATATGATATCACGCTATGTTTAAACTTCCACAGCTTGCTTCTTTTTTGTTATTGTTAATCCTCACTGGAGGATTTTTTCCCCCATTGATTTTTAGGGGAAGAGAAAGAGAGACTGATGTGAGAGAGACACATCAATTGGCTGCCTCCCTGCCCCCCTCACCCCCCCCCAACTGGGGCAAATGAACCTGCAACCCAGGTACATGCCTTTGACTGATAATCGAACTCTCGACCCTTCTGTGCACGGTCAGACGCTCTACCACTGAGCCATGCCGGCCAGGGCATCCCATTCACTTTGGCTACACACCGTCACTGGCCCAGTCCTGGTCAGCGAGACATGAGTGGGAGAAGGTCTCCTAAGGACCACATGGTAAAACTTTTCCTTCCTCCTAAACGGGGATGGCAACAAGAGAGTTTCCTCTTTTTCTGGTCGTAAATATAGACATGGTGCTTGGAACGGCAGCAGCTATCTTGTGACCATAAATGATAAGCATTTTTGATAAGACAAACTCCAACACTATTATGAATGACAGCGCCTAAAGACAGAATGAGCCCATATCTTTGATGACATTACTGGGCAACTAGACCATACAGGCCACCTAGATATCAAAACTTCTTGTTAGACACATAATAAATATCTTATGATTTAAGCCTCTGATAATTTGGCTTTTCTCTTACTTGCAGCCAAGAGCATTCCTAAGTAATACACACCTAAACTTGGTCCCTTCTTGGTTTTTCTCAGTTGTTTCAGATTTAAACCAGTTGCCCTGGCCAGCTTGGCTCAGTGGATGAAGCGTCAGCCTGCAGACTGAAGGGTCCTAGGTTCGATTCCAGCCAGGGTCACATGCCTGGGTTGCGGGCTCAATCCCCAGTGTGGGGTGTGCAGGAGGCAGCCAATCAGTGATTCTCTCTCATTATTGATGTTTCTCTCTCCTTCTCCCTTCCTCTCTGAGATCAATAAAGAAATATATTTTTTTAAAAAAACAGTTAAATCTGTCCTTCTTGTTCTACCCTACGGCTACATCTCAGTTGGGAGCGGGAAGTAGGGGTGTGCACAGCAGGCTTACATGACTTCCAGGCTTTGGGTCCTGGGCTACTGTCTGCACACCACACTGGTATTTGCTGCTCGCCTTATCTCTGCTCCTCTCTGAGAGTTGGCATTTATTTCTGTTGTCTGCTAAAATGTGACATCCAGTCTGAGCCTCAGGAAGCCATCCCCTCCACAGTGCATCAGGTGAAGCATAAGTTTATTCTCGTAAGATCCCTGGCTTGATGATTCATGGTGCATTACACCGTGGCCTCCCGCATGCCAGGGTGAGCTCTCCTGGCTTGTTCTCTCTCTTTCTCTCATTCCCTCACTCCTTCATTCTGTCCCAACCTCCACAGCCTTCACAGGGCACCGAAAGGCAGCTATTCTTCCCCACCTCCTGGGTGGGCGAGCCCTGAGGCTGGCTTTCTGTCCATCCATTGCCAACAGCTTTCACTGCCTCCAGCTCAGAGTCAGGGCAGAGGCCACCTCCCTCTGAGGCTCAAGGTCCTCCCCCAGCCACACTCTGAGGCAGAAGCCCCCGCTATTTTCATGTCCAATCACCAACTAGATTTTGATCTCAGGAGTTGGGCTCCTCAATGTCCCCCTATCAGTGACTATCCTATCTCCTCTAGTCTGGCTTTTGATGTAGTTTATACCTAAACAAAATCCTTGGGTTTCAAAGCTATTTGTTGCTGATATGAGTTTAAAAGCCTATTTTAAAACAAAACAAAAAATGAGAACTTCCTATTTCTTTCTCTTTGTATTCCTGCTACAGCGATTCTATTCATCCTTGAAGCTGTGGCTGCCTCCCACACTGGTATTTCTGTAGAAGAGTGTGCCATAAAAGGTCTGCTGGTACTCAGCAACACTTTAGGGTCTTTAATAAATTATGAGACACAGAACTCACAGAACAAGTTAGATGATAGATAGATAGATAGATAGATAGATAGATAGATAGATAGATAGATAAATAGATATGCTCATGACAATGACCTTTAATTAAATAAGCTGAAGTAATACACACTTCAGGCTAAGGTGTATGGGATGTTTTCCTTGTGAAAAAATCAAGTACAGTGTACATGCATGTGACAGACAGCATCTAACTAAAACATACATGATTTCCTTCAAACTCCCGTGAAGGTTTCTATTAATAAGTATCTGAGAGAACTTATCTGCTGGCTGAAATGTCACATTAGCATTTCATGAGATTCAGAGAAAAACAAAAATGTGGATCAGCGTCTGCTATGAGTTCTTTGCTGAAAAGTGCAGCCTGCCAACCATCCCCTTCACTTGCCTATCATCCTGGCTGCACTGGCTGGCACAGTGGCCTCGCAGGGCTGCCCCGGCCACGAAATGCTGGGCCTGCAGAGTCACCACTCAAGGGTGTTTTCTTTTACATATATATATATTATTGATTTTTTTACAGAGAGAACGGGAGAGGAAGAGAGAGTTAGAAACATCAATGAGAGAGAAACATCGATCAGCTGCCTCCTGCACACCCCCTACTGGGGGATGCGCCCGCAACCAAGTACATGCCCTTGACCGGAATCGAACCTGGGACCCTTCAGTCCGTAGGCTGACGCTCTATCCACTGAGCCAAACCGGTTAGGGCTCAGGGTGTTTTGAGGCGTTGCACAGTTAAGGCCCAGGGGGGCCACATTACCATATTTCTTCCTCCCGAGGCACTTGTCCACCGTCCTCTCTGCCAGAGACCTCCTGTTGCCGAGGAAGACGCCCTGGAAGAAGCACTGCTTCCCGATGTGGTAGGTGTGGATGTTGCTGCTAAGCCTCGGGTAAAATGTCCACTCTGGACGCTGCCCGTCTTCTGCAGGACATCAGAAAGCCTTCCGTTAGCACCGCTGCCAGCCCCAGAATGCAACGGGACGACAAGAGGTCGAGAAAACTCCCCGGGCACCCTCCGGCTGTACACCCGTTATCCACATGCAGAATTCCTTGGTCCTACATCAGGGCAGGTTGGCCGCTGTGGGACTAGACACGAAAGGAAGGGAAGTGGGGAGAAAGCTAAGAGGCCTCTTTTTTTTTTTTTCTTTTTACCCTCTCCTCCAAAAATGAAGCCAATTTTTATGGCTGGAAGTGATGTATGGGTTGGGAAGCTCAGAGACAGTTTTACAAGCACCTGTGGTCCAACCTTCACGCTGATGAGCGGGTAGGAAGAAGGAAATGCCCATCAACCAGGGAAGGGCTGGGCCAGATGTGACAACTTAACTGGGTGGAATATGGTGTTGGCAGCAACAGTGGCATATGCATGCACGACAGTGACACTGGCATATGTGTACATGTGATTATGCAAATGAGAAAGGCTGCTGCGAGCCCTCAGGCAACTTACTGAACCTCTCAGTGCCTTTGTCTCCTCATCCTATACTTTCTCTATAAAATTGCTAAAGGGGTTTTACACAATAAAAGATCCCCTGAAAGCTCTATGGTTGCTTGAGAAGCACTTGGGCTCTGTGGTCGCCAAGAAAGAACAAAGGCTTTGGAAGCAGCCAAGTTTGGGTTCTGAGCCCATCACTCTACTCGCTCGCCATGTGTGCTTGTGGTCACTGAATCTCTCCCAGCCTCAGTCTCCTTCTGTATGAAATTATTAGCCACATGGATCGATATGTATTGACACAGAAAGAGCTTCAGGATCTATTTTACTTTGAGTGAAAATAGTTTGTATACTATTTTCTACTAGTGAAAATATGGTCGAATACTACCACCCATCTATCTATGCATACGAACATATGCATTTCACATTTTTGGAAGAATAGCGTATATATTAAACTCTTCACAGATTTTGGGCAGAATGGGAATATTGTTGGAGAACACTGGGGAAGAGGTTTCTTTATATATTTTATATATTTCTTTTTTTTAATCCTTATCCAAGGATTTGTTTTATTGATTTGAGAGAGAGAGAAAGAAAGAGAGAGAAACATTGATGTGAGAAAGAAACATTGATTGCTTGCCTCCCATATGTGCCCTGACTAGGAATCGAGGCCACAACCTAGGTATATGCCCTGATGGGGAATCAAACTCGCAACCTTTGGTGTATGGGACAATGCTCCAACCAACTGAGCCACCCAGCCAGGGCTATCTACTTTATTATTTTAGCATTTTGATACTGTTCTTTTATGGTTTTTTTTTATATAAAGGCATTTTATTTTTGAAGAACGTGTAACAATGTTTTCCCCAGCATAGTTGTTGTGAGAGTTAGAGATGAAGCGTGTCAAATGCCTGGAGCCTAGTGGGTCTTCGGTGCGTGGCGCCCAACAGTATGGCGGACTCCTGGACGGACCCGGGCTTGGAGGCACGTGGAGGAGGACCTAGGACTCACTTGTCTGCGGCTTTAGCAGGCTACACTCCTTGAGGTATTTATCCTTTTGGATTTCAGGCAGTGAGGTTTCAGAGGAGTGATCAGAATGCGAGCCGGAGGATTTCAGGTCCAAATCTGCAGCAGGGCTGGCAAGGAAGCGGAAGGGTTAGGGTCTTCCAGGTGCTCGGGCTGGTATTTAGAACCCGATCTTACACATCTTACACCAGAATTACCACCTTCACTTATGATGACTAGGCCCACCCTTCCATACACACCCGTGAGCATGTAATTCATTTATTCACAATTTGAGAGACCAAAACGTATTCAAAAGACACATGCTTAAAAACAGTTTGGTGGATTCTCAAAAAATGTGATATAGAATTACCATAAAACCCAGCAATTCCACTCCTGGGCATTTAGGGTTTACCCAAAAGAATTGAAAACAGAAGCTCAGTGGGTTGGAGCATCGTCCCACACACCAAAAGGTTGCAGGTTAGATTCCCCATCAGGGCACATACCTAGGTTACAGGTTCAATCTCCGACTGGGGTACATAGGGGAGGCAACCGATCAATGTTTCTCTCTCACATTGATAGATCTCTCTCTCTCTCTCTCCCTCTCTCTCTCTCTCAACATATCCTTGGGTGAGGATTTTAAAAAAAGAACTGAAACAGACATTCAAACAGATATATGTACATAAATATTAATTGCAGCTTTATTCATAACAACCCAAAAGTAGAAAACACTCAAATGTCCATCAAAAGATGAATGGATAAACAAAATGTCGCGTATACATACAATGGAATATTATTCAGACATAAAATGGAATGAAGTTCTGATATATACAACACATAGATGAACATTAAAAACATTATGTTAAGTGAAATAAGCCAAAACAGAAAAGGACAAATACTGTATGATCCCACTTACATGAAGTATCTAAAATAGGTAAATTCATAGAGACAAAAGGTAGATTTAGTATCAGGGGCTGAGGAGAGGGGAGAATTGGTAACTATTGCTTATTAGATACAGAGTTTCTGTTTGGGGTGGTGAAAGTATTTTAAAAATAGTAGTGATAATTGCACAACACTGTAAGTATAATTAATGACACTGAACTGTACACTTAAAACAGATAGCCCAGCCGGTGTGGCTCAGTGGTTGAGCATCAACCTATGAACCAGGAGGTCACAGTTCAATTCCTGGTTGGGACACATGCCTGGGGTTGCAGGCTTGATCCCAGTAGGGGGCGTGCAG
Organism: Myotis brandtii; assembly: GCF_000412655.1. Lineage (NCBI taxonomy): Eukaryota > Metazoa > Chordata > Mammalia > Chiroptera > Vespertilionidae > Myotis > Myotis brandtii. Next base: position 3,114,969 of record NW_005355115.1, read on the forward strand.
GAGGCAGCCAATCTATGATTCTCATTTATGTTTCTCTCTCTCTCTCCCTCTCCCTTCCTCTTTCTGAAGTCAATAAAAGCATATTTTAAAATAAATAAAATATGTATAAAATGTAAATGTTCGGCTATGTATATTTTACCACATTTTTTTAAAAAAGGGATGATGTACTGATACATGTTACTACATTGATGAACCTTGAAAACATTGTGTTAGATTTAAAAAGACACCAAAACCCACATATTGGTGATTCCATTTATATGAAATGTCCAGAATAGGCAAATCTGTAGAGATAAAAAGTAGATTAGTGGTTGCCTAAAGCTGGGGAGTAGCAGACAAAAAAGATGCATGTTCAATAAGACCATTAAATGGAAATTAAAAAGCAATAACTATGAAAAGAAGAGGACATAATCAAAATCAAACCTAGATTGAAATGGTTCTATAATAACGGAGCAGTATGCTTGGTACTGAACTTCTTGGCAGTCGAAAGGACCTACAACAAGGTACTGTGGGTGTCAGCAGAAAAAGCAGCTGGTGTAAGCAGCTTTGCATGGGATGGATGGCCTTGGCCAATGTTTTCAGTATCTGTTATCAAGTCATGGGCCCTTTTTTCATAAGATTACATCACCCTTATATTTGAATAGCTTCAAAGCAACTTCATATGCTTGTGTTTGCTCCCTACCAACAATCTTGTGATGCAGGTTGGGCCAATAGAATCATTTCCACCTAAAAGGAAAATGAACCTTCAGAGAAGTTAAGGATAAAACACACCTAGGAAGGGTCAGAGCTTGGTCTGCAGTCGCACTCTAGACTGGTTGCCTAAAAAATCATAACAAATCCTAGTACAATAACTCACAAATTTTAAATAAACATATCTTTGAACTTTGGTAGGGTGCAGATAGAGCAAAAAATAAAAATACAACAACTCAGAACCTCCAGTTCAGAACATATGGTCATTTTGACAGTGGGATAAAATAAATCTCTCCTAAATATTTTTGAAAAGGCTTTGCTGAACAAACTGCATAAAAAGATTGCAAGGATGGAGGACACTTTCTAGAAGAACATTAGAAGTATTCACCTACTTTGTTTGCTGCACAAACATTTATCTGAATACATTTTGTGGTGGGCAGTGTTCTAGACACTGGGGATCCAAACACAGTCCCTGGTCTCAAGGAGCTTAGCATCGAGGCGCAGAAGACATGGACAGATAAACAGGTGATGGTGGAAGAGTGAGTAAATACAGCATGGGAAGAAACAGGTTTTAAAAAGAATAGTATAATATGATCTTAATTGTGTCAAATAAATGCATATTTATATGAATAAGAAATCGGAGTCTTATTCCTATGCATATTAAAAACATCACTATCCTATCTAATAAAAGACAAAAAGGGTAATTAACCGTACCTCCGCTACACTTCCCATTGGCTAATCAGCAAGATATTCAAATTAACTGCCAACAAAGATGGCGGCCGGCAGCCACACAGCTGAAGCTAGCAGGAGGCTTGCTTGCTCCAGTGATGGAGGAAGCCAAGGTTCCCCACCTGCCGTGGCCCAGCTCTGAGCTCCACTCTAAGCAACAAAGTTGCAATTATAGAAGCTAAACAAACCCCAGATACCTGCTTTCAGCAGGCCCTAGCCTCGGAGCTGGAGCGGCAACAAAGTTTCAATTATAGAAGGTAAATAAATCCCAGAATTAAAAAAAAAAA
>NW_005355115.1:3116879-3118823 GCF_000412655.1 Myotis brandtii
GGCCCCCACCCATGCACCAGGCCTCTATCCTATATAGTAAAAGGGTAATATGCAAACTGACCCTAACAGCAGAAAGACTGGGAATGACTGGTCACTATGACACATACTGACCACCAGGGGGCAGACGCTCAATGCACAGGCATGGAAACATGGAACAGACTGATGAATCTTAGAGGGGTGTGGGAAGGGGGGAGGGAAGGAAGAGATTAACTAAAGATCATATTCATAGTAGAGGCCCGGTGCTCGGATTCATGCACCGGTGGGGTCCCTTGGCCTAGCCTGCAGGGATCAGCCGAAACTGGCAGTCCGACATCCCCAGAGGGGTCCTGGATTGCAAGAGGGTGCAGACCAGGCTGAGGGACCCCACCGGTGCACGATCAGGGCCAAGAGGGACCACGGGAGGGACCGCGGGAGGGCTCCAGGGCATGTGCGGCCCCTTTTGCTCAGTCCCAATTGGCCGGACCCCAGCAGCAAGCTAACCTACCAATCAGAGTGTCTGCCCCCTGGTGGTCAGTGCACATCATAGTGAGTGGTTGAGCAGCCTTAACATATCATTTGCATATTATGCTTTGATTGGTTGAACAGATGAACGGATGAACGGACTAACGGACACTTCACATATTGGGCTTTTATTATATAGGATTATTGATATCAGAGAGGGAGGGAGAGGGGGAGAGAGAGAGAAACATCAATACTAAGAATCATTGATCAGTTGCCTCCTGCACACCCCACAATGGGAATTAAGCCTGCAACCCTGGCATGTGCTCTGACCAGGAATCAAACTGTGACCTCCTGGTTCCTAGGTCAATGCTCAACCACTGAGCCATGCTGGCCAGGCTATAGTGATTTTTTTTTTAATGCTGGTTTTATATTTTCAAAATTTTTACAATGAATTGAAATTACTTTCATTATAACAAAATTTGTTAAAATAAGGTTTTCAAAATTTTTACTGTAAAAGATATGTACACAGAGAAAAATACACAAAACATAAACTATAAATACACTATTATAAATAATTATGGAGCCAACATCCAGGACAAGAAACAAACAAAGCAAGGCCAGCCCTCCCTGCCTGCTCCCCAGAAGCCCGATGGCTTACCTTTCCCAGTGAGGTAACCACTATCCTGACTCAGACCCTCATAGTAATCATTTCTCTGCTTTTCTCTAAGATTTGCCACCTATGTGTGTATGTATGTATTCCTAAAACACATAGTTTCGTTTCACCTGCTTTTGAACTTCCTAATAGCAAGCACTTGCACAGCACTTATTATATGCCAGGGAGTCAGCTAATCGCTTGTCCAAATTCACACAGATGCTAAGTGGGAGAGCTGGAATTTTAACCTGGTCTGGCTCCAGAATCCATGTTCTTCCCAAAGATGTCAAGCTACCCATCAGACTGTTGGCTCCCTGGTCAGAGTTTGCCCCGCTGTCAATGGCTCCTCACCGGATCCTTACTTACGCTGGGTGAGCAGACACTCTGCAGGGGCCCGGAGGCTCACTGACACTTGGACCTGTGACAACAGGAGACGAGGGGCTGACCCTTTGGCCAGAGGACATTGTGTTGTGTTGGCAAAGCATCCCTTAGATTCCAGAGAGTCCTTGTGTCTAGTACCTGCAACACATAGATATCACCATTTGATTACATTAATGACAATACTTTCCACTCTATCTTGTTCCCTAGATTATAATTTTTAATTAAAAATGTTTAATGTTGACATAATTGCAAGTGTCCCCTTTTTCCATGCCTTTTGCCCCCCCCCCCCACCTTTCATTCCCTTGGCCTTCACCAAACTACTGTCCGTGTCCATGGGGTATGCATATATGTTCTGGAACTCATCCCCTCTCCTTCTTTATCCAGTCACCACCACCACCCTCTCCTCGGGCACCGGCCAGTCTGTTCCATGTGTCCACGCTTCTGGTTCCATTTTGTTTGTCAGTTTGTTT
>NW_005355115.1:3119167-3126543 GCF_000412655.1 Myotis brandtii
TTAGCTTCTATATTTGCAACATAGTTGCTTAGAGTTGCAGCTGAGAGGCCGGCAAGTTAGGCGGGGAACGTTGGAGTTTGCCAGTCACTGGAGCAAGCAAGCCTCCCTGCTCGCTTCAGTGCATGGCTGCCGGCCTCCATCTTGGCTGACAGTTAATTTGCATAAGGATATGCTGATTAGCCAATGGGAAGGGTAGCAGTCGTATGCCAATTACCATGTTTCTCTTTTATTAGTGTAGATTATGGAGCCAACATCCAGGACAAGAAACAAACAAAGCAAGGCCAGCCCTCCCTGCCTGCTCCCCAGAAGCCCGATGGCTTACCTTTCCCAGTGAGGTAACCACTATCCTGACTCGGACCCTCATAGTAATCATTTCTCTGCTTTTCTCTAAGATTTGCCACCTATGTGTGTATGTATGTATTCCTAAAACACATAGTTTCGTTTCACCTGCTTTTGAACTTCCTAATAGCAAGCACTTGCACAGCACTTATTATATGCCAGGGAGTCAGCTAATCACTTGTCCAAATTCACACAGATGCTAAGTGGGAGAGCTGGGATTTTAACCTGGTCTGGCTCCAGAATCCATGTTCTTCCCAAAGATGTCAAGCTACCCATCAGACTGTTGGCTCCCTGGTCAGAGTTTGCCCCGCTGTCAATGGCTCCTCACCGGATCCTTACTTACGCTGGGTGAGCAGACACTCTGCAGGGGCCCGGAGGCTCACTGACACTTGGACCTGTGACAACAGGAGACGAGGGGCCAGAGGACATTGTGTTGTGTTGGCAGAGCATCCCTTAGATTCCAGAGAATCCTTGTGTCTAGTACCTGCAACACATAGATATCACCATTTGATTACATTAATGACAATACTTTCCACTCTATCTTGTTCCCTAGATTATAATTTTTAATTAAAAATGTTTAATGTTGACATAATTGCAAGTGTCCCCTTTTTCCATGCCTTTTGCCCCCCCCCCCACCTTTCATTCCCTTGGCCTTCACCAAACTACTGTCCGTGTCCATGGGGTATGCATATATGTTCTGGAACTCATCCCCTCTCCTTCTTTATCCAGTCACCACCACCACCCTCTCCTCGGGCACCGGCCAGTCTGTTCCATGTGTCCACGCTTCTGGTTCCATTTTGTTTGTCAGTTTGTTTGTTCATTAGATTCCACATGTCAGTGAGATCACATGGTATTTGTCTTTCTCTGACTGGCTTATTTCACTTAGCATAATACACTCCAGGTCCATCCATGCTGTTGCAAAGGGTAAAAGTGCCTTCTTTTTTTAATTAACATTTTTTGAGCACATATTGTGTACTGGATATTATGTTGACATCTCACACACATTTTCCCCATTTAATTCTCATAACTACGCACAGACGTAGGTATTATTATCCTTCCATTTTACAGATGAGGAAACTGAGGCTCAGAAGGTTAAGCAACTTGCCTAAAACCACATAGAAAGTAAACATCTTGGCCCAGATTGGATCACAGTTCTTATGACAGCACAGTCTAAAATCCTAACCATTATGTTTATTACTTGCACCTCCTCATAGTCTACTCTGAACTAAGTGAGAGAGATAAGATCTGACTTGAGCTATATGTCACTGTACGTTTACTGAGCATCTCGTTACAGTTTTCCAAAGGGTTTGTTCATGGAAAGACTAATGAATATTGCTGGGGATCAGAACCCAAAGAACTGTCCTCAGAAACTCCCATGGGTTCCCCTCACACGGTCGTGTCATCTTTCATTTATATACACAACTTTCCCACCAGACTGTGTCTTAGCCATCGTAGTAGCTCAGAACACAGCCGGGCACAAAACAGGTGCTCCTACCCAGCACTGCATTCCATCCTGTCCTACGCCTTGATTCCCAGCTGCACAGTATGCCCCGCATTTGCTGGTCATGAGAACCACCTTGGGGCCCTTATTCACTAACATGCAGATTCCAGGGCTTTGACCCAGACCTTCCAGGGAAGACCTGGGAATCAGTGTGTTTAAGAAGCACCTCAGGCCCTGGCCAGTTTGGCTCAGTGGATAGAGCGTTGGCCTGAGGACTGAAGGGTCCCAGGTTCAATTCCAGTGGAGGGCGCATGCCCTGGTTTCGGGATCAATCCCCAGTAGGGGGCACGCAGGAGGCAGCCAATCAATGATTCTCTCTCATCATTGATGTTTCTATCTCTCTCACCCTCTCCCTTCCTCTCTAAAATCAATAAGAATGTATTTTTTTTAAAAAAAAAGAAAGCACCTCAGGTGTTTGATTCTCAGGGCCAGCCAAGTGTGGAAAGAACATATTGTTCTGGAACATGCTGTAGGGCCCAGAGCAGCCACAAGGACAGTGAAGGTGTGAGTAGTTGGGATGGAATGGAGCCCAGTGGAGGGTTGAGAAAGGAGCAGAGCTGTGAAAAGGAGAGCACAGGTCCCCAGAAGCTAAAGGAGTAACCACCCATATACTGAGCCTCCAAAGTAGTGGCAAGAAATATAAAATATTCCACACTCTCTGACCACAATGCAATACAATTAGAGATCAATAATAAAAAGACAGCCAAAAGCATCCATAAGCTTGAAACTCTCCCTCTCCCTTCCTCTCTGAAATCAAGAGTTAATAGTCATGTACAATGCAATACAATTAGGGATCAATAATAAAAGACAACCAAAAGCATCCATAAGCTTGAAACTCTCCTTCTCCCTTCCTCTCTGAAATCAAGAGTTAATAGTCATGACAAATTATGAGGGTTTTTTTTAATCCTCACCCAAGGATATGTTTTTATTGATTTTTAGAGAGAGAGGAAGGGAGAGAGAGAGAAAGAGAGAAACATCGATGTGAGAGAAACATCAACCATACACTCCCTGACCAGGGATCAAGCCAGAAACCTTTTGGTGTATGGGACAAAGCTCCAATCAATTGAGCCACCAGGCCAGAAACAACCTATGAGTTTTTATGAATGTATAATATTAAAATAAATAGCCAAAGATTAAAAAATGGGCAAAAGATATGACTGGGTATCTATATATAAAACCCGAATAGGAAAATAGATCGAACTGCAAAACAACCAAACCACCAGTCGCTATGACATGCTCTGACCACCATGGGGCACGCATGAAACATGGTGGACATCAGCAGCAGGCTGCAGAGCGCAGAACATGGCAGGCGCCGGCCGTGGTGGGGTAGTGGAGCAGATGAGTGGGGGCGCCAGACCAAGGCAGGGCGTCGGTTGCTGTCATTGGGGCGAGCCTCTGGTGGTTACTGAAAATTCTCTGCTCCCATGTGCCACGGTCCCACCCAGCACTCACACCCACTGCTGGCGCTGGAGCCACTGCTTGCACCTGCTGCCTGTGCCAGCCCCGCTTGCACCCCCAGCTGGCGCCGGAGCTACCGCTCACACCTGCTGTTAGTGCCCGGTGCTGGCTCCGATCACTCGGCACCATCAGCAGGTGCAAGCAGCGGCTGCTGGCTCCGACCACCCCTCAGGGCTTCTCCACCTCCCCCTGCTCCTGAGGGGTGATTGAGGCTGGCAGCCGCCTCTCGCACCTGCTGCCAGCAATGGCCCCGCTCGAACCCGCTGCTGGCGCCCAGCACCAGCCCCGATCGCTCGGCACCATCAGTGGGTGCAGGGTGGGCCGAGACCCGCCCCTGCGTCCACCGCAGCCTCGTGGCCCACAGTTCCTTTCAAGTGCACAAATTTGTGCACTGGGCCCCTAGTTTTAATAAATAAAATACACACATACATAAATTTGGGGAAAAGTTCAGCTTTCCTAATAATCAAAAAGCTGAATTTAAAATGAGATACTATTATTTGCCATCAGTTTGCAAATACCCTAGGTTGTTTCCGCTTGAAGAAATGGCATTCTTGTACATTGCTGGTGGAAATGTCTCCACCTTACTAAGGAGCCTTTGGCCATAAGTGTCCTCTGAAGCCTATGAGAAGTACACTTTTGACCCAATGATTCTACTTCTAGAAACATATCTACCAGTATGTAAAAGGTACAGAGTTTATGTATAAGATGCAGAAAGAACCGACACATGTGGAGAAGAAATAAGATCAAGGGCAGAGATGTCATCTAGGTTGATTCTCATATGTAAGTTCTCGGTTATTTATTACAGCACTGACTTATGATAATTTTGCCCATAGGCTTTAACAGCTGTGGCCTTTTCATAGCATGTAAACATTTTAATTGTATATTTGCCACTAGAGGACTTGAAAGTTCACCAAAGCAAGAATTGGTTGCTACAGATGGTATCAGAGGGGTCCCTTCACAAGTTGTTTTGTTTTGTTTTGTTTTGTTTTGTTTTAGGAGGAAATTTGAATGTATTACATAACCCTGAGCAGTGAGCAGTGAAATCACATCTACCGGTTTGGCATATTTCCTTGTTTGTTTAAGAAGTTTTGTTTTGACAACACAAGTGGCCTGTGGCATGGGTGGACCTGGAGAGCACTGTGCTAGCAAAATAAGCCAGTCAGAGAAAGATAAATACCACATGATCTCACTCATTTGTGGAATATAATGAACAACATAAACTAACGAACAAAAATAGATCCAGATCAAACTGACTGTCAAACCTCAAAGGGAAAGAGGCGGGGGAGAAGGGGGGTAAGAGATCAACCAAAGGACTTGTATGCATGCATATGAGCATTACCAATGGACACAGACACTAGGGGGGTGAGGGCATGTGCTGGGGAGTGGGAATGGCTGGGGAGAGGTCAATGGGGGAAAAATAATATTGTAATAGCTATGTACAGGCTGGGGCATGGGTACTTGAAATATCAGCGGGACTACTTTGTAGGGTATGTGATTGTCTAACCAAAATGTTGTGCACCTGAAACTAATTCTAACCACTTATTGTACACCTGAAACTAATACAGAATAATATTGAATGTGAACTATAATTGAAAAAAAAGATGGAAAATTGTGTTATATGTTTTTCACCATAAATGAATGAATGAATGAGGCCTGTGGCTGCTATAGCAGGGAAGACAGCTGACAGATAAGGACAAAAGAGCAGTCTCTTTGCTAAACTGGCAAACAACACGTTCTCCAGATTGAACTGACTACAGGATCTTTCCAGAAGTAACTCAGCCTCAAACACGACCGGGAGACACTTGAACGTGGCCTCAAGCTGCCTCTCCACCTCTGCTCTGGTAGAAGGGTCTGAGCCTTTCCACTCCAATACCCATGCTCCCGCGTGTAGAGGCACATCCAGTAACTTTAAGCAGGTCAGTTACCTCTCCGTGCCCAGCTCCCAGGGCTGTCCCACCTCCTATCCAGCTCACGAGGCTGGGGTGAGGAACAAATAAGCTTGGGTACATCCTTCTTCAAAGGGTCACCATTTATCACAATTGCTACTCGACTGCGATAAATATCCAGCAAGCCGTAAGATAGGGAACTCGGACAAGTCGCTAAAATACTATAAGATGAAAAAAGACAGTGCAGCCAAAGGACCAGTGATGGTTCTGGTGACTAGAAAGGAATTCCGGGGGGAAAGGGGAGCTTGGAAGAAGTTCTGTTTCTTTGGTACCATCTGTAGAATTCGGAATAATTATTTCCCTTTCTTTAGGCAGGAATAACACCTTACATAACCAAGGCTCTTTCACACACTTGTCCTCTCAGCTGATGTGCACAATAGCACTGTCTGGAAGGGAGAAAATGATACATCAAACCAAGTTAGCTTAATGTGGATACTCTTCAACTAAATATTCAGTGTCCACACCTGCTTATCTGCTCAAAAAATAACCCAAGGATCTAGGAAAGTGGTTTTTAACCCCCTTTTTTTTAAAAAATCACAGACTCCCCTGAGAAGAAATGAAAGCAATGGGCCCTCTTGCTGGAAAAATGCATCTACGCCCACAGTTGTGTATTCATCCTCAACTGGTGTTTGGAGCCACTCATTCCTGAACCCCATGAGCTCTGGTGTGGTCTCCTAAGCGGACATACCTACAGAGCAGAAAAGGAAGCCATGGATCTGTGGTTTGGAGATCTCAGGGGCTAGTGCCCCTAACTCAGAAACATGGAGCCCCCCTCTATCCCACCTTAAAACAATAGCTCCCTCCTTAACCCAGATCCACCTGGAAACTATAGAGAAGTCTGGAGCTTAAAGTTAAAATTTCAGAAACTTTTTCTCCTCGCTGCCCTAGGCACATTGCAATTAATGATTCCACTGCCTCCTGCCCCACTGGCCCCATGTGTAAGTGGTTGTGGTGAGTCATAGCTCCCTCCTCTCCCTGCACTTGTAAAAGAGAATGAAGAGATCACACACCTGGCCCTGGCCCGTTTGGCTCAGTGGATAGAGCATTGGCCTGAGGACCAAAGGGTCTTGGGTTCACTTCCAGTGAAGGGCACATGCCTGGGTTGTAGGCTCGATCCCCAGTGGTGGGCATGCAGAGGCAGCCAAAAGATTCTCTCTCATCATTGATGTTTCTCTCTCTCTCTCCCTCTCCCTTCCTCTCTGAAATCAATAAAAATATATTTTAAAAACAAAAGAAAGCTCACAGACCTGGATACAGAAGACCAGGGACCAAGCTAAGATCTGATGGGGAAGACAGAATATTTTACAATCCCTTTTTAAAAAAATATATTTTATTGATTTTTTAAAGAGAGGAAGGGAGAGGGATAGGGAGTTAGAAACATCGATGAGAGAGAAACATCAATCAGCTGCCTCCTGCACACTCCCCACTGGGGATGTGCCTGCAACCAAGGTACATGCCCTTGACTGGAATCAAACCCGGGATCCTTGAGTCCGCAGGCCGATGCTCTATCCACTGAGCCAAACTGGTCAGGGCTTTACAATCCCTTTTTGCAGCACACAGGCCACTCACCGATAACAAGTAAATGTCAGCCTGGGCCTATACTCACTCTGATGTTTTCTGAGAAACTGTGGCTGTTCTGCTCCATGACACTGTTCTCTCAAGGCAAATGTGTCCCCAAACATCCTCCTCAGCCTTAAGAACCAATTGTGGGACTACCATCCATTATTTAATGTAAACCTTTCCTTAGAGCGGTCATAATTTCTACCTGTTCTGTCCCATCCAAAAAAACATCGCCACAAATCTGCTAATATTTGAGCCAAGAAGACCATGGACTTTGGAGACCAGAAGACTCGTGTCAAATCCCAGCTTCACCATTTACTGACTGAAGCACTGGGCAGGTCAAACCCTGGCTCCCTGTACTCATTTGTAATGTACTCCAGGGGCTATGAGGTCCAGAGAGGTCATTTATGAGACTCCGCTTTGATGCTGTTCTCTGCCTTACAGATGTTGGGTTAATCCTATATAATGAAGTGGTGATATGCAAATTAACCCTCACACCCTCACAAGATGGCTGCCTACAACCAGGCCAGCAGGGGGGTTAGTGAGGGACAACCAAACGACTGAACAGCAGG
>NW_005355115.1:3126556-3127578 GCF_000412655.1 Myotis brandtii
GGCTGGCGGAGGGGGGGGCGGGCAGGTGGGGGCAACCAGTCCGACAGGGGGGCAGTGAGGGATGACCAGGCCAGCGGGGGGGGAGGGGCAGTTGGAGGCGACCAGGCCAGTGAGGGGGCAGTTGGGGGTGACCAGGCTGGCAGGAAGGGGAGCAATTAGGAGCCAGCAGTCCAGGATTGTGAGAGGGATATCCGACTGTCAGTTTAGGCCTGATCCCCGAAATCGGGCCTAAACCAGCAGTTGGACATCCCCTGAGGGGTCCCGGATTGGAGATGGTGCAGGCTGGGTTGAGGGGACCACCCCTCCGTGCACGAATTTCATGCACCGGGCCTCTAGTAAAGACATAAGCTACTATACAAGTAGGTGGGGGTTTTTATGCCCCCAAACTAGCCTCCTTTAAAACGTGAAATGGTGTCTCCTGGCTTTAATATACTTGGATATGACCATCAAATCCACACACAGCCCTCTCCATTTTCTAAACTCAACTGTGTCCCCTCTCCACCGGGGTCATGCCGGAGTCTCCTTCCTTTTGAACCTTCTCCAGCTCTCCCTGCAGGTTGCTCTGGAGCTGGAGGGGAGATGACAGCCCCGTGGGTGCTTTCCCCCATATGGACTCATCTATGCACCTGTTGATTTTAAATATTTAAAGCAAGCGGGAGCCAGGCTGGGTGTGGCTCAGTGGTTGAGCATGGACCTATGAACCAGGAGGTCAGGGCTTGATTCCCGCTGGGTTGTGGGCTGATCCCCAGTAGAGGGTGTGCAGGAGGCAGCCGGTCTAGAATTCTCTCTAGAATTCATAATTGAATATGTTTCTATTTCTCTCTCCCTCTCCCTTCCTCTCTGAAAAACAAACAAAAAGAATGAATGAATGAATGAATGAATGAATGAGCAAGCAACCCGGAGACAAAGAAAATACCTTTGTAAGAAAGGTAGCCATCAAAACAAACTCCGTGAGCCATTGAAAGTCAAGAAGGCAGGGCTGGCCTCTTAATTAGAGCTTCCCTGGTGTTTCTCTCTTTCTT
>NW_005355115.1:3128188-3130022 GCF_000412655.1 Myotis brandtii
CAGCACTGGTGTGCACTATGCGCGGGGCTTCCCGGCCCTCCTCCCTCGACCTCTCAGGGCTCAGTGGTCCTCGTCATGTGCTGGTCTTCTGAAATGGGAAGAACCAGAGGCTCCAGCCATGGCGGGGCTCCAGGGCCACTGGAAAAGTTGCTCAGTGTTTCTGGACTTAAAAAAAATAAAATAAAAAAGTTGTGGCTCTTCTCCGGGCCATTTCATTGGAACTGTAGCCTCTGTGGCAATGAAGGATGAGCCCGTCACAAGCTTGCAGATGTCCGCTTATAACTGGTTGATTAGCCAGGATCGCCTACCCCTTCCAACGCGCCTTTTCTGGGCCAGGCGCCCTGGTGAATGTTATCGTCCGTGGGCAGCCAGCTGCATTTTCAAAATAGAAAGCAGAATTTGAGCAAGGGCTTGCTCAAGGTCACCCAGACAACAGCTTCATTTCCCAGTTTCCTCACTCCAAATCTACCGCTCTTTCTTTCTTTCTTTAATATATTTTATTGATTTATTTTTACAGAGAGGAAGGGAGAGGGATAGAGAGTTAGAAACATGGGCAAGAGAGAAACATCGATCAGCTGATCTCCTGCACACCCCCTACTGGGGATGTGCCCGCAACCAAGGTACATGCCCTTGACCGGAATCAAACCTGGGACCCTTCAGTCCGCAGGCGGATGCGCTATCCACTGAGCCAAACCGATTAGGGCTCTACCGCTAATCAGTCTTGCATGGAAAGCTTTCCTCCAAGTCTAGTTTAAGTCCCTCAAATTCAGATCTTATTTCTCCCTAGGTGCAGTGAAAAAACTGATACCGTGTTTTTATTTTTAATAACAATTTTTTTAGAAATTGTAAAATAAGTGGTCATTGTAGTAATCTTGGAAAATATAGAAAAGCAGTGTTAAGCCCTGGCCGGCGTGGCTTGGGGGTTAGAGTGTCGGCCCACGCACTGGAGAGTCTTGGGTTTGATTTCTGGTCAAGGGCACATATCTTTGTTTCAGGTTCTTTCCCGGGTCGGTGTGGGAAGCAACCAATGGATGTGTCCCTCTCACATCAATGTTTCTCTCTGTCTCTCTCCTCCTTGGCCCCTTCCACTCTCTCTAAAATATCAGTGGGGAAAATATCCCCCAGTGAAGATTAACAAGAAAGAAAGGAAGAAAGAAGGAAGGAAGGAAGGAAGGAAGGAAGGAAGGAAGGAAGGAAGGAAGGAAGGAAGGAAGGAAGGGTGATGTTAAGACCATAGTCTCACAGTCTGGATAAGCCACTTTTTCTGGGTATCTGTTGCTGTATTAAAAATCACCCCCAAGCTATCAATTTGACCTCCTGACCCTGGGAGTTGGTAAGCTAAGCCATTCGTGCTTGGGCCTCTCACGTGGTTGCAGTCAGAACATGGTTTGAGTTTCCTCATTCAGGCTGGTGACTTGCGTTGGCCATCAGCTGGAACCGCAGCTGGGGCTGTGGCCAAATCACCTACACGTGGCTTTTGCATGTGCTGTCTCACAGCGTCCGGCATTCCAAACAGGAGCATCCCAGGAGGACCAGGCAGAAGCTGCATTGTCACGGATGCAGGGAGAAGAAAACTTGAGCACATGTCTCAATGGGAGAATCAGGGTCACGTTGTATGAAGAGCCTAGGCTATGGGGGACCTTGTTATGGCCATCTTAGGAAATACAGTCCGCCACACCACTACTAACATTTAGGGGCTCTTGCCCACCTGTCCTTTGTCTGGGCATATAAATATTAATATAATTGGAACTAAACTACAGATACAATTTCCTCTCATGCTTTTTTATTTAACACTAGAGGCCCGGTGCACGAACTTGTGCACGGGTGAGGTCCG
>NW_005355115.1:3130130-3135389 GCF_000412655.1 Myotis brandtii
GGGGGTAGGGGGGGCCCAGATCAGGCTGGTTGGCTGCTGCAGTGCATGTCATAGCCACCGGTCATTCTGGTCGTTCCACCGTTCTGGTCGCTGGGCTTTTATATAGAGAGATTATATTCAGGACATTATCTCATTAAATTTTAAGAAAGAAACACATTTTGCTGTTTAATGATCTTATCCCATGGTAGAAGTGGTAAGTTTTGTAATAGGAATGTTAGGTGGGCAACAGCATTGTTATTAATGGCATGATCCAAGATGCTGCAATGCCAGGAGGGCAGTTTTTGTCTCTTTTGTTCACCGTTTTACACCAAGTACTCAGCGCAGTGCCTGGCACAGATAAGCACTCAATAACCATTTGTTTAATGATTGAATACATGGATGATGGATGGGGGGGTGGGCGGGTAGGTGGGTGGATGCTAAAATGGCCTGAACTGAGATACTCCCTCTCCTGTTTGCATCCTCCTGGGAGGAAAGAGACCAGGTCCCTAACCTGCATCACCAGGTTCCAAGACATCAAGGCCTATCTGTTAGTCCGGGGATTTCAGGCAGGTGGGCGAATCTCTGAGTGGAAAATCTCTGTGAGTCCTGTGAACTGCGACTCATGAGTCCTCTGAACCCCGTGACTCTGCAGCTTTAAAACCTCCTGGGCCACTTTGCCTTCAGCCTTTAGGCAAATTTTAGATGCCTCCTGCACCAGGCCTGCTCAGGCAGCCGCGGGAGGTTTGGCGGGGCACTCAAGCCACGTGAGGACCTCGGACCTCGTGCTGGGCCACTGGGTTGGGCGTCAAGGTGGGAGGTGCTGGGTGTGTCCAGAAGCCCAAAGCCTCCTCCCCTCCTGAAACCCTGTGGGTCTCGGGGAGGGTGAGCATCACCTGACGAGAAGGCCTTCTCCAAGATTCTCTTCCACGTGGCTCAGCGCTGGCAGCTCCTCCCTCTGTTGTGCACCCCGGCCAAGCCTGGCCTGGAGATCACCATGGAACCCACCCAGGAACAGGGGCGTCTGGGGCCCCTGAGGTCAACCAGACCTTCTCTGGGGCCTTAGGGCCCTCCTTGTAGCTCAACAGTCTGAGATCCTGACGTGGAACTTTGGACTCCAGGGCCACTACTAGTGTTAGGGGCAGAAATAGGATAGTGGGGACCAGCTATAACAATAAGAAATCTGAATCATGCTCTGTTAACCATGACGGTTCTGTTCTGGTTAGAGAAAGCACCTTCTAACCTGGCCGAGAGCTGTACACCCTGGGACATGGGAGCTAACATCGGAATGCGGTCCATCCTCTTTTCCGAGAACTGCCTACCATTATGGAAAGATTTACAACCCCGTGGCTGAAACAATGTAGTCCTGGAGGCGCCTGCACGTTGCAACCCCCAGCCCTATTGCCTGTAATCATTATAGCTGGCCTACTTCCCCATGCCTGTAATTCTTACTTTCCCACGTAATCGTTGCCCTTCCAGCCAATATAAGCAGCTGGCTTATGGAGGGGGCGTAGAGCAGACTTTTGTGGATGACCTACTGCTCTCCCACACTGCCGCCATTATTGGAATAAACATATATGATTCAATCCTGTCTCTGCTTAATTGGCTCAAGTAGCGACAGGCAGCCCGGACCCATTGGTTGTCCGGTTACACTAGCACACACAGGGTTGATGTGCCTCAGTATTACGTTGAACCACATAAAATTGCTGATTCTGTAGGCCAAAAATGGTTGCACATAGGCAATTTCATGATTCAGCCTACTGGTAAAAGGCACATGGTTCTGGCAGGCTTCATGGCAAAGTGAGCAGAAGGTGTGTTGGACTTAAGCGCCCATTGACCCCCTCTGCCTGTGGGACCCCACTTCACCTCCACTGACCCAGAGCTCACCTCTGAGAAGGCAATCCCACAGGAGGCAAGGTGGTGGAAGCAGGCGGACGGGCAGGCTGCTGCAGGCTTGGGACGGGGAGGGTCAGCTCTGATGCCTTCTGCTACCCCAGACCCTTGAAAGCAGCTGGGGCAGCTCTAAGAATTAGGTGCCCAGGGAGTCGAGAAAAACAGACAGCAGATGGGGAATGACATCAAACCACCCTGTTCCTTTTGGGTCTTGGCCAGACACAAATTGCCTGCCATAGAGAAACTTGAGACTGGGAGGACAGTCTTATTTGATGGCTGAGTGGTGAGGGATAAAGCCTTGTATTTGGAAAACCATAGGAGTTGCAAGCTAAATTGGGGAGGGGGGGTCTTAAACATTCCTCTCCCCTCAACAGTACTGCAGACAGACAGCCACTATAGGGGAGCCTCTTCCTCAATGTCAAGAAAAAGTCACCACAAACCCTCATTTAACCTGCTTGTCCCCTAAGCACACACCAGAGGGCAGTGTAAGCCAAGACATGGGAAAGAAATTGTGGCAGGAGATTCTATTGAGGCACCACAGGGATTCATACAAAGAGGGCGCTGGGAAAATGGGTGTTGAGTGGCTTAGTGACTCAGATCACCTTTGAAAACCTTCAGCGGTAGGCAGAGGGGGTCTGGGGAAATTGTGGCAGGAGATTCTGTTGAGGCACCACAGGGATTCATACAAAGAGGACGCTAGGAAAATGGGTGTTGAGTGGCTTAGTGACTCAGGATCGCCTTTGAAAACCTTCAGCGGTAGGCAGAGGGGGTCTGGCAAAGATGTGGAGAGGGAGCATTAGCTACTAGTACCTAGAGCTTGCTAACATCACCAGCTCCCAAATCCTCAAAGGACCTCACCACCAGTTCAGGACAGGCAAGTTCCCAAGCACCTCCTATGTGCAAGGCACGGTGCTAGGGGCAGGGATTCTAAGGTGAGTAAAACTCAGTCTCTTCCCATTGAGTACTTATGCTATGCGAGTCTCTTCACAGTCATTATCTCATTTAATCCTACAATAGTAAAGCTCTATAAGAATCATCCTCATGTGCAAATAACAAGAGACTCAGAGGGGTGAAGTACTAGTCCGGTTAGTAACTGGAAAAGTTGGAGTTTAAACTGAGTCTCTCTAGATTCAGAGCCTGGGCTCCTACCCTGTACCAGAGCCTTCCCCCTCCCCCTCAGCCCCCCCTCCTCCCGCCACACATACACACACACACACACACACACGCACACACGCATTACCATTACCCTCCTCCTTCCTAAGCAACAAGGGCCCTCACCTTTGCCTCTATAACGTGTTTCCCAAGCCCATTTCTTCTATGGATCACTTCTACCCCTGTGACTTTCTAAATAAACTTTCTCACCCCAGCTGCTAGGGCCTAGCCGGTTTGGCTCAGTGGATAGAGTGTCGGCCTGTGGACTGAAGGATCCCGGATTTGATTCCAGTCAAGGGCACATGCCTGGGTTTCGGGCTTGATCCCCAGTAGGGGGCGTGCAGAAGGCATCCAATCAAGGATTCTCTCTCATCATTGATGTTTCTCTCTCTCTCTCTCTCTCTCTGAAATCAATTAAAAAATATTTTTAAATAAATAAACTTTCTCTCCTAGTTTGATTCTTGGCTCTGAATTCTTTCCTAGCCAGCACTCAAGTACTGAGGCTGCTGAACCAAGGTCTGGTCTAATACTTGGTGCCGTTTTCACCGACACTTTTATTACATGTTGCACCTACCAAGCTTGAGAAGACCATGTCTTTCCTGCTGGAGCCCTAGTGCTCTAGGTGGATTAGTCTGATGAGATGGGAAAGCCACCGTCTGGGGAGGAGGGCCAGGCCAGAAGGGACTCACTGGATATGAGAAGCCAACCAAACAGAGGAGGCAAAGACACACCAAGACTTGTAGCCCGAGGGCATTGGGTCTCGGAAAATGGGCCTCATGTACATTAGTTCCCGTGTGAGCTAAAGAGGAAAGGGGGGTGACTGGAAATGGTTAACTTGGTTTCAGCCAACTTGAGATGTTGGCATAATAATAGGAAATAGAATACACTTTTCCTGTTTCCTGGAATCGGTACCTGGGGCTCAAAGCTGAGGACAAAGAGGCACTAAGTAATCCATATTCTAAGTGGAACATTCCAGTGGGGGCCAGATTCTTCCTCGGGCCTATTAAAAGTCTGCCAAATCTCTGAACATTGCTGAATATTTCTTACTTTTCCAGGAAATGACCTTCAAGCCAGCCAGTACTGCGAAGATGAGCCTTGTGACATAGTGAGTACCAGTGCAGGCTTCCGAGCCAGACTCCTTAGGTGTAGATCTTGCCACTTCCACTTACCAGCTGTACACCCCTGGGCAAGTGAGGCTCTGTGAGACTCAGTTTCCTCGTCTGCAAAGGAAGATGACATTATCACCTCCCAAGGTGACCGAGCAGATTAATGAGTAAATACACATAAAGCACTTAGAATGAAAGGCAGATGGTAAGAAGCCAATAAGTGTGTGCTTTTGTTAAGAGCATTTCCTTCTATGACTGATTTATATCATCATGAAGAACAAACTCAAATCTGATGCAAGAGAAGTGAACAGTATTTGGCCTGTTCTCTTGGGGAATGGGCAAGGAGAGAAAACAATAACAGCAATGTTCTTTCTTGTAGGCTGTTGAAGAGCTTGGTCTTTGGGGAGGGGTTGGGTCATCCACCTGGCCCTGCTCACCACACGCTCTGAGAGAAGGGCTGCTAAGTCCCCTTGCATCCTCACTCAGGTGTTTGAACCAGGACCAGGACAAAGAGCCTCCAGAAAGGCTGGCTTTAGGAAGCAAATAGGGAGGACTGCCTCCTGGGCCGACGGGCTCCTCCACACAAACTCTAAGAAATACGGCCCTGGCCAGTGTGGCTCAGTGGGTTGAGCATTGTCCTGTGCATGGAAAAGTAGCCAGTTCAATTCCTGGTTGGGGTGCATACAGGAGGCAACTGATCTCTCTCTCTCTCTCTCTCCCTCTCTCTCCCTCTCCTTTTCCCTCTCCCTCTCCTTCTCCCTCTCCTTTATCTTTCTTAAACCAAACAAATAAACAAAAATACCCTCTAAGAAAAATGGGAAAAGGCTGGGCAGGGAGCCCATTGGTCTGGAAATTCTCCCCTGAGAAGTGTACAAGATAGAACTGGAGCAAATGTATAAAATGTATACAGGCCCAGCCAGCATGGCTCAGTGGTTGAGCATCAACCTATGAACCAGGAGGTCACGGTTCAATTCCTGGTCAATTCTTGCATATGCCCGGGTTGCAGGCTCGATCCCCAGTGTGGAGCAAGCAGGAGGTAGCTGACCAATGATTCTCTCTCATCATTGACATTTCTCTCTCTCTCTCTCTCTCTCTCTCTCTCTCTCTCTCCCTCCCTCCCTCCCTCCCTCTC
>NW_005355115.1:3135751-3148232 GCF_000412655.1 Myotis brandtii
GCTGATGCAGGCTGAGGAAGAAGGTAACCAACGGTGGAGGACTGCTTTCTGCTCAGAGTGTCACCAACGCGAGTCCAGGACTTGGTCTGGTGTTCCACTCCGTTTGGTGGGACTCCTACCTTTATTAGGTATCCAGGCTCAGAAAAAAACAAGACATATCAATTTCTCCCTGAACATCAGGTATCAGTTCTTATTACAAAGTGGCAGCACAGTTACTGACATTAATGTATGGAGGGCTTTACTCTGTGCCAGAATCTCACACTCAATTCCTCATGGCAAGGCTATGGGGTAGGCACTGTTATTTCCATCATCTCCAAATCTCAGTCTGAGAGAGTAAGTAACTGCCCCAAGGTCACAAGACCTCACAGAGCCCAGCTCACAGCATGTGTCCGCGCTGTGGAGGGCCGGTTCCCTGTGCTAAGAACTTGTTTAAGTTCGGGAGCATCCGGAGAGTGGCTAGTGGTGCCACTATCCATTCACAGAGTTCTGTCCTTAGATCTCACATGCTCATTCTTTTTATTGTTGCTCCAAAGACATACGCCTAGATAAGCCCAAAACTAAAAGTCTAGACCCCCCCCCCCCACTAGGAATCAAGTTTCTACCTCCTAGACCAGGGGTGGGGAATGTGCAGCCCGCAGGCTGTATAAGGACCGTGAAATCATTTGATCAGGCCTGGCCAAGACATTAGGAGTGAGCTAACTAAATGTGTGACCAAACATAGCAGGCTGATTTTTAAGTTGATAATTTTGTATGGCCCATGAATGATGTTATAAATATCCAAATGGCCCTTGACAGAAAAAAGGTTCCCCACCCCTGTCCTAGACAATGGCAACACTGAACAAAGACACCAGGAAGGCCCAGTGCTCACCAGAGGCACAGAGGAAGGATGTGTGTGTGTTGCTCTCCTACCACTGTCCATCCAGCATCTGAATGCAACTTCAGTATTCCTCTCCAATCATCTCCCCCTCGTCGTCTTCTTCAAGCCCTTCCCTACTTTCTCTATGCTCAGACCCCACCATCGCTTCCTTCCTTATTCCTATATTATCCATCTACTTCACTTATCCTTTCACTCTCTACTTCTGCATTTTGGTCTTTGCATTAGTCAGCGATTGCCATAGTAATGCTCTGTAACAAATTTCCCTAAAACTCAATAGCCTACAATAAGCATATATTTTCATTACTCATGGGTCTGGAGGTCAGCTCTCATCGATCTACTGCAAGTCAGCCTGGCTTGAGGGTGCAACTTAGATTCAAGTTTGTTCCCTGAGACCTGTCTCATGCTCCTGGGGTCAGCAGCTCCCCAATGTGTTCTTCTCATGTCGTGTGGCATAAGCACCAGAGGGGCGAGTGAGCTGGCATACCATCACTTATACCCACATTCTGTTGGCCAAAACAGTCACGTGGGAAAACTATAATCAGTAAAGTGAGGACATAGGCTCCATCCACATCAGTGGGAGATCATTCAAAGTCACGTGGCACAGTGTGGGTGTATAGTTCTAACACAGGGAGGGTGTGATAAGCTGAGAACAAGAATTTAATCCAGTGAATTTCATCCATCCTCAGCAGTTCCTCCAAAACACCCCGGGTGTAGGAAGCAATTGGTCCTCATTACTTTAAAGTGGAGGGGAAAACAGCCCCCGCTCCAGTCTTCTCCAACTCCTACGATAAACACGTGGTCATTGTTTCTGACCCTTTGCTCGCTTGTTCACTCTGTGGGGCTTTGGAGAGATTAAGACCTCGGCTGCAGGACTGCCACTTCCTCCAATCATGTCCCCATGATCCTCACGCTCTGCAGTAAGGCATGGACGTGTTCTTCCAGTATGCTGCAACCTTTTCACATTTCTATTCTGCCTTTTCATTTTCCAGAAACACAGTAACCAGATGTGCCTTTCTCCCAGATGAAACAGACCTTGAAGAGTTCCAGGTGGCCCTAACGGTTAGGGCCTAACCGGTTTGGCTCAGTGGATAGAGCGTTGGCCTGAAGACTGAAGGGTCCCAGGTTTGATTCCAGTCAAGGGCACGTACCTTGGTTGTGGGCACATCCCCAGTAGGGGGTGTGCAGGAGGCAGCTGATTGATGTTTCTCTCTCATCGATGTTTCTGACTCTCTATCCCTCTCCCTTCCTCTCTGTAAAAAATCAATAAAAAAAAATTTTTTTTTTTAAAGAGTTCCAGATTTTCCCAGCTCAGCTAAGCAGATTCTGACTTAGGGAAGGGGTCAGAGCAGGAAAGGGGCAGACCTACACACTTAACACATTTCCTTCTAAACACTCTTGGATATGAAACCTTTGTGTTTAGGAAGCAAGTCTTTCAGAGCAGAGGAATAAGAAGCAGCATTGGAAATCATCCCTGTTGGAAGCAGCGTCCTTCCAACATGTTTCGATTTATCCTGGGATGGCGTCCATCCACCAATGAGCACGAAACTGAAACCACCGCAGGGGAAGGATCCACTTATCCCTGGGGCAGGCCAGGGAGCTTCACTGTGAGCTTGGCCGCGCCTTTTACCCATGCTGCAGACAGTGGTCTGACACTGAAACTTGAGCTGCAAAGCAGTTTCTCATGGCGATGCCAGGAAATGAGAGAAAAATCCATAAGAACGTCTGCAAGGCACCCTTGCTGGGTGGGGACTGTCACCACACAGTCAGACATTAATGAATGTAAGCCAAAGAAAAAGAAATGGAAGACACATGTTGCCTCAGGGCCAGGGCCAGCCCACTTCATAACAAAAGTCCCTGGCGGCGTAGTCAAAGTCATAGAGACAGAAAGCAGAATGATGACTGCCGGGGGCTGGGGGAGGGAGGAACGGGGAGTTTAATGGGTAGGTTTCGTTTTGGGGTGATGGAAAAGTTCTGGAGATGGATGGTGGTGATGGATGCACAACTGTAACTGTACTTAATGCCACCGAACTGTACACTTAAAATGGATAAAATGGTAAATATTAGGTTATGTCTCTTTTACAATAAAAATGTTAAGTCCCTGACCACCAAAACACCCTTCCAGCAGTCACCTAAGTGCACCTTTCAATGACACGTTTTTTTAGTGTGTTTTTAAAAAATATATTTTTATTGATTTCAGAGAGGAAGGGAGAGGGAGAGAGAGATAGAAACATCAATGATGAGAGAGAATCATTGATCGGCTGCCTCCTGTAGGCCCCCTACTGGGGATCAAGCCTATAACCTTGACCAGAATCGAACCTGGGACCCTTCAGTCCATAGGTCGACCCTCTATCCACTGAGCCAAACCAGCTAGGGCGAATGACAAGTTTTAAAATGGCAGAGAAGTAAATGTGCTAATGAGACAGAAGCAGTGCTGGGCAAGGAGCTGGAGAATAAAGCGGGCAGAGGCAGGGCTCAGGACACAGGGCTTGCCAGACTAGGTTGTGGATTTCATGCTCTCGCCTAAGAACATCGGGAAGCAATTTTATACTTTTTTTTGCAAGAAAATATTAAAACGCAAATAACTAGTAGTGTGCCAAATAGTTACTGCTCAATATATTTATCTATTAAATCAAAGAGGACAATGTTAACTCATTCAGGCTAAATAGAAACCTTCTTGTTTATCATTGAAATTTCATTTCAGCAACATTCAAGGGCTTTTGTTTGGGTATTTTATTAATTCCATTTTTAGTATCTTTTTTTTAATCTGGTCACAAAGTTTTGCATGAAAGACAAATGTGATTAATCTTTATTAAAAGTCAAATAAAAATATGTATAAAAATATACAACTGCAACTCACCAGCTACCCCAACCGCCATAGTCTGAACTCTTTTCCTGAGTTAATACTGTCTGGGGAAAGACAATGTCAAGCGTCTTCCAGGCATCAATATTTCTGCAAGACTTTTCAAAGCAATTAATTACTGACTTCCTCAGTCCACCCAGTGCCATCTAATACCTTCGATTTATCATCCCCACAACCCCCTGCTCGGGCCATCATCCAGAGCTGACAACCAGAGTTAAGTAACTTGCCCTTTATCATTCAGCCTGTCACTGGGGACGAGGGGGAGTGGGAGCCAACTCTGCTACTGAGCACTGTTTTATTTAATTCCCCGAGCTCCTAGCTACTGCTTCAGCTTTTCCTACTACAAAAGATGAAAGAAATGATACTATAGCTAAGCACAACACAGGAAATACAGTCAATAATATTGTTGTAACTATACTGGAAATATCAGGGGGTGAAGTACTGGTATATGATTGTCTCACCACTATGCTGTACACCTGAAACTAATACCAAATGTAAACTGTAATTGAAAAAAAAAGAAGCCCAGCTGGCGTGGCTCAGTGGTTGAGTGTCGACTTATGAACCAGGAGGTCACAGTTCGATTCCCGGCCCGGGTACTTGCCCAGGTTGAGGGCACGATCCCCAGTGTGGGGTGTGCAGGAGGCAGCCGATCAATGATTCTCTCTCACCATTGATGTTTCTATCTCCCTCCCTTTCTCTTTGAAATAAATAAAAAAATATATTAAAAAAGAAAAACTGAACGATCAAAAAAAAGACACTATTAGCTGAAGACCCTTTTGACTCCTGGATGATATTCCTCGATAATATCTGCTCACCCACAACCCAAGAGGGCACACTGGTCACGCTGTCCCAGGGGTGGGAGGAGCTTGGGACAAGAAGGAAAGGGGGAAGGGGGAACTTGAGATGTTAGTTTCATGGGACACATTTCTCAAGACACAGAGCCTCTGAGGGCTTTTCAGCTCCAGCTTCCACACGACACAAGTAATCTTCTCTTTAAGGAAAACTCAGCCCCGCCAAGAGCTAGAACACCGGCCGGCAAAGCTTCTACTTGGATGTCGCTCCACAGAGCCTTCCCTGATGCCCCCAAGCTGGAGTTGGGTACTGTGCCCACGCATGTTGATCTGTCATATCCACATGTCCATCTGTGTGGCCCTGCTCACGGACTCTATCGGTCTTGCCTGGCACATAGCAGCCATTCCATAAATACCTGTGGAACGGAATTGAATTTTCCTCTTCTCCTTGTAACACGAACCTTGTTCTACCAGCATTTAGAAAGTTCCAAATAATTAAAATTGCCCCTATTAGGCCTCAAAGCTTGCCATTGAACCATTTCTAAAATGCTTTGAATATATCCTTGACTTGTTAACAAAATACAGCAAACATAATATATTCTTTCCTTGATGTCTGTGTCCATTCATTGGCTGTGAGTCAGCTGCTCTAAGGGAAATTTAAAATGGTTTATACAGCCCAGCGTGGCTCAGTGGTTGAGCGTCAACCTATGAACCGGGAGGTCACAGTTGGGTTCCCGGTTGGGGCACAAGCCCGGGGTGCCAGCTGGATCCCCAGTGTGGGGCATGTAGGAAGCAGCCAATCGATGATTCTCTCTCATCACTGATGTTTCTATCTCTCTCTCCCTCTCCTTTCTTCTCTGAAATCAATAAATATAGATATATATATATATTTTTAAATATATTTTATTGATTTTTCACAGAGAAGAGGGAGAGGGATAGAGAGTTAGAAACATCGATGAGAGAGATCGATCAGCTGCCTCCTGCACACCCCCTACTGGGGATGTGCCCGCAACCAAGGTATATGCCCTTGACCGGAATCGAACCTGGGACCCTTCAGTCCACAGGCCAACGCTCTATCCACTGAGCCAAACCGGTTAGGGCACAAACTGATTTCTAAGATGTGTTTATTTCTTCATCATTATTATTTTATAGAGGCATATACTATATGACACATATGTTGTATGTAATTTTAAAATGTATATTTATAAAATGTGTTGTTTATAATTATGAATATTTAGTGAAACCATTTACTACACAAGTGTTTGCATAAAGTCATTTCTGGTATATAAAATTAGAAGTATTTAATACTTTCAATAATAAAGAATTATTTTTAAAAATGAAAATAAAATGGCTAAAACAAGGGAGTTTGTTTCTCTCTCAGGTAACAGTGCAGAAACGAATAGTCCAGGATGCTCATGGTGACTCCACAGGGTCAAGGGCCTGAGCCCTTTTCATCCTTTGCTGTTATCCTTGGGTATTTCCCTGCTCACCCCCTGACTCCCAAGACCACATCCAAGCCCGTGGAGAGGAAAAGGCAGAAGCGCAGAGCTTGTCCAACCTGGCACATCTCACGTGCGCTCCTAGTCCAGAGGCCTAAGCTTAGCCACATGGCCCACCAGCAGCAAGAGACTCAGCAGTCACGGTCCATGGAAAGGTTGGCGGCTCTATTACTCAGAGAGATGGGGGAACTGAACACTGGGGTTAGCTCCTAGCATCTGCCACAGCCATCTTCATGCATCTGTATCCTGGTACGAAGCTGTTTGGGTGGTTCCTAAAAGGACAACTGAAATGTGCAGGACTGGCTCCTGGCAAGGACCCAGACAGCTTGAACTTACAGGTCCTCCGCCTCCTCCATCACCACTAGGCTGCCAGTCAGTCTCTTGATGCTATGATTATGCTTGCTTCTGCTTAGTCAGAAAATCAAATAGCCAAGCCTTTTAGATTCATGTGTTACACACACACACACACACACACACACACAATCAAACGGGATGAAAGGAGAGATGGTTAATAAGATAGGCTCTGGATCAAATTACCGCTCTACCACCCACTGTCGGTGTGACCTTATGCGAGTCCCTTAACCTCTTTGTTTCTTCATCTGTAAAATGAGAATTATAATAGTAACTTAACTCACTATGTTGTTGTAAGGATTAAATAAATTGCTACATATAACGCATGTTAGCTGGTGCACGGAAAGTGCCCAATAAGGGAGAACCGTTATTATTCATATGAAGCCAGTGACTGATTCCACAGGCCCCGAGGGTGGGCAAGACCCTCCTCTGAACTGAGCTTGTTGAGCTTCATGGCAGCACTTTTCACTGCTCACTCCCCGCTCTGGGCTGTGTTCCAGATGGAAGCCAGAGGGCCGGAGAACTGGAGCCATTGTAAATTGGAATCAACTTGAATTTTGATATGTTTTATCTCACTCACATCCTGCATGCATTTTTAATAGCATCTCAAAGACCACAGAGTAAGCTGATAACGCATGAAAATTGCATTAATGTTAGGATTCCTAATTCTGTGTTTACTTTTCCATTCTCCAGATATCCTTACAGACAGACAGAGGCCCGTTTTAAGAGGGGCTAATGGAAGTCTGTGTTCTAATTGATTAGATGCTGATTGCAGGAGGGCTTCTCCTCATGGGCCTCCAGATCAAAGCCAGCGAGACCGTCTCCAGCCCTAAAACCTCAAACAGCAAGAAAGAAGGAGCCGCAGGGAAGGCAGATACTCTGGTGAGGGAGCTAATTTCATTCCCATCACATGACGCCTGCTTTGTAGAATCTGTTCTAGAAAACAACGCTCTTCTGCATCCCCAAATCCTGTGTGAAAGGAGAAAGATGTGGTGATAAACTTACCTATAGAATAAACAAACGAAATAAAAAACAAAGAGAAATAAAACCAATATCAAAACAATGACCGCTGGCGGCAGAGCCACACGGCTGCCCTTCATCAGAGCCACGTGCATGGCACTCACTAGGACACAGAGTCTCTATTTCTCACCGCGCAGTGCTGATCTTCATAACTGAAACTATCATTAATCAGGGAATCCACAGCCTTAAAATTCCCCATTTTTACTTCTTCCAAGGAACTGAAGAGAGCATTGTTCCATGTTATTGTATATTCTCTCTTTTTATGTTTCATTTATTCCATTATGAACAGGAAATTTATTTACAGGGGTTGCAAAATCAAAAATGATAAAAAGTGTCCAGCAAAAGCCTCCCTCCCACCGCATCCCCCCTCAGGCCAGGCCTCACTTCCACCCAATCCCAATAGAATCCACTGTCATTGCTGGGAAGCCCTTCGCCCTTCCGAAGCTATATAAGCAAATGCGAGTACATGTTCTTTCTCCATCTCTTGGTGCACACGTCCTCACACCATTCTGCATGTGCTTCTGTTCACGTTTGGAGATCTTTCCATAGCATCACATACAGAACTTCTTTATTCCAGGTTCTCCCAAGGAAGAAAAAAATACTACACAGGACCCTCAGCCTCGGTCGGCTCTGATGAGAGAACAGACTCGTCATTGTGCAGCCCCTTGGAAAGCTGCTCACACACCTCCACCAAGAAGCATGACTGCTGAGTTACAGGGCGGGGCTCGGGGCATGCTCTTCGCACATCTTACCTCCCCCTCCCGCCCCTCCCAGCACCACGGCATCTCCGGCCGCCCACTGGAAAGTGCTTTCCTGCATGACACACCCCTGTCATGCACACCACACTTAAGTGAAGTGGCTCACTCTTTGGCTTTTTTATAATACACATGCACCTCTGAAGTTAAAAAATAATAATAATAGCCCTAACTGGTTTGGCTCAGTGCATAGAGCGTCGGCCTGCGGACTGAAGGGCCCCAGGTTCGATTCCGGTCAAGGGCATGTACCTTGGTTGTGGGCACATCCCCAGTGGGGGGTGTGCAGGAGGCAGCTGATTGATGTTTCTCTCTCATCAATGCTTCTGACTCTCTATCCCTCTCCCTTCCTCTCTGTAAAAAAAAAAAAAAAATCAATAACATATATTTTTAAAAAATAATAATACTTTTTAAAAGTCAGTGAATAAGTGATGGTGCTCTGTGAAAAAGCACCCAACAAGTTTCCCTCACTGTCTAAAATGAGTGCCTCTAAATTCATTCTATTTCTGATGCATTTCACAGTAAGTTACAAATAGCAGAACACTTTATCTCTAAATAGTTCAGCATGCGTATCATTAACTAGACTGAATATTGGTTCAAGTTTTTTTTTAATTACACACCATGCAATGTTTTGACATGAGTTTTGACAAACGCCTACAATACGTTTGTTAGCCAGGGTAATGATGTTTTACAATTTTCTATCTGCCACTGTGGAAAAGACTGCTCGGCTAGGGACTGCCGCTGAGATGATGAGAGAAAACCCCAGCGGACCCAACATTAGTGACAAGTGCAGGCTTGCTTTAGCTCCGACCAAGATGCATTGTCAAAATCAAGTCTACAGAAAAAATCCACTCTCCAGCGTCAAAAATGGTTCCACGTACCCACTGGGAAAGTAAACGGGAGGCATGAAAGACTCGGGATTATAGTCCAAACGGAGCCCATAGAGACCAGAAACTCTGAAAAGCGTCTGACATAGTCTGGGTACTCGACTAGCTATCTATCGCTACCATCACCTCTTCCACTTTCTTAGCACCTCCCACTCCCCAGCCATGGGTTATTGTATGTACCTCTGACTCCCGTGTGCAAAGGTGTGGTGTTCACTCGTGGAAAATACCTATGGGATAACTGACTTAAAATGTCACAACCTAATTCACTGTGTCGTATGAAGAGTAAAATCTGTTAACAGAAGCATGGAGTCTAGAAAGGAGACCACAGGTCAAAACTGTGAGTGCCTCCAGCCCTGGCCAGGGGAGAGCGGGCTACGTCCAGCCAACATGAATCTTCCAATCAGATCTGCAGGCATGTGATTGGCCACCCAAAGTCAATGATGTCAACCATCCCCCCACTCACTCCTCTTGTTATGTTGCTTTGCTCCCCAAGGAGGCTTCTGAAAACATTTGTTTCTCACGCCCACAGGAGAGATATGGCAATGACCATCGGCCCCACACATCTGATCCACTTGGTACTTCCATGGCTCACCATTCTGGCCTGCGTAGTAGTTTCCCGTGAAGTGGGCTGGCATGGCCTGGGTACACATGGGGCACTCCGATGTTTTAGTTTCTAGACCTTCGATCCTGAGAACCAAACCCTGAACCCTGGTGCTAACATGCCATGTGGAGATCCTGCTCAAGCGGCCAGCTGACCTCTCCTAGTTCACAATGCTACATTGACTCTCTAGAACAGTGGTTCTCAACCTTCCTAATGCCGCGACCCTTTAATACAGTTCCTCATGTTGTGGTGACCCCCAACCATAAAATTATTTTCGTTGCTACTTCATAACTGTAATTTTGCTACTGTTATGAATCATAATGTAAATATCTGATATGCAGGATGTATTTTCATTGTTACAAATGGAACATAATTAAAGCATAGTGATTAATCACAAAAACAATATGTAATTATAGATGTATTTTCCGAGGGTCTTAGGCGGCCCCTGTGAGAGGATCGTTCGACCCCCAAAGGGGTCGCGACCCACAGGTTGAGAACCGCTGCTCTAGAGTCTTACATGCCTAAAACAACAGCAAAACTAGTAATTTATGTAATCTCCTGCCTAGAGATGGTCCATCCCACACAAACATTCAAAGGTGGATTCTAATTGCCCTCCCTCTTTCCACTCCCCATCACTGGTCCCCTTGATCCTTTTACTCTTTCCCCCTCCACCCAGATGCACACCTACTCCAGGATCCTAGTTCTAGGTCTGTTGGTCCTAGTCAGTGTCCCCTGAGGCCTCTGAATTGCTAAAGGGGTCCTCTCAGCCCTTCAGGTCCCATGTTCTCTAAAGGAGTCTTGGTCAGGGGCAAAAATTCTCCAAAACAAAGAAAATCCCCCGAGAAATATGTATTATGAAAACTCCAAACATAAAAAAAGTTGGAATAATTATTAGTAAACACTCATATATCCACCACCTAGATTCTATAATTGTTAAAAATTTTCCCCTATTTGCCTTATCACCTACCAATCCATCCTGTTTCTGATGCATTTCAAAGTAAGTTGCCAACACCAGAACACTTCACCCCTAAACATGCCTATCATCAACTAGACTCTGTATTTGTTTAGGGTGTTTTATTACAAGTATTTTCACCATTTACTCTTATCAAAACTAACTCTTCTTGCATGTTCAGGGCTTTTTTTTTATTTACATACTATGATAACACCTCACATCTATTAGGATGACTACTATCAGAAAAAAAAACAGAAAACAAGTATTGACAAGGATATGGAGAAATTCAGACCCTGGTACACTGTTGGTGGGAATGTAAAATGGTATAGTCAGTGTGGAAAATAGTACAGTGGTTCCTCAAAAAATTTAAAATAGTCTCTCCAGGGCCCCTGGGGCACCATCCCTCCTTCCCAGAGTAAGAGGGTTGGGGGAGAAGGCAAGGCAGACAGGAAACAACTTTGCACTAGGACATGTCACTAACTCATGTGGCCCTGGCAAGTCACTTCCCCTTCTCTGAGCCTCTAGCTCATTAAATGGAGAAGGGAGGTGTCAAACTAGGTCCCCTGGAGACTTAGGGCTCCAAAGCAGTGCAAAGGCCCTGGGGCTTAACTCTCTGATTCCGTCTCCCAGCAGCTCCCTATCTGTCTTATATACTGAACTTCTGCATAATAGTTCCTACAAATAAAGTCTTCTGAGCTTAAAAAAACACCTAAAACCTAGAAAACATTGATTCCCTTTGGTGCTCTGTTTTTCCCCCGCAAACATTTTATCTTCTAAGGCAGCAGTTCTCAACCTGTGGGTCGCGACCCCTTTGGCGGTCGAACAACCCTTTCACAGGGGTCGCCTAAGACCATCCTGCATATCAGATATTTACATTACGATTCATAACAGTAGCAACATTACAGTTATGAAGTAACGAAAATAATTTTATGGTTGGGTCACATGAGGAACTGTATTTAAAGGGACAGAAGGTTGAGAACCACTGTCTAAGGCATTATATAATTTATGTATTATGTCTACTGTCTGCCTCCCCGCTTGGGTCACTGAGATGTTGGTCTGTTTGGTTTACTTGTGTATCACTGCTGTAGCACAGAGCCTGGTACAGAGTTGGTACGCAATAAATACATGAATGAATGAAAAATTTTTAATAGAATTACCATATGATCCAGCAATTCCACTTCTGGGTATATACCCAAAAGAACTGAAATCAGGGTCATGAAGAGATATTTATATGCCCATGTTCATAGAAGCATTATTCACAGTAGCTAAAACCCAAGTGTCTATCAACAGATGAGTGAATAAGCAAAATGGGGTATATACATGCAATGGAATATTATTCAGCCCTAAATAAGAAAGAAATTCTGACATATGCTACAACATGGATATTATGCTTGAGAAAATAAGCAGGCACAAATACTATATGATTTCATGTGATACTTAGTCAAAAAACATAGGGGAGGGTGGGAGTAAGGGGAAGAGATCAACTAAAGGACTTGTATGCATGCATATAAGCCAAACCAATGGACACGGACAACAGGGGGGTGAGAGCATGAGTGGAGGTGGTGGGGGGGGAATTTAGGGGTTAATGGGGGGTTGAGGACACATTTGTAATACCTTAACTAATAAAAAAAACCAATAAAAAAAACAAAAAAAAATCAACTCATAGAATATACACCTAAAAAAACATAAAAATAAAAATAAATAAAAAAACAATCCCATTGCCCTAACCGGTTTGGCTCAGTGGATAGAGCGTCGGCCTGCGGACTGAAGGGTCCCAGGTTCGATTCTGGTCAAGGGCATGTACCTTGGTTGCGGGCACATCCCCAGTAGGGGGCGTGCAGGAAGCAGCTGATCGATGTTTCTCTCTCATCGATGTTTCTAACTCTCTATC
>NW_005355115.1:3148262-3156082 GCF_000412655.1 Myotis brandtii
CCTGAGGACTGAAGGGTCCCAGGTTCGATTCTGGTCAAGGGCATGTACCTTGGTTGTGGGCACATCCCCAGTAGGGGGTGTGCAGGAGGCAGCTGATCGATGTTTCTCTCTCATTGATGTTTCTAACTCTCTATCCCTCTCCTTTCCTCTCTGTAAAAAATCAATAAAATATATTTTAAAAAAATTAAGATACCTAGGAATATATTTAAACAAAGAGGTAAAGGACCTGTACTCAGAAAATTACAGGATTCTGAAAAAAGAGATAGAGTGAGACATAAACAAATGGAAGAATATACCATGTTCATGGATTGGTAGAATCAACATCATTAAAATGTCCATACTACCCAAATCAATCTATAAATTCAATGCAATCCCTATTAAAATACCAATGGTATACTTCAAAAACCTAGAACAAACTCCAAAAATTCACCTGGAATAAAAAAAAAGACCCCAAATAGCTGCAGCAATCTTGAGAAAAAAAGAACAAAGTGGGAGGGATTATAATACCAGATATCAAGCTATGCTACAAAGCCACTATTCTCAAAACTGCCTGGAACTGGCACAAGAACATAGAGACCAATGGAACAGAACAGAGAACCCAGAGATCGACCCAAGCCATTACGCTCAATTAATATTTGACAAAGGAGGCACGAGCATACAATGGAGACAAGATAGTCTCTTCAATAAATGGTTTTGGGAAAATTGGATAGATACATTAAAAAATGAAACTAGACCACCAACTTACACCATATACAAAATTAAACTCAAAATGGATAAAGGACTTAAACGTAAGATGAGAAACCATGAAAATCTTAGAAAGAGAAAAACAAACAAACAAACATAGAGACAGAAAGGAGAATGTTGGTTGCCAGGGGCTGGAGGGAATGTGGAGAATGAGGAGTTATTGTTAATAGGTAGAGAGTTTCCAATTCTGTAAGATAAAAAGAGTTTTGAAGATGGGTGGAGGCGATGGTTGCACAACATGAGTGTACTTAATGCCACTGAAATGTAAATACAAAAATGGCTAAGATTGTAAATTTTATGTTGGGTTTTACCTCAATAATAAAATTGTAACAATTACATACCATGAAATGTTCTGACATGAGTTTTGACAAATGAATACAATAGTGTAAACCTAACTTCTATGAAGAAAGAACATTTCCATCATCCAGAAAGTTCCCGCAAGTCCATCCATGCCCCCAACCTTCAGAGACAACACTTGTTTAAAAATCATGTTAAAAATCAGATTTAGCCGTCACCGGTTTGGCAGCGTCGGCCTGCGGACTGAAGGGTCCCGGGTTCGATCCCGGTCAAGGGCATGTACCTTGGTTGCGGGCATATCCCCGGTGGGGGGTGTGCAGGAGGCAGCTGATTGATGTTTCTCTCTCATCGATGCTTCTAACTCTCTATCCTTTCCCTTCCTCTCTGTAAAAAATTCAATAAAATATATTTTTTAAAAAAAATCAGATTTAAAAAACAGATTGGTTTTCCCTTTTCTAAAACTTTATAAAAATGCAACTATCAAGTATCTATATATATAAAAGCCTAAGCGACCTTTACAACCGGTCGACCAGTCGCTATGATGACACACTGACCACCAGGGGGCAGACAGTCAACGCAGGAGCTGCCCCCTGGTGGTCAGTGTGCTCCCACAGCCGACCTCCCACAGTCAGCCAACCTCCCACGGTCCCTCCCTCCCACTGGCCGGCCTGATTGTCCCTGATCGCTCGTCAGGCAAAGGAACCCCACCTGTGCACAAATTTGTGCACTGGGCCTCTAGTTCTTCTATATAAGGCTTGTTTCACTCAAGATGTTTTCGAGCCGAAACCGGTTTGGCTCAGTGGATAGAGCGTCGGCCTGCGGACTGAAAGGTCCCAGGTTCGATTCCGGTCAAGGGCAAAACATGTAATTGACCATCCCTCCACTACACTCACCAGCCAATCAGGAGAGTATGCAAATTAACCCAACAAAGATGGCAGTTAATTTGCATATGTAGGCGCGAAGCGGCGGAGCGAAGACATAAGGCTCCGGGCCGGAGAGAAGGCCTGGGTCCCGGGTGCTGGAGGAAAACCGGTGCCGGCAGCCAGGGGAAGGGAAGACCTATTGCACGAATTTCTTCATGCAACGGGCCTCTAGTTTCATCATATGAATATACCACAATTTGTTTATCCATTCTCCTGTCAATTACCTGGTGGACTTGGCTACTATAAGAAAAGTTGTTATGAATATCCATATACACTGTTTTCATTTATTTTGGTTAAATATCTAGAAGAAGAATTGCTAGGTTATGGGATGATGTAATTCTTGATATGATTAGATTTAGGTCTACCATTTAGGTATTTGTCTTGTTTGTCCCATTGTTTTTTGTTCCTCTCTTCCTCCTTTCCTATCTTCTTTTGAGTTAACTAAATAATTAAAATATATATATATATAATTTTAATTTCAAAGAGGAAGGGAGAGGAAGAATCAGCAATTGGCTGCCTCTTGCATACCAACCCAGGCATATGTCCTGACCAGGAATCGAACGGTGACCTCCTGGTTCATAGGTCGATGCTTGACCACTGAGTCATACTGGCCAGGCCTACATAGTTTTTATAATTCTATTTTAACTTCTCTGTTGGCTTTATAACTATACTTTGTCACATTTTTTTATTGAGATGAAATTTACATAACATAAAACTAGCCATTTTAAAATAAAAACATTTAAAACAATTCAGTAGCACTTAGTAACATTCCACAATGTTGTGTAATCACCACCTCTACCTAGTTATAAAACATTTTCATCTTCCCAAAATAAAATTCCATAGCCATTCAGCATGACTATTCTCTTCTCCTCAATGCCTAGCAACCACCAATCTACATTGTCATTATTGATATACCTATTCTGGACACTGGATATAAATAAAATCATATAGCATGTGGTCTTTTTGTTTGGCTTCTTTCATTTTGCATGTTTTCAAGATTCACCCATGCTGTAGCATGTGTCAGTACCTCATTCCTTTTTAAGGCTGAATAAAATTCCATTGTATGCATAAACCACATTTTGTTTCTCCATTCTTCCATTAATGGACATTTAGTTGTTTCACAATACCTTTTGGGTATTGTGAACAGTGCTGCTCATTGCATTATTTTTCAGTGTTTGCTCTACTACAGCAATTTTCAAGTGTTTTAATTTCAGAACCCCTTTATACTCCTACAAAATACTAGAGACCCCCAAAAAGCTTTTATGTGAGAGACACATATAATTAAATTAAAAATGCAAAAATATTTCTTTTTAATTAATTAAATAAATAAATCCGCTATATGCTAACATAAGCATGTTTTATGAAAAATATATTTTCAAAACAATAGTGAGAAAAAAGGCACTGCTTTACATTTCTGCCAATCTCTTTAATGTCTGGCTGAAAAGACAGATGGATTCCATATCTACTTCTGCATTCAATCTGTTGTGATGTGTTGTTTTGGCTGGCGTATACAAAGAAAAGCCAACCTTGTATAGATATGAGGTCCTCCCCTTACTTCCTGAAGCATAATATCGCAGACCTCCCGAATGGGTTTTGGGGACCCCCAAAGTCCTTGCACCTCACTTTGAGAACCGCTGTTCTAGGGGTTACAATGAACCTTTCAGAGACTAGCTAGAGCAGACATTATACCACTTCATGTAAGAACTTTGAAACTATAAAATTCCACTTACCATCCCCATTCTTCATGATACATTACATAACATAAAGCACAGGGGCAATCACTAGACCTATGCAATTGCAAAATTCTTTTGCTTTAAACAGTTCCATGTGTTTTAAATAAATGGAGGAAAAATGATAGCCTTTTATATTCATCCACAGTTATCATTTCCTATGTTCTTCATTCGCCTAAAGACTCAACTTTCTATCTGGCAGCATTTCCCTTCAGCCTGAAATATGTCCTTGTGGTGCAGTCTGCTGGCAGTAAACTCTTCATTCTTTTTTTTTTTTTTAAGATTTTGTATTGATTTTTAAAATAAAGACAAGGCTATGACATCTACGGATGGATATTTGAGTGGTAAAACTATAAAGACCCGTAAAGTTGTGATTACTGTGGAAGTCAGGGGAGTGGTCACCTTTGCCAGGAGGAAGGTGGTGGGGCTGAAGGCAGAGTCCATAGAGGGCTCCTGAGGTGACTGCAAAGTTCTTTTCCAGACCTGGATGGTAGATACTAAGATGTTTGCCTTCTAATGATTAAGCCATACATTTAGTTAGGTTGACTTTTCTACATCTGCGTTTTATTGTGGAAAAAAAAAATAGTTTTTCTTTAACCTATCATACCGGGGTTGGCAAACTTTTCCCGATGGACCATAGAGTACTGTACATATTTTAGGTTTTACAGGCCAGGAGGCAAAATCGAGGATATTGTGTAGGTACTTATTTAACCATTTAAGACGTAACCATTTAATAATGCATCAGGACAAACCAAGCATTGCCACCCTCCAGGGTCCAGTAATCCTTGAATTTCAGATCCCAGGAGGTTTCTATTCCTGAGCCACGCCATCCAAGTCCCCAAGTCATAGCCAGGTTCCCGGGAGCGTCACGCCGCTCCGCGTCTCTTAGCAACAGGCAGACACTACCGCCACCTTGGGTTCCACTCACGGTGGGGTGGGGGGTGGGAGCGAGCACGTGTGCGCACGAGGAGTTCTCTGCTCCGGCAGAAAAGGGAGGGCCCAGAGGCACCCAGGCCCTAGGACTGGGACGCAGTCCTCTACCACACCTTTGTCACTCAAGGTGAGGTCTAGTAGGCGAGGGGGCAGCAGCAGCAGCACCCAGGAGCCTGCTGGAAACAGAATTTGCACCCAACTCCAGACCTACTGAATCTCAGTCTGCATTTTTAAGAAGATCCCAGGAAATCCCCATCTTTAGTAACGTTTGACAAGTGTGGCTTTTACAATCCAGGTAAGGCAAAGCCATAAATAAATATTCACCTCTAATAGACTGAACTGTTTAAAATATATATATTTTTTATTGATTTCAGAGAGGAAGGGAGAAGGAGAGATGGAAACATCAATGATGAGAGAGCATCACCTGACCGCCCCCCACTGGGGATCCAGTGGCAACCTGGTCATGTGCCCCTGACCGGAATCGAACCCGGGACCCTTCAGTCCACAGGCCGACACTCTATCCACTGAGCCAAACCAGCTAGGGCTAGATTGAACTTTTAACCTAGACACTAAAAGACAGCCCTTATGGTTTAGAAGAGGAAGTTCCCAAAGCTGAGTTCTCTATGCTCAGTAAGGGTGAAAATTCCATGGTGTCTCCTCTGACCATCAGTCCAGGACACAATGCATCACTGACCTCAAGTTCCTGCTCTTAAAGCCGATGGGGAAATCTGGAGGGACAATTTCCATCCCCAGAGTAAGGGATAACGTAGAGAGAGGGTTCAAATAGGCACCTTGTAACTGCAGAATAATTAAGTCAAATGACAACATCAGGGTAATCTCAGACCCAGGGAGGGCAGCATCCAAACCCATCTGAACATCTCCCAGGAAACAGACCTCACTTGCATTTTAAACCTCAAAATGAGAATCCTGCTAATACTAAGTCAGGGGGTAAGTACTCCTGAGAGAAGTTCCCGGTCAGTAACTTCCCAGTCTGGTAAGTTCTCTCCACATCCATCTATCCTGGGAAACTGCAGACCATGGGTTTAACTTCCTCATCAGATGACTGGCAAATCAAATAGACACATTCCCGTCCTAGAAGAACCACTTGGCTTCACTGGGAAATATCAGAAAGAAGAAAATGACTTACCAAAGAACACGAAGAAAATAAAATGATCATTTTTTAATGACAAGGATGAGATAGTAAGATGAGGAAAAAACCCTCTTCAAACAGAAAACTCAAAAACACACTTCTAAAAATCCATGATACAGACTACAACATGGATGAATCCTGAACACATTATGCTCTGTGAAAGAAGCCAGTCACAAAGGACCACATACTGAATGGCTGCATTTACATGAAGTGTTCAAAAAGGGCAAATCCATAGAGACAGAGAGTAGATTAAATGGTTGCCTAGGGCAGGAAGGGGTTGAGGGATGAGTTTAATGGCTAAGAAGTATGGGCGTTCTTTGGGGAATAATGGAAATGTTCTAAAATTATTTGAGGTGATGGTTGACAACTCTGTAAATGAACTAAAAGCCACCAAACTATACATTTTAAATGGGTGAATTGTATGGTTTATGAATTATATTTAAATAAAGCTGTTTGCGGGGGGGGGGGGGGGGCATAGCTCCACACTAGATCCACATTAGTCTAAAATCATGACGTTCCTACTATAATGCAAAACCTTTCCAGGCCCAATCTAGGGCAAAATCTGAAGCGGGGGAAAAGTTGACATCAGTACTAGGTAGAGGCCCCAGCTAGATTTCCCTAGCAAAACACTCCCATCTTAGTTTGGGGAAGAATTTCACAGTCTTGTCTCAAAATCATCAGTCTCATGGAAATCCCCATCTGGCTTTAGGTTCCTGTTTCAAAAACACTGGAAAAACCAAAACAGGCAAAACGCGCTTTCAAAACAACACCTTTCATCTACGTGGGCAAGGGAAGAAACAGGATCACGGGGCAGATCAGAAGACAAAGTTAAGAATTCACTATCATTAGAGAAACTCGAGTCAAAAAAAGACTACGCATTTCCCAAGGGAGTTGTGTTTCAAAAGTCCCTAAATAACAAAACTCACAACGAATGGCAGCCAAAGAACCCGTCTGGATGACTGAGGCCTTGTGAGTGATCACACTGACCTCAGCTCGTCTCCCTGTATTGGGTTTTCATGGTGGCACAATATCTTCTCAACGTGTTTAATTTCTCAAACCAAGAGCAGAGGGTATTATGAGAAGCCCCATGAGGACCCTGGGCTGCATCCACAAGGGCCTGTGGTCACGGCTGTCACCATGGAGAGGAAGACAGAAGGGGGAGGTGGAACAGGTATCTCTTACCCTAAAACAAAACACACAAAACCCCAGGGGCACTTGGGATGCTTAGGGAGAGAGAAATCTCTGCAGCTATTGGCCCACAGCTTAGCCCTGCCCTGACCAACTGGATTCTCTCTAATCCCCAGGAAAATAAATTAAAAGACCAAATGTCATTAATCAATTAATAATGAGGCAGATGCTGTTTGGCTTCTGTCTCTCAGCTAGACTCCTGTTCTAAAGGATCTGCTTCAGTCCCTAAGAACAAAACAGCCATTTCCAAAGCCAAGGACATGGAACCAGCAAGTGCCTAGCCCTAGAACAATGCCTGCCACAGAATAGGTAATCAATAAATTTGTTGAATGCCTCCAGAATGAATGCTGGTATCAATTCCCTTGGCACTCTTGCCTTCTTCTCTCAGCCTGGAAACACACACGCGCGCGCGCACACACACACACACACTCAGTTCAATCCATGCCTGTTCACTGAAACTCCATTTGTATGTAACCTTGCAAAATTAATGAAATTAGCAATTATTGCTAACAATAAAGATCTCTAGAGAGCAGGGATTTTTATCAATTTTGTTACTAATGTTCCTTAAGCGCCTAAAACAATGCCCGGCACATCACTGGCTCCCGATGAATACTTGCTGAATGCCTAATGAATTATAGGGGCCTACAAGCAAACCCTTCACAACCATTTCCACAAAGGCGGCGGCTGCTGCCTCGAGTCCTCCCACCGCCAGGAGCCGCTGTGGGATGGGAAACGCCCAGCTTCCTTCCCACTTCACCTTCCACCCCCGCGGTGCCCTCTGACCCCGTGAAGTCTCTGCCCCGAGTTAAGATGGCGGCGTCGGTGGCAGCTGCAGTCGGAGGGCTGCGGCGGGCC
>NW_005355115.1:3156120-3170984 GCF_000412655.1 Myotis brandtii
CGTCCGTGACGCCTTCCTGAGCTTCTTCCGGGACCGCCATGGCCACCGACTCGTGCCGTCCGCGTCCGTGCGGCCCCGCGGCGACCCCAGCTTACTCTTCGTCAACGCCGGCATGAACCAGGTTGGGGCGGGGCTTGTGCTTTTCCGCGAGAGAAAGGCGCTACGGGATTGGGCAAAAGAGGCAAGAGGCGGAGCTCATAGCTCTTGGAACGGAGGGCGGTGGGTGGGCCAGGCGATCGCGGGCGCGAGTTAGGGTTGGGGGAAGACTCGACCTGGGAGCTTGTGGTTTGGGATTGAGTTTAGGCCCAGGAATGGTGGGTGTGGAGTCCCACGGGGGCAGATGGTGGGGGAAGTCTGGCTTCATTTATTCTTTCAATAAAGATAATATTCGTTGCGTGGATGTGGTGTGGAGCACGTGCCCTGTGCTAGAATATGTTCTCCAAGCCCTTGACCTTGAGCGCTGCTTACCCTCCCCAGACTTGTTTGTCCTCATCTGTAAAATGGGTGGGAGGTGGGGGGAGGGGGAGTTGGTTAACTTTAGAGCAGTGGTTCTCAGCCTTCCTAATGCCGCGACCCTTTAATACAGCTCCTCATGTGGTGGTGACCCCCAACCATAAAATTATTTTCGTTGCTACTTCATACCTGTAATGTTGCTACTGTTATGAATTGTCATGTAAATATCTGATATGCAGGATGTATTTTCATTGTTACAAATTGAACATAATTAAAGCATAGTGATTAATCACAAAAACGATATGTAATTATATATGTGTTTTCTGATGGTCTTAGGCGACTCCTGTGAAAGGGTCGTTCGACCCCCAAAGGGGTCGCGACCCACAGGTTGAGAACCGCTGCTTTAGAGGCTATGCCCAGGGCCCTGTGGTCTGTTTTGTACCCTGGAAGCTATTGGCTGTGGTTGACGAAGCTGAGATGGAGGATGCAGCCATTCATTGTCCCATTTCCAGCCACCAACACATTCCTCCTCCTTTTTTCTTGCCTATTTTACTAGCAGAAGATCTGTTTCATGATTTATTTACCCCTTGTCTGCCCTTTCCTCCCCTCCACACACACACATAACACACAAGAGATGGGTACCCCTAGGCTCCCAGGTTGCCCCCCTGGCCGAGACCACACTGCACTTTGGGTGCACAGTCAGCCATCTCTGTCCTCACTCCCCATATTTCTGTTCTCATGAGGGACTTGGCTCTCCCTCTCCCCCTTCTTCACGTGTTCCAGTTCAAGCCAATCTTCCTGGGCACCGTGGACCCACGGAGCGAGATGGCAGGCTTCCGACGTGTGGCCAACAGCCAGAAATGTGTGAGGGCCGGAGGAAGCCACAACGACCTGGAGGACGTGGGCCGAGACCTTTCCCATCACACCTTCTTTGAGATGCTTGGCAACTGGGCATTTGGGGGTGAATATTTTAAGGTGAGTCTCCAGGACGTCCTGGAGTTCGGGAAGGGTCAGCATTCAACCAAGAAGGGGGTGAAGGTTAGTCCTCTCTCCACTCCTGGAGTCTGCTTAGGCAGGGCCTCATGCCAGACACAGAGGCAAAGTGCGGCATGCACATGCGTAAGAGGACTGTGTCTCATTTCTCTAATTGGATTGTAAGCCCCTTGATGGCCAGGACTGTGCCCCCTGCGTGATGGCTGATCAATCGTTGTTGTATGAATAAACAGACAGTAACACTAAAATGCATGAGTTCCAGATCATCCCAGGCTAGTGTGGTTAGAGGATTTCATGGAGAAGGTGAGACTTGAAAGAAAGGAGGATTTGGAAGCTTTCTGGGCAGGAAAAAACTCAACGTTGGTCATGGCTTGTTTTAGAAACAAGGTGGACAGTGGAAATGGTTTTGTCTCAAGCTGAGGGCTGCACTCATGTGGCTGGATTGACGCTCTAGTGGGGCTTTCTTCTCACCCATCTTCCTCTTCCCCGCCCCTGTGGATTTCCACTGCAGGAGGAGGCTTGCAGCATGGCCTGGGAATTCTAGTGGGGCTTTCTTCTCACCCATCTTCCCCCCCCACCCTGTGGGTTTCCACTGCAGGAGGAGGCTTGCAGCATGGCCTGGGAACTGCTCACTCAGGTCTATGGGATCCCTGAGGACAGGCTATGGGTCTCCTACTTTGGTGGTGACCCCAAGGCAGGGCTGGACCCAGACCTGGAGAGCAGGGACATCTGGCTCAGCTTAGGGTAAGTTCACCCTCCCTCATGTCCACTCCTGGGGGGCAGGAGGCCTGGAA
The DNA here is from genome assembly GCF_000412655.1 of Myotis brandtii. NCBI lineage: Eukaryota > Metazoa > Chordata > Mammalia > Chiroptera > Vespertilionidae > Myotis > Myotis brandtii. The sequence goes on from NW_005355115.1 coordinate 3,158,361, forward strand.
AATAGAGACTGTCCGCATAGGCCTTTCGAGTCCCCGCATATCCCAGGAGACCCTGGGGGCAGTCCTGTTCCTCCTCTTGCTGAGCTTGATGGAGAGGCGCTCATGGCAAAGAGGGTCCAGCTTTGGGGTTTATCTGTCTCCCTACCACCCACCTGGCTTTCTTTCCAGGGTCCCTGCCAGCCATGTGCTTTCCTTTGGGCCACAAGAGAACTTCTGGGAGATGGGGGACACTGGCCCTTGTGGGCCCTGTACCGAGATCCACTATGACCTGGCTGGAGGGATGGGTGCCCCCCAGCTGGTGGAGCTTTGGAATCTGGTCTTCATGCAGCACAACAGGTAATGGGGTGCTGAAGCAGGAGGGAAATCCCTGGCTGGAAGTGGAAAAGTGGCAGTCAGGAGACTTTGATCCGTTTCTTATAAAAGCACACACTTAAACGGCACTTACTACGTGCCAGGCACATTTCTAAACACTTTTCAGATAATAACTGATTTAATCCTAGTCTTGGCCCATAACAGTTTAAGCTAGTCACTGCTGCCCTCTGGCCTCTGCTCTCTTATCACATGATAGTGGCACTTGATGATCTCTAAGATTTTCTTCCAGCCTTGACATGCCTCTTTCTAAGGGCAAATAATTCTGTCCCAGAAAGGGGATGTCGGGGTCCAGGCCAGGGCCCAAGGGTCAGGGGGTAGTGGTGAGGGTGAAGGTCACCCTTTATGAGAAGGGACTGGACCCAAGGCCATCATCCCATTATCGTCTGTGTTTATGATGGGGTGGGGGATTATACTGCATCTGGTTCCTCCCTCTCTCAGCCCCCTTAGACCCCTCCTCATTCCTCTATGCCACTTGAGCCTCACATCTGTCTGTAATCCTGTGCGGAGCCTCACCTTGTTCACCTTCCCTGGCCAGAGAGGCAGATGGAAGTCTGCAGCCCCTGCCCCAGCGGCATGTGGACACGGGAATGGGCCTGGAAAGGCTGGTAGCTGTGCTGCAAGGCAGACGCTCCACCTACGACACTGACCTCTTTTCCCCGCTGCTCAACGCTATACACCAGGTGAGCCTGCCTCTTGCCTTCCAGAAGCTTCTGGCCTGCTCGCCAGTGCTTTTGGAATCTGGTCTTCATGCAGCACAAGAGGTAATGGAGTGCGGAAGTAGGAGGAAACCCCTGACTGGAAGTGAAAAGGTGGCAGTCAGGAGACGGGGCAGCTGTACTTCTAGGAGTTGGCTGGCAGTGGGGGTGGCCAGCCGTGTGTCTGTCACCCTGCAGCAGGCCAGCTCAGACTTGTTCACATCACAGCTCAGCAAGGTCCCAAGGAGAGCAGAAGCACACAGGGCTCTTGAGGCCTGAGAAGCAGGAGGAAACCCCTGACTGGAAGTGAAAAGGTGGCAGTCAGGAGACGGGGCAGCTGTACTTCTAGGAGTTGGCTGGCAGTGGGGGTGGCCAGCCGTGTGTCTGTCACCCTGCAGCAGGCCAGCTCAGACTTGTTCACATCACAGCTCAGCAAGGTCCCAAGGAGAGCAGAAGCACACAGGGCTCTTGAGGCCTGGGCTCAGAACAGCGTCCATATTCTCTTGACCAAAGCAAGTCACAGGCTGGCCCAGATTCGAGAGATGGAGAAACAGACTCTCTGTCTTGATGGGAAGCAGCTGTAAAGTCACATTGCAAAGCGGCACGCTCACAGAAAAAGGAAGGATCCTGGCCATTTTTGCAAACAGGCGACCCCGGAGAGGAAAGCTAGGGTCCAATCTCACGGGACCTGGAAGTCCCAGGTAGGGATTTTATTCTGAGTGTAGTGAGCAGGGCTCTAAGGCAGGGGGGGAGCATGCTCTGACACTTAAAAGACCACTCCTGTTTCTATGTGGAGGATGAGCTGGAGGGAGGCAGGAGCAGAAGCTGAGAAACCAATTGGGAGGCGATTTCATAGTCCAGGGAAGGGAGAGTAGGGCATGGCTTAGGCTGGTCATCATGAAAGTGGAGGAAAGTAGATTGATTTGCGAGATCTCATGGAGGGAGAAGCTAAGGCCGCACTGATGGAGTGGGTAGGGAGGGAAAGAAATGGCTGGCTCCCAAGTGTTTGACAAGCAATGAGGTGAACGGCAGGACTGTGTATTGAGGAGGGCAGCTTGGGGAAGACATGGGTCTGGTGCTGCACGAATCTAGCACTCTGCTCTGGAGCACATGTCCACACAGCTCCCACCGTCCCGCCTGCCCCCTAAAGCCCGTGGAGGCAGGTGTGGGCCATGGAGAGCACCTGTGGTCAGACAGGCCTGGCTCAAAGCTCAGGGCTGCTCCTGGGCATTTGTGTGGCGCTTAGGTCCTCTGGGCCTCTGTTTCCTCTGACATCGAGGATAGTAATACCTCCCAGAACAGGGTGTTTGGGTAGAAATTCAGTAAATGATCACACCTGTGGTATGGTTAGTGTGAATGTGGGCCCCGTGAGGCCAGTGTCTGAGTCCCGTTCATCTTTGAAGCTTCTTCATCCTGGCTATTCCAGATGTAGTCCACTTTAGGGGTTTGAAGAGCATCCCACCTGGGCCAGGTCGGGCAGGGCAGCAGCCATGCCTCCTCTCCTGCTTTCCAGGGTTGCGGGGCCCCCCCTTACTCGGGCCGGGTAGGGGCGGCAGACGAGGGCCGCATAGATATGGCGTACCGCGTGGTGGCTGATCACATTCGCACACTCAGTGTCTGCATCGCCGATGGCGTCTCCCCCGGAATGTCGGGCGCCCCGTGAGTCTGGAAGGACTGCAGAGAGGGGCAGGTGCAGCTGGGGCTTGCAGGGGAGGGAGGGAACAGAGGTGGGTCAGGTTGAGATGGCAGGAGGAGCCGGAGAAGGGTTTTGGGGTGGGAGCACACGCTGGGCCTGGCCCTCCCCAATCTCCAAACCACTGACCAGCGGCTGTGGGGGTTCACATCTGGCTTTGAACCCTCTAGGCTGGTTCTTCGTCGGATCCTCCGTCGAGCCGTGCGGTTCTCTACGGAGGTCTTGCGGGCACCACCTGGCTTCCTGGGCAGCCTGGTACCGGTAGTGGTGGAGACACTGGTAAGGACACAGCTTCCTCACTCCTCTGGGCCTCCCAGGCACTCGGGGAGCCTGCCGCCCCAGCATCCTGTCAGCAGCTGAGAAAGCTGCCGTTGCTTACAAAAGCAGGGAGCCTTCAGGCTGCTGAACCTTTGGCCGTGGGACTCCCTCTGCCTGTGTCCCCACCCCACAGGGAAACGGACTCCCCGTGTGGGTCCCTCCCCAGTCCATCAGCCTGTCTGAGCCTCTGGAACAGGTGTCCTCAGGGAGGCCCAGGGGCGGAGGGGGAGGGTGTCTGGTTGCCTTTCCCTCTCACACTTCCTCAGCCCTGTTACCTCCTCCAGGGAGACACTTACCCAGAGCTGCAGAAGAACTCGGCCCAGGTACTGGACTCAGGTGGGGGAGGGCTGGGCTGACCAGAGAGTGGTAGAGAGGCTCTCCCTCCATCTCTGTCATGCCCGCCGTTCAGATAGCCAACCTGGTGTCGGAGGACGAGGCAGCCTTCCTGGCCTCCCTGCAGCGGGGTCGGCGGATCATCGATCGGACCCTGCGGCGCCTGGGACCTTCTGATGTGTTCCCTGGTGAGTGGGGTGCCTCGCCAAGGCGTGAGCCGGGGCAGGCGAGGAGGGAGCTCTGGGCCAGGCCTGTGCCTCGCATCTTCCCCTCCTCCTCCCATGTCCCCCAGCCTGTGCTCCTCCAACACCCAGACTTCTCTGTGGTGGGAGCACCACCCTGCTTCTCCTCTTTTCTCCATTTCCTCACTGCCCCTGCTCCTGCCTCAGTCTCTGCCTCCCTCCTCCTCTGACATGGTTGCCAAGGGAACCCAGCTCTGGCCTTGGAGCCCGAAGCCTGAAGGTGACCCGTGTCCTGGGCCAACCCAGTGTGAGGAGAGGGTACTTGTGCTTGGCACCTGGTGTGATTGGAAAAGCCCTGGCCCTTCTCCCTCACTTCTCCCCCTCCGTCTATCCTGCCCCTCCCCGCTCAAAACCCCGTCTTCCTTCCAAAAAGCCGATGTGGCCTGGTCCTTGTCAATGTCTGGTGACCTGGGGCTCCCACTGGACCTGGTAGAGCTGATGCTGGAGGAGAAAGGGGTGCAGCTGGACTCTGCTGGGCTGGCGCGGCTGGCCGAGGAGGAGGCCCAGGTACGGGCTGGGGCACCCCCACCAGGGTTCTGTTGGGACAGTCAGCCATTCCCCAGCCCGGAGTCCCTGGGGAGGGCTGCAGCTATTGAAGGAAGAGGAGGCTGAGCTAGGCACTGTCCTTCACCTCGGGCCCCTCCCCAGCCCCTGGAAAGGCACACTAGTGCAGTGGGCTGAACAAGAGCGGGGGAAAGGGGAAGGAGGCGGGGGAAGGCCAGCACATGTCCTGGGAGGCGCCTACAGGGGCAGAATTCGGTGAGGGAGGCCTGATCCTTAGACCCCGCAGGATGGGTGGTTCACCAGCCAACCCAGGGTCTCCAGCACCAGCCAAGCCCTGAGCACTTATTCCAGAGGGGGCCGCAGGGTGCACAGAGCCGATGGCAGGGACAGGGCTCTTCGGAGGCTCAAGTCCCATTGCACTCTCCATGCAGCCCTTCTATCCATACACATACCCATGCCTGTCCTGCAGCACCGGGCCCGGCAGGCTGAGCCAGCTGAGGAGCAGGGACTGCGGCTCAACATCCATGCGCTGGGGGAGCTGCAGCGCCGAGGGCTGCCCCCAACTGATGACAGCCCCAAGTACAACTACTGCCTTCGACCCAGTGGGGGTTATGGTGAGAGCCTGGGCCGAGCGGTGGCCATAGGCTTGCCTGACCTTGATTGGGAGGGACAGGCAGATGGTTGCCCTGTGCATTCCCCAGGGACCACCAGGGGTCGCTGTGTCCCTGACCAGGGCTTGGACCCTATCCCCCATTTCCAACCCCTCTCCTCCAGCTAGGTGCCTGTTGGCTTCAAGTGAGGCACAGACCCACCTGTATGTCTCAAACCCCTGCCTAGCTCTGATAACCACTTTTTGCCCTGGCAGAGTTTGGCACCTGCGAGGCCCAGGTGCTCCAGCTGTATACAGAGGACGGAACAGCCGTGGCCTCCGTGGGGGAAGGCCAGCGCTGTGGCATCCTCTTAGACAGAACCAACTTCTACGCTGAACAGGGGGGTCAGGCTTCAGACCGAGGTTACCTGGTGCGGGTGGGGCAGCAGGTGAGCTCCCCCCGCCCCCGCCCCTCCCACCACCACCACATACACACACACAGGATAACTTCTGCAGGAGGCAGACCTGAGCCAGAAAGGGAGCCAAGGGGGTGTTGGGGGGGGGGGGGGACTCCAGGCAGTCACTATAGCCCCTTGGCCTCTGACCTTCCCCAGGATGTGCTGTTCCCGGTTGCCCGGGCCCAGGTCTGCGGAGGCTTCATCCTGCATGAGGCTGTGGCCCCTGAGTGCCTGAAGGTGGGGGATGCGGTGCAGCTGCACGTGGATAAGGTAAGGACCCCACCCCTGCTGCTCTTGATATCCTGCAGCTCCTTTACTCTCCACCCCCCACTCTCACCCAGACGCCGGGTGACAAAAGTGTTTCAGTCCTGGCGTCTAGGCTGCATGGAGAAGCACACGGCCATCCACCTGCTAAACTGGGCGCTGCGGCAGGCCCTGGGCCCTGGCACAGAGCAGCGAGGCTCCCATCTCAGTCCCGAGCGGCTGCGCTTTGACGTGGCCACCCAGGTGAGCAGGGCACAGAGAGACAGGCTTCAAGTGAGGTGACAGGCTCAGAGTGAGAAAGGCTGGTGGGGTGGGGAGTCTGGCCAGTCCGAGGGCCTGGTCTCCCTGTCATTCAGTCACTATAGGAACCTGAGTGGGTGTCATCCCATCAGGCTCCTCCAGCACACAGGGGATGTGGAGTCCTCCCTTTACCCCAGCCACCCATCTCCCTGTTCCTGCTGTCACCCAAGCCATGCTTGCACAGGCGCTGCTCTCTCCCTTCTCTGCCACCTGTTCCCTCCTCTCCTTGTATATCTGGCTCAATACTCCCTCCAGGAAGCAGGCACTGACTAAATCCTATTCCACTGACTACTCCTTGCTCCTGCATCTCCCCCATCCTATACTTCTTTTCAACTAGGTTGCCTCTTGTCACAAGCTCCCTGAGTACAGAGCCTCCATTTTCTGTTTTAATCCTCACTTGATGATATGTTTATTGATTTTAGAGAGAGGAAAGGGGAGAGAGAGAGAAATAAACATCAATGTGAGAAACATCGATCATTTGCCTCCCCTATGTGCCCCAACCTGGGATGGAACCCGAAACATAGGTATGTGCCCTGACCAGGAATCGAACCCGCTGACTTTGTGGTGTACGGGATGATGCTCCAACGAACTAGCCATCTAGCTGGGGCTCCATCAACTTTTAATGCCTAATGAAAGGCCTGCAGCTTTCAATAGGCCCGACTCCCAGGTAGCTTTCTAAGGACAAGAATTGTTTGCTCCACAAGTGTTTATTGAGCACCTACTAGGTGCTAGCCACTGTTCTAGAGCGTAGGGTAGTTCAATGGACAGTGAAGGCTGCTTCATGCATCAGTTGCAGGCATGGGGCTGACTGCCTGTCGGTCTGTCCGTTTCCCTCCCACCCCACCAGGCCCCGCTGACCCCAGAGCAGCTCCAGGCAGTGGAGAGCACTGTGCAGGAGGCTGTGCGGCAGGACGAGGCCGTGTACATGGAGGAGGTAGCCCTGGCACACACTGCCCATGTCCCTGGCCTGCGCTGCCTGGATGAGGTGAGTTGGGGGAGCTCCCTTGGTGGAGATCACCTTCTCCCGCCACCCCTCCCCCCACAGGCCAGTTAGCAGACCTGTCCCCTCCCACCCACAGGTGTACCCAGACCCAGTGCGGGTGGTGTCAGTGGGGGTGCCCGTGGCCCCGGCACTGGACCCAGCTTCTCAGGCTGCACTGCAGACTTCTGTGGAGCTGTGCTGTGGGACGTGAGTCACCCTGCCTGCCTGCCCTGGCCTGGAGCTGGGTCCTCACCCTTGGTCTTCGGAGCTGCCAACTCCTGGTTTGGAGCTCAGGCTGCTCTTCTCTTCCATAATCCCCCCTGACTTCTTCCTCCCTCCCTCTGCCCACAGGCACTTGCTGCGCACAGGGGCTGTAGGAGACCTGGTCATCGTTGGGGAGCGCCAGCTCACCAAGGGCACCACCCGCCTGCTGGCCATCACTGGGGAGCAGGCCCAGCAGGTCGGGCACGCCAGCAGGGCCCAGAAGGCGGCTGAGTGTGCATGGGGCAGGGGACACGCAGCTGATGCGCTCAGGCTGGGGGATGCCCAGCAGCAGAACCAGTGCTCCTACATGTGCACTGCTGACAGCTGGCAGCTGGCGTGATCATTTGGTGCCTTGATTGGTCCTGATGGTTAAATATTTCTAATTTGGCCTTGAGCAGCAATAGGTTGAGAGCTTTGAAAGTAAGCCAACAGCCCTGACCATCCTGTTCCCTCCCTGCAGGCCCGAGAAGTGGGCCAGAGCCTGGCCCAGGAGGTGGAAGCAGCCACAGAGCGGCTGAGTCGGGGCAGCCGGGACGTGGTGGAGGCCCAGCAGCTGTCCAAGGACATGGGACGACTCACCGATGTGAGGGTCATGCCCACCATGGAGCTGCCCACATGCCCATGCACACCCCATCCCTACCCGTGTCCTTGCCCTATGCCCTTCCCCATGCCTCTCTGGACCCTTCCAGCCTCTCCCCAGCATTCCCAGGGAATGCCTGGATGATTTTCTGCAGGGTGGAGTCGAGGGGGCGGGGGGTGGTCTCTTCCCTGGCCCTGCTGGTCCCAGCCTCAGAGGCTGTGGCTCAGGGAGGGGTGAGGATGATGTCCTGCTTCTGGCTGTAGGCTGTGGACACCGCTGTGATGCCCCAGTGGCAGCGGCGGGAGCTGCAGGCCACACTGAAGGTGCTGCAGCGGCGCGCCAACACTGCGATCCGGAAGCTGGAAATAAGGCAGGTAGGAGGGGGTTTGGCTGCACCCATCAGGGCGGATTCCAGGCACACCCAACAGGGGCCAGAGACACTAGTATGAACTGGCACGGGGGTGGTGTCAGCTCCCTCTCCTGCCAGCTGGGCACCGTTACCAGACCCCTACTTCTCTGCCAAGCCAGGTCTCCCCAGCTCCCAAGCCTGGCTCAGGCTCTCCCTCCGGGAAGCTGACTGGCGGCTCCATTCAGCCCTGATTACTCCTTGACTGCATTCCCCTTCCCCCTGCCCCCTCTCCATCTGTACTCCAGCCTTAGTCCTCTCACCTTCAGCGACCTATTTGTCGGGGCCTGGAGCTCAGATGAAAGGGAGGAGGTGAGGGAGGAGAGGAAGGACACAGGTGGGACCCAAAAGGAGGCCATTCCAGGCAGAACCCCTGGCCCCTCTGTTCAAAGCTAAAGCCTTTGCTGGGGGAAGAGGGCGGGGGGAAGGGAAGGGACTTCTGGACGGGGGTTCAGTTCAGAAAGAGCCAGTTGCCTTCCAGCCTGACCTGTGCTGTCCCTCCCGCCTCCCAGGCTGCCCAGAAAGCACAGGAGCTGCTGCAGCGGCACCCAGAGGGGTCCCTGATCGTGGACACTGTTTCCACTGAGTCCCTCTCAGTGAGTATTGGGGTTGGGGGTGTCCTGACAGGGAGGTAGCTGGGAGTCTGGGGCTACGGGTCACCACCTGCCCTCCCTTGTCCAGGTGCTGGTGAAGGTGGTCCGGCAGCTGTGTGAGCAGGTGCCCAGCACGTCCGTGCTACTACTCAGCCCCCAGCCCCTGGGGCATGTGCTGTGTGCCTGCCAGGTGGCCCAGGTGAGCCAAGTGGGAGAGCAGCCCCCACCCGCCCATCTCCTGGTCCAGCCGCTGATTCCCCTCCTTTTGTTCCTCTCAGACCAGGGAGCCAGGGCTGGGTAGAGGTGCTCTATGAGGACACCCCAAGACATAGATACGGCCATCTTCTTGTCCCTAATGACCACACATCCCCACTAGAGAGGGTACCACCTCACTCCTCCTCCACACACATTCCCAACCCAACCCTCGCCTGTCTTCACCCCATTCCCCCCATGAGACTGTCTGGGGAGGCGGAGCTAATCGCTGTGACTCACTCTCAAGGGTACATTGAGTGATGGTGGCAGGGAGGGCCCCTCGGCATTGCTGCCCCTTCTGTTTCCGTCCCCAGAGTGCCACGCCAGCTTTCACAGCAGAGGCCTGGGCACTGGCTGTGTGCAGCCACATGGGAGGCAAGGCCTGGGGCTCCCGAGTGGTGGCCCAGGGCACCGGAAGCACTGCTGACCTGGAAGCTGCGCTCAGAACAGCCCGAGCCTATGCCCTCAACCAGCTCTGAGCCAGGGACTCACACAGACTAGAGACAGCTACATGTAGCAAGAGTCGGATGAAACTTCCTGAGGAGCCCGGAAGGAACCAGCAGAACCTCCCTGGAGGCTGAGGGGAGGGCTGGAGACTGGAGGCTCAGCAGCTGAGCTGAGAGGGCCACCCTGGGCTGGGTCCTCCCTGGACACAGGAAATGTGGGCTGGCGAAGGCAGAAGTGAACCCAGAGACACCAAACTAGGTGAATGCGGAAACACGGGCTGCCCTGGCTGTGACTGCTCATTAAAAAGTATTTCCCAGCCCTCCCAGCGTGGCTCAGGGGTTGAATTTCAACCTATGAACCAAGAGGGCACAGTTTGATTCCTGGTCAGGGCACATGCCCAGGTTACAGGCTCTGTCCCCCGGATGGAACGTGCAGGAGGCAGCCGATCAATGATTCTCTTCCATTGATGTTTCTCTCTCTCCCACTCCCTTCTTCCCTAAAATCAATAAAAATATATTTTTTACTCCCTTCTTCCCTAAAATCAATAAAAAATATATATTTTTTAAAAAGTATTTCCCAGAGGAGAGGAAGTTCCAGAAGGTTCTTTTGCTTAAAAAAGAATAGACTTTCCACTCCCAGCAACCTGATATGGGTGCCCCATCCCCAGTCTGACTCCTCATACAGGGCTGAAAGGCCACCCAGCATCCATATCGGAACCATCCTTCTCGCCACCGTGCTGGGTCAGGCTAGGCCAGCCTGTCCTGGGCACCCAGAAAGGCCTCCCTGGCCACCAGGATCCAGAACCGTCATGTGGAAGTCACTATGGCAGGGCAGTCCTCTCTGGTGTCATTTAGTTCTTTAACAATAACTTGTCGATGGCCCTGGTGATTTGTTGATAAAATGAGTAACAGGTACTGGTCAGTTGCTGAGAATGTGAGAACCAAACAGACAAAACTTCCCGTCCTTGCAGAGCTTACTCCTATTGGGAAACGACGGGCAATAAAGAGAAAGAGGGTGTCAGCGGTGGTGAGGTCTGAAGGAGTGGGCTGGGAGCAGGATGGTGGGTGGTGTTTCCTCACTGAGGTGCATCTGAGGGAAGAGCTGTCCGGGCTGTTCACTCAGTCCATGCAGAGTCCCTGTGGGGAGGGAGGGGGGCGGCAAGCTGGAAGAGTGGCAGGTGATGGGGTCAAAAGAGTGGGGACCAGAGTGACCCTCTAAGCTACACAGCATCTCCCTCATACCTGAGCTGAAGCTTAAATTGGCAGCTCCGAGCAGGAGGAAGCCAAGGGGTACAAGGCAGCCCTCTCCCCACCAGAATGACTCTGTCCAGGACCAAGTCACATACTGGACCTCAGGGAACCCATCTTCAAGTCAAGGGCTCCCTGACTACCAAGTTCTGGGGCTGTTTAAAATTATTAGAGCAGAGAGGGGCCGCTAGCATCTTTTCTTGCACGATCTCCCCTTTTGCAGCACCGGTGACTTAACTGATGTGGGCTTGAAAGGAACCTGAATCCCTGCTGCCTGGCCCCGACCGCTTGCTCAACTCTGGGGTTGCAAAGCTTTCCCTCAAAATCTTGGCAACTGTAGCAGTTAGGAGTGGTGCTCGGGAAGGCCCAGCTTTTTACACGTGGATGCCAGGGTGAGGCGTGGTACCCACTTTATTGATGTGTTAACCAAGTTTCTAAGTTAAACTTATCCAGGGTAACCAACTAGTACAGTTGACCCTTGAACAAACAACATGGGGGATGGGGTGCCAACCACCCATGTAGTCGAAAATCCATGCATAACTTAGGTCTGCATGTGCAGGTTCCCAGCCACACATCAAAAGGACATAATCAGCTCTCGCCGGTTTGGCTCAGTGGATAGAGCGTCGGCCAGTGGACTGAAGGGTCTCGGGTTCGATTCCGGTCAAGGGCACGTACCTCAGTTGCAGGCTTGATCCCCAGCCCCAGTTAGGGGAGGCAACCCATCAATGTGTGTCTCTCACATCGATGTTTCTCTGTCTCCGAGGCCTCCCTTCCACTTTCTCTAAAATCAATGTTGTTAATCCTTATCTTCGGGTAAGGATTAACAACAAAAAGACATAATTAACCTGGTCCATGTGGCTCAGCGTGCCTGCGTGGACCCATGAACCAGGAGGTCACGATTGTTCAGGCACGTGCCTGGGTTGTGGGCTTGATCCCCAATAGGGGGGTGCAGGAGGCAATTGAGCAATGATTCTCATCATGGATGTTTCTATTCCTCTCTCCCTCTCTGAAATCAAATAATAATAATAAAAAAGGACATGAAATTAAAGCAGAGCTCCACCTCCCTGTGAAACTTCCCACCACCCTGGTTGCCTCTCCTGTCCTGAAGGACAATGTCTTTTTCTTTCTAGCCACCCCCCTGGAGTTAGTCACCCATGCCCCTCAGGACACCACATCCTGGGGGGGGAGGGGGGGCGGGGGAGTCAGGCTTAGAGCTGTGTGAGGGGTGCTGTGGCGGCTGGAACCTTCCTGCCTGGTGCCAGACATCAGCCTGTTCCCTCTTAGAGAAGGTGGAAGGGGCCACTCTGCAGGGTGCTGCAGCCCACAGCTCTGCGGGTGCCCTTCACCCTCCTCATCTTCCAGAAGGTTCTGACTGCTGATGCTTCTCCTGCCTAACTCCCGCCACCCCCACCCCATTTCTACACAAAAGGTACCAAAAACGAAGGGCACTGCGGTCCAGGAGCCCTGCCCGGGGCTCCCACTCCTCACCTTCCCCCACAAAAGCCCACCCGCTCCTAAACATGTCCCCCAGAAGCACAGAGCATGCCGCAGGGCCACAGTTCCCTCTGCCTGCACAGTGGCCGCACACTGCGCGTTAGCCAGAAACCTCCTTGCGTCAACCCAGTGCCTCGGCGCATAATGACAACCAGCAAAAGGCAGCCCTGCGCGCCAGCCAGGCGCCGGGTGGAGACTGCGCGCGCGGGGGACACGCACGTGTGCACACCGGCCCTGGACCCGCCCCCTGGAAACGTGCTGCGTCCCTAACGACCGGCTCAGACAGCGCGGGAGCCTGCGGGAACGGCGAGTGCCTGGGGACCAGGAGTCGGTGAGGCGACCTCCGGGAGAGAGGACCCTCCTGGGCTCCCACATTTCGCGTGGCAGGGGAGGGCCGGTCTGTAACTACAGGAGACCTCCTACCCCCACCCATTTGAGGTGGGACCCGTGCCCCCTCCCCCACCACAGTCTCCGTCTGCAAGCTGGCCCAGAGGCTTAGGGTTTGCAAGTAAAGGGAGGGGGGTACCATGAAAAGGAGGAAGGGGAAAGTGGGGCATCGGGTAGGGCGCGGAGGAGAGCCGGCATAAGGAT
>NW_005355115.1:3171323-3181754 GCF_000412655.1 Myotis brandtii
TGTGCTGTTTCACTGGCCAGAGACCAAGCAGGCCGGGCCTGCGCTCTGTCAGAGGAAGCTTTTGCCCTCTTTTGTGGCACCACTAATTGGGGATTCTCAAACAGGAATTTGGGAGTGACCTGGCCTGCGATAGGGTCTGAGTGGTGGGCATGGGAAAGATCGGGGAAATATAGACAAAAGCCCAGGGCCCTGAGGACAGCCACCTGGGCTGCAGGAGAGGCTGGGTTTGATGGCACAAGAAGCACAAGAGCAGTGGGAGGAGCACTGGGGGCCCAATGGAGGGCTGTGACAGGTAGCCCATCAGAGTGTTCGGGACAGTGTCCAGGGCACAGAGGTGCTCATGGGCCTGCAGAGGGCCAGAGGCTGCAGCCGCTCAGAGGAAGGGAGGGGAGGACAGCTGAGGACCAGGGGGTGAGGAGCAGGAAGGGGAGATGGCTTCCTCCAGCATCTGCAACTTGCCCATGTGGACAGGTGGGAGGAGCCTCTGCCCAAGAGGTTAGATTTAACTGGGGACGTCAGAAGGATGGAGAAGGTCCGAGACCGCCTCTGAGAAAGGGAATGTGCTAGAGAGTCAAGCTGTGGATCCGGGGTCTGTGAAGAATGTCCCGGCAGCGTGAGCTGTGGGCAGGAGAGCACAGTGCTGCAGGATTCTTGTAGAATTCGTGGGCTGGCTTCCTCAATGCCCCAGACCAGTCATCCACAGCACTTGTCCTGTGGACCTCCCACTTTTCCTGGCTCGTGAGCTCCCTCATCTTGTCACCAGCGTGGAGGGTGGGGGTCCCCCTTCTGGTGCTGACCTGAACGGCCCAGTTTCCCTCACCCGCTACATCACTATGAGGCACAGGCTCTTTCCACAGAACTGGATTGTTGCCTTGCATCCTTCAGCCCCTAAGCTGTGTACGACCAGCCTGGGGCATTTAGGAAGCAGCCCCAACATCTCACTATCTGTTACGCTTTTGTTCATGGAAGTAAAAGAGCTTCGTTTCAAACAGACATCAACGCAAACCTTAGCTTCTCCACTCACTAGCTGTGTAAAGTGTAGCAAGTTACTTAATCTCTCTAAGTGTCTGTGTCCTCCCTTGTGAAATGGGGCTAATGATGTTATAACAACAATAATAATCCTCAACAATAAATCTGAAGATTCAGTAAATTAGGGTAAGACATCTAACATCTTCATTTTAATATCTAACATGTATCTTGAGGGCTGGCTCTAAGGCCAGCACTATATGAAATGCCTCATGCACATTAGCTCCTTCATCCTCTGGATAATCCTGTGAAGTAAGAATTACCATCCCCATTGATAGAGAAAGAAATGGGGGCTTGGTGGGGTAAAGTGACTTGCCCAAGGTCTCTCAGATGCTGGGGGCAGAGTAGATGTTTGACCTTAGTCGGTGTAACTCCTGAGTCCTTGGCCAGCCGCTATACTGCCTCCTGCTGTGCGCATGCTACTGAGAGCCTGCAAGTCCTTGTCTGTATAGGCAAGGACGTGGTTCCCAGAACACTTGTCCGCCAAACAGCCATCAAAAATAAGGACAACCCTGGCCAAACCGGGGCATCTCATCACTTACATTACCTGTAGAAGGCAGATCTTAACACCTAACTCTTTGAGTTATGGCCTGAATGTGGTTCCAGGGTGGGGGCCTGGGGGGAGGAGGATTAGCCTTTCTCCAGGGATTGTGGTCCTAGGCTGGGTTGGATGGATGCTAGAGGCATAGCATGGGAAGCCCAACAGGCCCATGAGACAGGCTCCAGGAGATGAAAGGTCACTGGGCATGTCCCCACTCTCTTCACCCAAGGGCAGGGTGTGCCCTTAGATGAGGACGCCCGATGGTGGCACAAGAGGCACTCAGTGTTGGTGGCCCAACCTTCTCTGGAATGTCAGAGAGGATTCCTGCCCCGGAGAAGGACCAGAGTCTTGAACACGCTTCCAGCCTTCAAACTGGGGTTCTCTGTCTGCCTGTGGGTTCCCAGGGTAGAAGGCTCCAGAGTAAGGTGACTATCCTCTGGGGCTATCCTCTTTTTAAAATTTATATAGAGAGAGGAAGGGAGGAGAAGAAGAGAGAGAGAAACATCAATGATGAGAGGGAATCATTGGTAGGCTGCCGCCTGCACACCCCCTACTGGGGATGGAGCCTGAAGCCCGGGCGTGTGCCCTGACCGGGAATCGAACCATGACCTCCTGGTTCATAGGTTGATGCTCAGTCGTTGAGCCACGCCTGGGCTGGGGCTATCCTCTGTGGGCCCTTGGGGGCTCCTGGCTAATGCGTGTCTACCCATCCCTGCAAGCTTCCAGGGAAGACAGTGCCACCTACCACCACTCTCAGCTGCACACTGGTGTGCCCAGGCCGGATGAAGGCCACCCTGTGAGGTCGGTGGAGTTATCTCAGGTCTCCTGCCTCTCGTTCTGTGAGCCTTCCCCACCTTTTGCCCTCTGAGCGGTACATTTTCCTTCCCCCACCCCACCCCACCCCCGTCCTAACTTTGTTTTTGGGTCTGAAACTCACTCACACTGAGGCCTGGATGACTGATAAGAGGATAAATAATTTCTGTACACTTAAACTGTCTGGATAATATATCAAGTGACTTCTACATTTTTTAACATTTGCAACATTAGTGTCAGTATATGTTTCATAATTTACCATGTTTGACCTAAAATGATGAAGTACATTTTTTTAAAATATATATTTTATTGATTTTTTACAGAGAGGAAGGGAGAGAGAGAGTTAGAAACATCGATGAGAGAGAAACATCGATCAGCCGCCTCCTGCACATGTCCTACTGGGGATATGCCCGCAACCCAGGTACATGCCCTTGACCGGAATCGAACCCGGGACCTTTCAGTCCGCAGGCCGACACTCTATCCACTGAGCCAAACCGGTTTCGGCTGAAGTACATTTTTAAAAGGCAGCACAAGGTTAGCATATGAATATACACACAGGTATGTAACATTAAGATTTCGTTTCATTGAGGGGGGAAGTGCATTTTAATGTAACAGGGATGAAAGCCTTAAGTTAGGGGCCTGAAATTCCCACAGTAGGGTGCCACGGCCTGGTTGCTCTCCCTGCCTGGGAGGCCCTCCCGACAGCTGCTCACTGGGTGAAGGTAGGAGCCCTACTTCCCAATGAATATGCCTCCTCCTTTCTGAGCAGAGAGGAGGAAAGTGTGGGGGAGGGGACACAGCAAGTGACTGTGAAAGCAGTGCCTGTGCTTAGAGGCAGCAGCCTGCCCGCAGGCCCTGGCTCCAGCCCTCCAGGGTGTCCCAGGGCCAGTCGTTTCCAGGTCTGGTCCTCAGTTTACTCATCAGCAGAATGGGGCCACGAAGCCTGCCCTGCCTCCATGTAGAGTCCTTGTAAGACTCAGGCGAGAGAAGAGCTCTGAAGGGAGCTGGTAGCTGTGAAGTGCCCAGCAGCTGTTAGTTGCCGATACTGTCCTATGGCTGGAGAGATGGGAGGTAAGACTGGAGGCTCAGGACTTTCAGGGGGAAAGGCCACAGGAGTTAGATGTCAGGCCCTGTGTATAATAACCTGGGGGCCTTTGGCCCTTTTCGGCCATCCCATTGAAATATTTCATCTACTGATTTAGGATTTTTCCCAGAATTTAATTCACCAAATGGTGAACCTATCTAAATGGTCAGAACCAGGACCCTTTGCACAGAAAGGGGCAGAAACCCAACTCCCATCTTCAGCAAAAAGGACTTGTCAGAAGACACTGAGTTAGGTCTCAGAGTTGAAGGAACCGTTAAGCAATCGGGCAGTTCTGGGGCCTCCGGGACTAGGACTGGAGACTGAAGGTCGCCAGCTGCTCTCTGTCACCGCTCACTCTGCTGGTCTCCACCTGGCCTCCTTCCCCTGCTGCAGACAGGTCCTTTCCTCGGGAAGGGAAATAGCTGCCTTCAGTAAGGGATCCCTATGTCTTTCTGTCTACTTCCTTTGTACAAACCCAAGGAGGACTCTGATTGGCTTGCAGCAGGTGGCCACCCTGAGCCAATCGTTCTGACCGATATGGGATACTCCTATGGGCCAGAATCTATTATCAGAAGGGCTAGGGCAGCCCCAAACAACAGCTACCTCACCTACTCCAGACCTCACACTGGCTAGGGACCAGGGATCAAAATGAGTAGCGAGCAGTCCCTGCCCCCTGAGGAGCTCACAGTCTAGTGTGGCTGTGGGGGGAGAGGGGTCAATCAGATCGCTGAGGTGACACAGGTGCTGGGGGTCTGATAAAGGGAGCGACAAGAAAGGCTGAAAGGCGTCAGAGGAAGAGGTGCTTGAGCTCAGGCCCCAAAGCACCCCTGCTTCCTGAGCTGAAATGGGGGGAAGGGCGGGGGAAAGGCATTCCAAGCAGAAGGAACAGCATGAGCAAAGGCTGGGCAGCATGAACGAGCTGATGTGTGCCAGATGCAGGGAGCGTCCAGTGGCAGAGTGCCTCCTCTGCTGAGCTGAGGAAGCTGAGCTGTACCAGCGCGCAGTGGGGAGGCCTGCATTGGCAGCTGTGGGGAGGCCAGATGTGAGGGGACCACCCTGGATGCAGACCCAGGTGCTGGGCAGCTGAAGCTACCATCCAGGCAGGCAGCGAGGTCCGGGCTGAGGCAGCAGCAGGAGGGAGATTATGGATGCTGGGTTGGGAGGCAGCGCTGAGGGGCTCCAACAGTAACCAGGTGTCGGGGGCAGGAGGAGAGTGGCGACTCCCGGCTTCCGGGTCAGGCATCTGGATGGCGAGGTAGGGTGCCAGGAGGAGGATTGGTTTGGAGGAGGCACCGACTTCTCTTGGGGGGCAGTTGAGTTTGAGGGAGCTGGGAGGCAGGCCAGTGGGCCTGCGATCCATCAACAGGAGTGAGGCAGGGCGACTAGGCAGAACCCTGAGGAACCTCACCCAGGAGTGGGCAGAGGAGGGAGCCTGCGCCAGAGACTTTGGGAAAGAATGAAGAGAGAGGTGGGAGGGGAGCCAAGACGGTGGCGGCCTTGTGGTAGTTGAGAGGGCAGGGGTCAAGGTCACGACCTGCCAGGGAGGGGCCACACCTTATTTCATCTTTGTAACATTAATAACAGGGAGGCAAGGAGTTTGTTAATATCTTTTAAAATATACTTTGTTTTATATTTTATTCATTTTTAACAGTAGATTTTTAAAAAATCATCTGGAACTAAAACTCTCCTTAGAAGAATCCTCTGTGTTGGGAAGTAATTTGCTTGCCAAAAATATTTTTGTAATATCTTTTTTTTGAAAACTCAAGAAGTTACTAAGTGAAAACAAGCAACTCTGACCTTACTATGAGGTCAATGGTTTCCACATTTGCCTTTCAAGTGACATCAGACGCGGTGGAATACGGAGGTTTCTGTGAACATCACGGGACGGTAGGGGCGCTGTTTCACCCTAGTCATGGGTGCGGAGCCCATGGAGGCTGCTCTGCCCTTTCCTTTCTGGCGGGGGCTCCGGGCTCTGGGACCCACCCTGGGACTCCTCCTGCAGTGTCCTGCCCAGGGGAGGCTGCAGGCTCCAAACCGCAGTGAGAGAGGTTAGGGCCAGACCTCAGGAAGAAAGGCCGGGTCCTGAGACAGCGAGGCGTTAGTCCATGCGGCTGGGCCCACCCAGTTCCTCAGGGTGCCCGCCCGGGCCCGGGTGGGGTTGCCCAACACGTGGCCTCCCAGGACGGTGAGGCCTGACGGTACAGTGAGTAACGCCTGGAAAGCCGGCTCCAGGGCAACGCCCGCTGGTCCCTGGGGCTTCCCCTGCCGGGCTGGGTCCTGCTCCCGTGGGGGTGCTGCCAGGGATGCACTGGGCCTGAGGGGAATGCAGAAGTGCTTCAGGGAGCCCAGAGGCGGAGCTAGCAGGAACAGGGCTGGTCTGCTGTCTGTCCTCCTCTCTGGCTCTCTGTCCTTCCATCCAGCCCTGAACACAGCCACTGCCGCCTGGAGATAGGGAAGGGCCGCACTCCAAGGTCCCCTCTCAGGTGTCCAGGGTGTCCTCTCTGCAGCCTAGGACCCTGTCCTTCCTCGTGCCTTCATCCTCCACACACGCCCTCCAGGGCTCTTTTCCAATATTATCCATACTAGTCAAATGTTTTAGACCAATCCCCACAATGCCTGCATAGGAAGATGCTGTTTTACAGATAAGGAGACTGAAACTCAGACAGGTTAAGTAACTTGGTCAAAGGTCACATCACCGGCAAAGCCAGAAATGCAAAGTCATGTGCTGCCTCTCAGCAGCACCCCTCCTGGCCACACCCTCTGAGGGGCCCTTACCCAGAAAGCCCCAGCTGGTTACTCCACAATTCCGGACCCAATCTGTGACTTTGCATTTGATTTGCATAAGGGTGTCACAAATACAGAGCTATCTCCCCGACAGCCCCCCTTCTTTCTCCTCCTCTTTTTCTCTGTCTCACTCACATACACACACAGCCAGGCTCTTCCTCCTCGAGATGCCTGGCGGGCTGGGTAGCGCCATCTGGTCTCCTCCATCTGCTGAGGAAACCTTCGCTGGTTCAGAGTGTTCCTTCCCACCCGTCACTCCTCAGGGCCCCAGGTCGGGGAGCAGAGCTGAGAGGAGGCCGCCTGGAGGAGTTGCTGTGTGCTGGGCAGCCCCTTTTCCGTCTGCAGTCTCAGGGCAGCGGGCAGGAGTGCACAAATCGGGGGAGGCTTCCCCAGCCCCAGATACATCCTCTATCTTCTGTCTTCAGCCCCAGATTTAGCTGCCTTTTCACCTCCCACGACTTCCTGCTGCCATCTGGAGTGCTGGGAGGCTGGAGAACTAGAAGGAAGACTGGGGTGGGGGTTGAAGGGAGGGGACCCAGAGCTGGATCCCTCAGAGGGGAGGAGGAAAAGAAGGTGCTGGCACCCTGGACAGAGAGTGGGTCCAGTGCCCCCTCTCCTTACTCTCTCAGCGGCACTGTCCAAAACAGTAGCCACCAGCTACTTCCGATTTAGAAGGAAACAGAAACTCAGATATGAAAAAATAAATATAAAATATCTCAATAACTTTTATAGATAGATGACATATTTAAACGATAATATTTTGGACATATTGGGTTAAGTATAAAATTAATTTCACCTGTTTCTCTCTGCCTTTTTAATGTGGCGACTAAAAAGTTTCAAGTGGTATGTGTGGCTTGCATTACATTTACTGGCCAGGAAGTTGCTGTTCTGTAAATACTTACTGCAGGGAGCTGTTTTGAACTAAATGGTTCTTTGTTATACCTCGGTCTTTTGGCTATACACACGCCCATCACTCACCCTCAGAGAGGCAGTACAATGTAGGGGTAAGAATGTGAACTTGATAGACTGAGTTTAGGTCCTTTCTTGTTTGTTTGTTTGTTTTTAAATATGTTTTTATTGGTTTTAGAGAGAGAAGAATCGAGAAGGAGAAAAAGAAACATCCATCTGACCAACGACCTTTAGGTGCATGGGATGCCGCTCTCAACCAGCCAGGGCCCATTCTTGTTAGTTTTAAGCTGTGTGACATTGGGCAAGTCAGTTAACCTCTCTGTGTTTTAGTTTCACATCAGAAAAATGGGAATAATACAAGTGCTTATCTCAAAAAGGCTATTGCCAGGATTACATGAGTTAATATGCATACTAAGAAGAGTGTTCAGCATACAGCAATTACTTGTACTGGCCATATAGTTATCAGTATCTAAAATACGGGGCTGTTCCTTGCTACAGTTTCACATGTCAACATATACTATGCCTCTCTGGGTGCATTCCCTCCTCCCAATCATCTTATCGGTAACTGTCATCCTCATTTCACCGAGAAGGCACCTGAAACTCAGAGAGGTTCAGTAACTTGCCCAAAGCCACACAGCTAGTCAACGGGGTTTGCACCTGGATCTGCTCTCCTCCAGAGACTGACCCTTAAGAACCACTCTGTGCTCTCTCTCTCTCTCGATAAATGCCCACCAAGACCCTCCAAAGTAATACCTCTACCCTCTCCTCTGGCCCCAGGTTCCCACCAGCATCAAGGACCTGCCAGTGTGAGAAACTTCCTGTCACAAGGCCATCCCCACGGGGTCACCTGCCCCTGGGTTGCCAGTCATGAGCATGCAGGAAACCCTAACAACAGCGTCAACCTCGCCTCAAGCTGCAGGCCAACCCTCGAGCTCAGGCTCGATGTTCACAAAGAGCTTCTCAGCCACCTGGAAGCCCAGGGGTCCAAATCGGGGGTCCAATGTGCGTTTGATGCGCAGGATCATCGCCGAGGATGCTGAGTGGTCACTGGCCATCGTCCCCCTGCTCACAGATCTCTGCATTCGACACATTGTCAAGAACTTCCGGAGTGAGTCTGTTCTGCCAGGAGCAGGAGGGAGAAGCCAGGAGCAGGGTGAATGGGGACAGCCTGGAGGAGAGGTCTCAGAGGCTGGGTCCTGGGCAGCCCCTCCCCTCCCACACAGCACTTCCCTTTGACCCCTGCAGCCAGGACAGTGTCTCCTACTGTCCCCACTTCCAGGCCCCACTAGACTCCTGCCCGCAACATGGCCTCCATGCCTATGCCCTCTCCTCACCTTTCCCACTCTCTCCAACAAAACCCAGCCCAAACCCTAGTGACCTCCTCCTCCGGAAAGCCCTCCCTGGTTGACTGACCTTTATTTACGCTCTTGGAGTCTTCTGTGGCATGTATAGGTTCTTGGTTTTTTTCTGCCCTCTGTGCACTGTAAATGTTCATCCTTTTCAAAGACAAGTTGGATGGGGAGCTCTCTGAGGACAGGGCCATCTTTTTTTCTACAGCATCTATCACTACCTGACCTACAATATATTCCTTTGACTTGTTTATTGTCTGCTTCCCCTCATAAGAAGAAGCGGCTTCCTTCATTTCATTCACTCTTGAACCCTCAGCAGTTAGAATAGTGTCTGGCACATAGTAGGTGCTCACAAAAATTTATTTATTTATTTATTTATTTATTTATTTTTATTATTTTATTTTATTTTATGAAAGAGAGGGCTAAGGGACTGCTTGGCTAGAGGAACCAAACAGCCCCGTTTGCCGGCCTCCTTAGGCTTTTATTGCAACAACAGCTTGAACTAAAATTCACTATTAGACGCTATCAGCAGGGCAAGCGTCCTTGAGAAGACACCTGCATCTGCAGTGTCCTTTCATGTATCTGCAGTGTCCTTTAAGCAAGGACATCTGAAGACTAAGCATAAAGATTCCAGTGAAACACCCAGGGCTCAGACTTGTTTGGAAAAGTCAAGGCAGGGGTGATTGTCTTCGGCCAACTCCTGCCCCATGCCTCCCCACCTCTCCCCCTATTTTGTTTTGCTGGATGCAGAAGACAGAGGGAGGCGGTGAAGGAAGCGAGTTCACTGCTCTAGCCCCGATTTTACAAATCTGCCGCCATTTTTAATCCTTCAAAAAAAATTTTTTTTTAAATTTTGAAATGAATGAAGCAAATCAGATTGGGAGCCTCTGAAGTCAGGACTTGTCCCTCCATCAGACTAAGTGATGACTGAGGGCTGGGCCTGAGATTCTTCCTCCAACCCGGAGCTCCCTGCGGCCAGATGCTGCGCTGTCAACGTTCAGGGAAGGCAGGCCCGAAGCCAGGGGCTGTGTCTGCCCCCCAGATGGAAGCCTCCCTGGGAGTCAAGTCTGATTCCCTCTCCGTCGGGGCTCTCTGAGGGCAGGGGTGGGGCTTCCCTTCCCGCAGTGCCCCCAGGCAGGCCCAGCCCAGGGCCCCAAGGGGGAGGGGGGTGTCCCCAACACCGTGACTCCGGCTTTCCTCCCTCGGTCCCCGAAGACAACCCGATCCTGACGCAGCTGCTCCCCGAGCACCAGCAGAAGGTCCTGCGCCAGCTGCCCCCGGACCTGCCGCTGGCCGTGACCGCCAACCTGATCGACGACGAGAACTACTGGCACCGCTGCTGCGAGCAGCGCTGGCCCGTGTGCCACCTGGACTGCCACGGCGGCAGCTGGAAACGCCTGTTCTTCGAGCGGCACCTGGAGAACCTGATCAAGCACTTCATCCCGGGCTCCACGGATCCCGCCGTGATCCTGGACCTGCTGCCCCTCTGCAGGAACTACGTGCGCAGGATCCGCGTGGACCAGTTCCTCCCGCCCGTGCAGCTGCGGCCCCCGCCGCACAACGGGGACCAGTCGGACTCGGGCAGCGAGGGAGAGACGGAGGAGCCCTCCATGGACCACTACCAGCTGGGCGAGCTGGTGGCGGGCCTGAGCCAGCTGGAGGAGCTGGACCTGGTGTACGGCATCAAGGACTGTGGCATGAACTTCGAGTGGAACCTCTTCCTCTTCACTTACCGCGACTGCCAGTCCCTGGCGGCGACCATTAAGGCCTGCCACACCCTGAAGGTACCACCTGCCCCTCGGCCTTGCCCCGCTTCCAGTCTTGGCGTCTCTCTGACCCCCTCTCACCTTCTGTGCCCCAGCTCTCCTCATCTTCCTCCTCTCCTTTTCTTAGTCACTGATCCAGTGTCCTTTAAAAAATATATA
>NW_005355115.1:3182147-3191169 GCF_000412655.1 Myotis brandtii
CCTACTGGGGATGTGCCCACAACCAAGGTATATGCCCTTGACTGGAATCGAACCTGGGACCCTTCAATCCGCAGGCCGACGCTCCATCCACTGAGCCAAACCGGTTAGGGCTCGAGTGTCCTTTAATGCACCCTGCACCCAGTCGGGTTCTGGGGATGCAGAGATGAGGGAGGCACTGCCCTCCCAGCTCACCAGCTATTTATTCCTTCGACAAACATCTGCGCTCCGGGCCCTGTCCTAGGTGCTGAAGATTCCGCATTGAGCAGAATCATACCACTTGTGCCCTCTAGAGTTAACGTCTAGTGCAATGAAAGACACTAATCAGCAATCATGTGAATGTAAAACTGCAACTAGGATATTTGCCAGATTTAGAAGAAAAACACTACAAAAAAAAAGGGCGTCCAGTTAAATTTGAATTCCAGATACATATTGAATGATTTTTTAGTATAAATATGTCCCAAATATTCTGGTTGGAAGAGGGAGAGCCTGCCAGGAAATCAGAGAAGGAAGAAAAGGGGACACGGGGTTGTGTGAGCCCAGGGAGGAGTGTGTCTCAAGAAGAGAGGGTGAGCCCTGGCTGGTTTGGCTCAGTGGATAGAGCATCGGCCTGCGGACTGACGGGTCCCGGGTTTGAATCCAGTCAAGGGCACATACCGGTTGCGGCTTGATCCCCGGCCCTGGTCAGGGCGCATGCAGGAGCAACCAATCCATGTGTCTCTTTCACATCATGTTTCTGTCTCTCTCCCTCCTTTCCACTATCTCTATTAATCAATGGGAAAATCTCCTCCGGTGAGGAGTAACAAAAAGAAGGAGGAGGAGGAGGAGGAGGAGGAGGAAGAGGGGGAGGAGGAATATTTTTTGCACATTTCAGTTTACTGAGATTCAAACATGTCCTTTTTTTATCCAGGTGAGGATGGTGGCTCCCAATAGTGAACCCCCATAGTCATGTATAACCCATCAGAGCCAACCTCAGCATTTGATTGGTTGGTCCCAAATCATATCTTCCAGAAATCTTTCTCTAGTGAAGGAAGTAAATGAGGATCAGGTTCAATTCCTGTCAAGGGCACATGCTCCTGTTGTGGGCTCAATCCCCAGTGGGGGGCGTGCAGGAGGCAGCCAATCAATGATTGATTCTCTCTCATCATTGATGTTTCTCTCTCTCTCTCCCTCTCACTTCCTCTTTGAAATCAATAAAAATATATTTTTTAAAAAAGTAAGAAGAGCGGGTGACCAGCAATGGGGTGGAGTGGAGCTGAGGCCAGGACTTAGCAAATGTGGAGGTTACTTGGGGGGAGGGGGTAGCTCTGTCAGTGGAGTGCCAGGAGCAGAGGCCAGATCGGCGTGCTGGAGTGGTTTACGGAGAGAGTGGGAAGTGAGGAAACTGGATGTCAGTGATCAACTTTTTCAAGAACTTGGCTGTGAAAGGGGAAGAAGGTAGAGTAGAAATAGCTGATGGGGGGTGGGGTGGGTTTTCTTAAGAAGAAACTTGCATGTGTTTAAAACCAATGAAAATTTCCATCTAATTGCAAGAAATGGGTTGAGTCCAGGACAGAGGGTACAGGTTCATTGACCGTGGAAGGTTCCTGAGAAGGCAGGAAGGTGGGATCCAGGACTGAGGTGGGGCGGTCGGCCCTGGGCAGAGGGAAGAGCTGGTGTGGTGGGATGTTGTGTTCGGTATAGGAAGATGAGGGGTTCCCATTCAATGGCTGGGGAGGCAGGAGGACATTTACCTGCTGAGAGGAGGCTTTATGGTGACCCCTGAAGTTTGAGGAGGCTTGAGAAGGTTGAAAGTGTTGTAGATTATGAGAGAACATGTTGGCCAGAGAAACAGAGTTGAGTGAGCACACAGCATTGAGGGCTATTGGTGGTTCCAGCGAAACCAATCAGTTCTATCACAGGACATTTTCTTTTCTTTCTTTCTTTTTTTCTTCCTTCCTTCCTTCCTTCCTTCCTTCCTTCCTTCCTTCCTTCCTTCCTTCCTTCCTTCCTTCCTTCCTTCCTTCCTTCCTTCCTTCCTTCCTTCCTTCCTTCCTTCCTTCCTTCCTTCCTTCCTTCCTTCCTTCCTTCCTTCCTTCCTTCCTTCCTTCCTTCCTTCCTTCCTTCCTTCCTTCCTTAGAATTGAACCTGGGACCCTTCGGTCCGCAAGCCAACGCTCTATCCACTGAGCCAAACCGGTTAGGGCTGTCATGAGACATTTTCCATCATGTCAGTTGCCTGGGCACAGACACGCAGAAAATAAGAGAGTGGGCTGGACCCAGCTTGGAGCTTTGCAAGGTAGATGCCATGAAAAGGTGAGAAACAAAAGATGCTCCGCTGGCTAAGAGGGGTGTGAGAAAGGAGAGGACTAATGGCTAGGGAGGGAGTGAACAGGCCAGCCACTCCGAGGTCCCAAGTAAGAGGGAGGAGCGGAACAAGTCAGTGAGAAGGAAAGGGATGGGGGCTCCCATCTCCCATGTTCATAATGCTAATCCTTTGCCCTTTCTTTTATCTTTTTACTTCATCCCACCCATTTCCTGGTTCTCACCCTTCCCACTTTCTCCTGGTTCTTACCCTGAGTTCCTCTCCTTGCCACGGTGGATCTTGGCCAGCTGAGGAGGGTCCAGCAAGGGGCTGCTGGGGCAAACAGGCCTGGATTCAAAACCTGCCTCCACAGCTCAATCACTGTGTGACTGGGCAAATGATATGTCCACCCTCTGCCTCTATTTCCTGTCTATAAAGTGGAGAGGACTCATTCTACCTCTCTGGGATGCTGAGGGTGAGAGATAATGGTTATGACATGTTCTAGCAGCATGCCCAGTGCATAGTCATTTCTCAAGAAATGGTAGCCTTTCCCCCTACCAGCTGCCAGCAATTCTGCACACTCTGCCATGTTAGGCAGGCCAGCAAGGTAGCCAACACAAGGTGAGCAGAACCTCAGGCCTCCCTGTGGCTCCCTCTTCTACCTGCAGAAGGCAGGCAGGCAGGCAGGCAGATGATCCCTGGCTACCAGGTGCTATGGACACTTTACCTGCCCACAGATTTTTTTTTTTCTGCCCACAGGTCTTTAGGCTGACCCGAAGCAAGGTGGATGACAACAAGGCACGCATCCTAATTCGCAGCCTCCTGGACCACCCAGCTCTTGAGAAGCTGGACCTGTCACACAACTGCATCGGGGACCGTGGCGCACGTGCGGCCGCCAAGCTGCTGAGCCACAGCCGCCTGCGTGTGCTCAACCTGGCCAACAACCAGGTGCGTGCGCCTGGTGCCCAGTCGCTGGCTCACGCCCTGGCACACAACACCAACCTCCTCTCCCTCAACCTGCGCCTTAACTGCATTGAGGATGAGGGCGGCCAGGCACTTGCCCACGCCTTGCAGACCAATAAGTGCCTCACCACGCTGCACCTTGGTGGTAACGAGCTGTCGGAGCCTACAGCCACACTCCTCTCCCAGGTGCTCTCCGTCAACACCACACTCACCAAAATCAACCTGTCCTGCAACCACATAGGACCGGTGAGCCACAGCTCCTGGGGAAGGGAGGGCCAAGGGGAGGCCCTGGGCCTTGGGGGTGGGGGTAGAACCCAACTGTCATGGGGTACTTACCAGGTGATTGTTAAAATCACAGCCGTACCTAGTTCAAATCCCAGCCCTGCCATTTAGCACTTTGGGCCTTCATTTTCTCATCTGTAAAATGGAGATAATAACAGTATCTACCTCAAAGTGTACTGAGAGGATTAAATTATACTGTAAAGCAATTAACCATTGCAGGCACTGGCTAGGTCTTTAGTAATGGCTATCTGTTACTCAGGGTTATAGACTATGCTTGGTATCCACTATCCATTGTTTTCCTCTCACCCTCACTGTTATCTGGTAAAACGCGTATTCTTAACCTCACTTTACAGATGGAAAATTGAGTCTCAGAGACGTTAGTGAGTTGCCTGAGAGCGTCCAATCAGTAGGAGGTGGCAAAGCTGTGATTAAACCCAGGACTGATCAAAAGCTGGGGTTCTTTCCAATAGACAAATGTCTCTCAAATTTCCTTAATCAAGTCTCAGAGTAAGAAATGCAGTTTATATGAACAGCTGGTGAACATATACAGGAACATAATATAATTGAAATGTACTGTTACTGCTTAGTATATCTGCTGATGTTTTCCTTTATCGTCTACCTCATTTTTTTTTTTTTATAAATGCTTCTGTATTACATCGACTTTGCAACAAACACGCTATTGGGTCACAACCATAGAAGAGCAGCATTCTGCCTCCCAATATGAAATTCTTTCACATTGGGCCTAGCCCACCCACCCCGGAAGAGGCTGAAGCTGTGAGGGGTAGTGAAGAGGGCCCGCTGTGTACTCCACTTAGGGCCCTGCATCTTCTACCAACCCCCCCCCCCCCCAAAGAATAGTCTTGCTCACACTCACTGTCTCCAGAGGGGGTGCTCTTGGCTGCAAGTAACAGAGACCTTAGGCAGCAATTGACTTCAACAAGAGGACTATTCATTATGTCCCATTATCGGAAGCCCCAGGGTTGGGGATCCTGGGGTTGGAAATTCCTTGGCTCAGTGCCAGCCCCTGCTCTGCCGTCCCAGCCACCTGCCGTGGCCTCTCTGGGCTCCTCCTGTGGCCCCAGGACGGCTGCTGCAGCTCACAGAGGACAGAATGGAGAAAATGTCAGCGTGCTGCACAAACAGGCTAAGCACTGTTCTGTGGAACTCCTGTTCCAGTCACATCTCTCTATAAATATGTATATGAGTGTGTGTGGTCCTGGGTAGTGATGTAAAGACACGACCCTCTCCCTGTGCTCCTCTCCCAGGATGGCGGGAAGCAGCTCCTGGAAGGCATGTCAGACAACAAGACGCTCCTGGAGTTTGACCTGCGCCTGTCCGATGTAGCCCAGGAGAGCGAATACCTCATTGGCCAGGCCCTCTGTGCCAACCGCGAAGAAGCCCGCCAGCGGGCCTTGAATCCCAGCCACTTCTCGGCACCACTCACTGCCAAGGGCCCTGAGAACCCTGTGGGATAGGAGAGGGGACAGGGCTGGGGCAGTAATCACACCTGGGTCACTGCCCTACCCCCACCCCCCAGGTCATGCCCCCTTGTGCCTGCTGCAGAGTGTCACACTGGAACACAGGGAGTGGGGGAGACCACGAAGATCCTTGGGGTGTGATCAAAGGTTGAGTGCATGTATACATAATGTGTCCTATTAGGATTATGATTGCCAGGATGTAAGTTCCCCATTCTATATTGAATAATAAATTTTCATCAAGAATCTGAACAGTGCCCAGCTGGCATGGCTCAGTGGTTGAGCATCAATTCTTGGTCAGGCCCCATGCCCAGGTTGTGGGTTCGATCCCCAGTGTGGGGTGTGCAGGAGGCAGCTGATCAATGATTCTCTCTCATCATTGATGTTTCTATCTCTCTCTCCCTCTCCCGTCCTCTCTGAAATATATATATATTTTTTAAAGGGTTGAGTGCATGAAGATGTGAGGAGGGGGACAGACCTAGGGTAGGGGGAGAAGGAGTATTAAATAGGACCCAGACCACAACCCAGGGAGAAGGTATTACTAGAACCCCTGAAATAAATGACTTTTTCCAGGTATAAGGGGAGGCAGAGAGAACTCTGAGGGACTGTGCCTGCCCAGACTCCCCAAGGGGCCACCCATGACCCTGACCCTCATCCCCACATCTTCCTCTTTACTGAACAGATCTTTGATCTTTTAACGTTCTCTCTCTCTCTCTCTCTCTCTCTCCCTCCCTCCCTCCCTCCCTCCCTCCCCCAAATCCTGCTACAACAGAACTTTGGCCTGGCTCTTCCACCCTCGCCCCTGCAGATCCCACCTCCCTACTGCCTGACTCTGCTTAAGT
Organism: Myotis brandtii; assembly: GCF_000412655.1. Classification (NCBI taxonomy): domain Eukaryota; kingdom Metazoa; phylum Chordata; class Mammalia; order Chiroptera; family Vespertilionidae; genus Myotis; species Myotis brandtii. The sequence goes on from NW_005355115.1 coordinate 3,187,990, forward strand.
AACCCAGTTTCACAGGCCACGACATCCCCTAACTTTCCCCACAACCTGGGAAGGGGAAACAGAGGCGACAGGAGGGACTCAACTGGGCCTCCCCAGAGAGCTTCTCCTGGGAGAGGGAGACGGTGGGGGAAGTGCCACGCTGGGAGGGGAAGTCAGTGAGTCATCCGAAACTTTATTTTCCACCGGTTTGATTTGTACAATCTTTGCGCTTGGAAATCCATGACAGAAAGGCCACAGTGTGATGCACCCAATTGACAGAGACCTGTCTTCCCAGCCAGGCCACGCCCACCCCACAAGCCCTTGTGCCCAGGACACATGAAGCCTTCCAGGTGCCCTCCAGGAGACCCCATCCCTCTGTGGCTGCCCCCCCCGGGAGCCACACCCACAGAAACCACATCCACCCAGGCGGCCACGAGAGGACCTGACTCATGGCTCCAGGCTGAGCCCCATCTCCCATCCTCCTCAGGCTGAGGGACTCCAGAACCTCCAGATCTGTTTTCAAAGGGTGGGCCATGGGCTGCCACCACAGCCTCAGGGTGCCTGCTCTCTGGGGACTCCTTCCAACAAGCAGGCGCTGAGCAGAGCACCAAAGGGGGCTTGGGAGTGACTGCACATGTGTGCCTGTCCGGGCAACCTAGAGTCTGTCTGTGCCTGACACCCTCTAACAGTTCCAGAGTGCAAATGCGTAGGTGTGAGGGTGAGTGTGTGTGTGTGTGTGTGTGTGTGTGTGTGTACATAGCCACAGCTGCTAGCAGAGGTTCTAATTAGAGAAACAAGAACATTCAGTGTAAAGTTTAATTTTAGAGAGTAATTAATTTTCTGGTTTTCCTTTTCCCTGGCAATCAATAAAGCTACCAAGGAAATAGACCAAAGACTTGGTGTCTAAGTCTGTGCGTGTGTGGGAGGTGAGGCTGTCTGTGTGAGACCTGGGCAGAAATGGTCAGTCCAGGCAAAAGTAGTAATAGGGCCTCCCTTTCCCTCCTCCCAGCTTTGACTCTGTCTCAGAAACGAGCCAGAGGGAGGAGGAGCTGAGTTCCTCCCTCCTTGGAGCCAGGAGGGGGCCAGGCTGCCACCACACGAGGGCAAGACATGCCAGCTGGCCGAGGACTGGGGCCTGAGGCCACAGCTCACCATCTGTACCTCACAGATGTCTGCTCAGAGGAGAAAGGGGTGCTCCGACCGCCAGGCCCCCGAGGAGCACAGACTCAGGGTCCAGGCGGGTTCAGTGCTGGCAGGCAGGCACTGCTGCCCAGGGAATTATAATGGCAGCTGTTCCCTCCTGCCCAAGCCTCCCCTTCGGCCTCCTCTCCCTTCCCATTCAGCCATCTCCACGGGAAAATAAAGCCCAACCGCAGTGGGCCACAGAGTGTGGTGGCCCCACAATCTGTGCCTCCCGAGCTCCCCCCAGAAAAGGAGGGCAGGGGAGCCAGAGATGTTGCATAGGTGCAGGCCATGCCTTGGAGGCTGCAGGCCCAGCCTGGCTGGAGGGAGATGGGAGAGGCTGCCGGAGGGGAGGAAGGAGCTCTGATGGATGGCTCCGGAGAATTGAGAAGCATCGGGGCTGAGCAATGTCAGGCGGCCCAAGGGTTTTCCTCTCCAGCTTGAAATATGAGCTCCACCCCTAGGCTCTAAGTCGGCTGTGAAAACTTTAGCTGGGAGAGTTGGGAGGGAGGGTGGGGGTGGGAGGATTGTACACTGACATGCACACTGAAGCACGTAAGGGTGAGAGTGTGGGGAGTGAAGGCGACATCAGAGCTCTGGGGGAACCAGATGTGGGGCCAGGGCCCTGTGGTGGTGATGGCAGGACGCCCCTTTGAAGAACCTGGGACACAGCAGGGCTGCTTCAGCTCACTGGGATAGGGGAGGGGGAAGGGGTCAGGCAAGATTTAGAGAATTCCTGGCTCTGTCTGACCTGCCACGGGAATTGAGTGTTTCTCCAACGGGGACTTGTGACAATGTCCTCAGCCCTGCAGGGGCAATGTGTGGGCCACCCCCTTTCACTCTGCCCTCCACTGCCCTCTCCTCTGACTCCCATCTGCTTCCAGAGCGCCCGGTCACTCAGGTCCCTCTCCCAATCTCCCTGCTCAGTCATGCACCTTGGCCAACTTTACGGAATGCTGCGTGGCTGGGATCTCACCCACTCTGCAGGGAGTGCCCTCCCAGAAGCCAGGGGAGGCGGCTGCTGCCCAGAGGCCTCGGAAAGGACCGAGGGACACTGTCCTGCCCCTGGCGCCCTGGCAGCAGCTCTCAGCGCCAAGGAGCAAGAGGGGAGGGACGGGAGGGACATCTGTGTGGGGTGTGGTCTCCCTGGGACCCAAACTCCAGGGGCCCAGTGAGATAAACAACAGAGGTGGGTGTGGCAGAAAGGAAACCCCGGTCTCTGGGGCACACGCCAGGAGGAGGGTAGCAACATGTCCAAGGTTTTGAGATGGGGGCTGACACCGGGCCCGGCCTCAGACCCACTGAATTCATTAGCTGGTTGGAAGCCAGCCGGGCTGTTCACCAGACCACGGCCCCTCGGTAGAGAGTGGGGCTGGGGAGCCAGGCAGTGAAAGAGGGAGAGCCCCAATTTCCCCTCCCCGCCGCCTCTGAACCTCCCCAGCCGCACAGCAAACGCCTCTCACTTAAGACGAGGCCCAGTGCGGGTCCCACAACACAGTCGCCACCGAACAGTCAGAAGATTGTAGAAGGCTGGGCGGGAACCTGGAGTGTGCGTGTAGGGAGGAAGGGGTCCCCTTAGGAACTCGGGGGCGGGGCTGGAAGGAGCCGACTCCGCCCCAGTGGAATTCTCCGGGAACTGCCGACCCCTCCCACCCATCTTTCTCGTTATGTACAGGGAAGGCGGGGGTCTCAGCCCCATGGGGTCTTCCCGCTCACCCTTGCCTCCGTCCACCCCCTCCGTGCTCAGCACAGCCTCAGTCATCATCGGGACCCCCTGCTACAGGCAGGGACACAGTCCGGCAAGGGGCAGCAGGGAGGGCAGCGGGCTTGTCGAGAGCCATTGGTCACAGTGAGGTCTCCACGCAGGAGCCGTGGCGGTGCAGCGGCCGGTGGCTGTGGCCCAGGCACCCCTCCTGCCGGTGCACGATGAGAACCGGAAAGTAGAGGGCGTCGTGGTAGGGCGGCGGCGGCCCGGCCTCCTCCTCGTCGTCCTCGTCGTCCCCCATGCTGGCCTGGCTG
>NW_005355115.1:3192026-3194722 GCF_000412655.1 Myotis brandtii
CGCGCGTAGTCGAACTCGGCCTCCGCCACGTGCGTGTTGACGCGCTCGTGATAGACCTGGGGCGCCGCGGGGGGAAGGAGGTGGGAGTCACTTGTCTGCTCATCCTCGCCCGCCCCCATCACTGCTCTTGTTGCCTGGTCAGACCCTATGCCTATCGGGGTTTTGATCCCGGTGGGAGCCGGGTAGGATCTTCTCTTCTGTTTTATAGAGAAACTGAGGCCCGCAGTTTAATCAGCGAGTTAGAGATGAGGGCAGGACTCAACCTCATCCCTACCAGATGCGTTCTGATTTTAACTAAACTCTGCTTCCTTTGGGGGTCACGCCCTGGCCTCCAGCCTGCCTGTCCTCCCTTTTACAAGTGTGTTTCCCAATGGGCCCCAGAGGAGCTCCCTATCCAAGGCCTTTGTCTCCGGTCTCCCTGTTCACACCTTAGCAATCACGTGGCCCCCCTCCTGATTCTTAAGGCCCCAGGCTGCCTCTGCTTCGCATCCCAGTACTGAGACTGAGATCGCCCTCATCTGGGAAAAATCTCATCCTCCTCTTCCTCCAAGTCTCTTTTTTTAAAAAAAATGTTTTTATTGATTTCAGAGAGGAAGGGAGAGGGAGAGAGCGATAGAAACATCAATAATGAGAGTGAATCATTGATCAGCTGCCTCCTGCACACCCCACACTGGGGATTGAGCCCCCAACCTGGGCATGTGCCCTGACGGGAATGGAACAGTGACCTCCTGGTTCATAGGTCAACGCTCAACCACTGAGCCCTGGGCAGAGGAGAGGGGGTGTCCAGGGATCTTAATATGTCTAATCCTGGAGGGCCTGGGAAGTGCTGATTGATTATCCCCACTTCCACCACTCTCCATGTGGCCTCCCATGTCTACCTCCACCTCCGGGAGCCTTGGACTTGGGACCTAGGGCCCTGGGCTTGAGCCTAGCGTTACCACTTAGAAGCTGCAGACCTTAGTCAAGTCCCTGAGCTAAGGTCTCCTTACCTGTGCAAGACTTGGTAGCAACCACCTCACTGAACAGGTGAGGGCATGCTGTGAGATTGTGCATATGAAGCTGCCTCCACCATTAAGCAATAAACAGTATAGACCCTGGAGCCAGACTGCCTGGGTTGAAACCCCAGCTCCCTCACATACTAGCTGTTTGACTTTGGGCAAGTTACATAACCTAGCCAAGCCTCGGTTTCCTCATCTGTAAAATGGGGATAATAGTTAACTACCTCATCGGGTCATCAAGAGGGTTAAATAATTTGCTGTTTGTAAAGTATTTAGAGCAGCCTGCCTTCTGGTGTTTGCTGTTATTATTATGGTTGTTGTTACTGCCCTCCTGTTGCAGTGCCCACCAGAGCTCACTGCTGCCTCTGCTCCTCCCCCTGGGGACAGTCAGGCACAGTTGAAACAGATGTGCACCCTCCTCCCATCGGAACTGACCAGTGCTCCCCTCCAGCCCCTCACCTGGGTGGTGGTGTAGGCGTCTCCGTTGCGGTATCGAGTGACTTGGCGTGTGCGGCGGACATAGTGGTAGCTGATGGCCTTCCACCAGATGCAGGGTGTGGCCTGCTGCATGCGGCCCACACGCTCCCGGACACTGGTTACATCAACACGGTGCTGCAGCTCATGGCGGGCTTGGCAGTGCCAGCACTCCACCAGATAGACAGCATACAGCATGAGCAGGAAGGCCAGGGGGATGTAGACATAGCCGTTGGAGCAGGGGCTGTCATGGTACATGAGGCTGTTGCCCTGATAGGCGCTGCTGAAGGTGAGGCGGGTCACCGTGGTGACGTGGCACCAGGCCACGGCCCCCAGGCAGCCGTACATGAGCAGGGAGAGCAGCAGGCACTTCCAGTGGGACTCCCGGCAGAGGGACTTGGTGAAAGAGGGCTGGATGGGACGCTGCTACTCAGAGGGACAGGAAGAGGGGCCACGATGAGAAGGAAGTGGGACAGTGGCAGGACCCAGAACAGAGATGGATGCAGGGATGGTGGGGCAGAGGCCAGCATCAGAGATGACAGGCAGAGACCGGCAGGGATGTGGAGAGAACATGTAAGACCGAGAGGGGAGCCAAGGACCAGAGATAAACATGGAAGTGACCCAGAGTGAGCCATGAGGACAGGAAAAGGGAACAGAATGCCAATACAGGGAAGTGCAAAGAGACAGACACCCCAAGAAGCAGGAAGAGATCAGCGCCAGAGAGGGAGGGAGGAGGCCCAGGTGGTCAACACAGATGGATAGGGTGGCACCCAGAGAAACAGAGTCCAAGGACAGACGCAAAGGCGGCAATGGAACGGGAGAAAGTGGAGGGGAGGACAGGGGAGGACAGACAGGCATCAGCGAAGGCAGGTCCCCAGCCCAGACCCCTTCCAGATGCTTCACTGACACCACCTTCCCACTTAACAGGTGGGGCCCCCACTTCCAGACGTTCAGTCCGATGATCTGGAGGCCACTCCTCTTTGGCCCATCCACCTCCAAGTCCCTCACAGACAATTAGCCTCACACCTCCTTTGGAGGGGGGCCCCCAGGAAACTTGAGGCCCAGTATCCTTCCCCCTGCTCTGCACCCCAGGCCCTCTGTGAGTCTCCCTCTTATACCCTAACATCCTTCCCCTGTTCTCAGATGGGAGGGAGGGGGCTGGTGTCCCTGAGCAAAAAGCAGTCCCGGAGGAGATATCTAGAAGGGCAGAGGCATGGGGGCGGG
>NW_005355115.1:3194826-3195899 GCF_000412655.1 Myotis brandtii
TGTGGGTAGGAAGGAAGACATTTGCAGCTCAGTCATTTGTCAAGAGAGAATGGTTTTTGGTCCTTTCTGGGGCCTGTTCGATTGTTAAAGCGCTCGGTGAGTTCTGTCCGACAGTCAACCCACTGACTTGTTTACATGTCTGGCTCTGCCACTAGACTGGGTATTCCTGAGGGCAGGGCCTGTCTCTTTGCATCCTGGCTGCCTACCATGGTGCTGGCACCCAACAGCCACTTAATAGATAGGTATTGAGTTGGATTTCTCCTGGTGCCTGGGCTTTCCCACCCCTCCCCCCTGCTGTCTAGCTGTAGGAACCTCGCACACACCCTCCTGCTGAGATCCTGACTGATTCCTTCAGTTCCCAGTGCCTGACCTGAAGGCTAGCCAGGGCAAGGGAGAAAGGGATGGAAAAGTGGGCCCTGGACTTGGTGTGAAATCAAAGGAAAGATCTGGAAGTGTAGAGGGCTAGGAACTAGCACACAGCATAAACAAACCAGATGAGGGTCCATGAACCTTTCGGGGAGCCTTGTCTTTGGGGGGGAGGGTGCATCTGTGCACCCTCCTGGGTGTGCACTTGTCCCGGTGAGAGCGCACCTGACAGGGGCCCTCCCTGCAGGCCCGTCTGCCTGTGCTTCTGCCCGGTACAGCGTGCGTGTGTGTGCACGGGAGATGGGGTGCTCCTGGTATCTCCTTAGTCTCTTTGTCTCCAGGTTCAGAGGACTGAAGAGGAAGGCCTCCAAGTAGGGATGTGCTTAGTCCCAGACTGTGAAGGGGCCCTGGGCTCAGGGTCCCCGGGGCGGGGGACTGCATGAACAGTGGCAGAGAGAGGTGCACACACACACACACACACACACACACACACACACACACTCCTAGTGACGGCTGGGGGAAGGCATGGGGGGAAGGTGGGTGTCGCCTCTCTACACATTTGACCTTCTTAGGACCCCAGCTCAGATGATGCCACTCCTTCCCCCTGGCATTCTCCTGCCTCTGTAGCCCCCACAAGTCGCCCTTCCTGGCCTTCGAGAGAGCATCCCCTCGCTGATACAGGATCCCGGCCACTGTCCCCACCCGGG
>NW_005355115.1:3196706-3201726 GCF_000412655.1 Myotis brandtii
TTCCCCAAGCCTACCGAATAACCACCCCCAAAAGAGGAGAAGCAACAGGGGCTCCCCGCACCCCTTCCCCACTCCTAGCCCTACTAACCATGCTCCGGGGCGCGCGTGTGTACACACACACACACACACACACACACACACACCACCCTGGAAAGATCTATGAAAGTGAGTCCTGGAACCCTAGGAAGATTCTTATTCCCAGTTGGGTGGTAAAGGATAAGGCAGGAGCCAGACCCAACTGAACCTGGATGGAGTAGGGCAGAGGGAAAGGCTTGGAGCTGTACGTGAGAAAGGACTAGCAGAGGGCAGAGAGGACACTGGAACCAGCCTACACGGACCATGTTCCTTCCCTAGAAGTACAGCCCCAGAGAAGCAAAGAAGTGTGTACATTGTCCTGTGCTGGAGATCAGGACACCAGAGTTCTAATTTTTTTTAAATCCTAACCCAAGGATATCCTTTCCATTGATTTTTTTAAAAAAATATATTTTATTGATTTTTTACAGAGGGGAAAGGAGAGGGATAGAGTTAGAAACATCGATGAGAGAGAAACATCGATCAGCTGCCTCCTGCACACCCCCTACTGGGGATGTGCCCGAAACCAAGTACATGCCCTTGACCGGAATCGAACCTGGGACCCTTGAGTCCGCAGGCTGACGCTCTATCCACTGAGCCAAGCCGGTTAGGGCTCCATTGATTTTTTTCAGAGAGAGTGAAAGGGAGGGAGAGGAGAGAGAGAAACATCTATGTGAGAGAGACACATCGACTGGTTGCCTCCTGCACGCATGTACCCCAATCATGGTGGGGATGGAACCTGCAACCCAAGTACCCGCCCTTGACCAGGAATTGAACCTGCAGCCCTGTGGTCCATGGGCTGTTGCTCTAACCACTGAGCACTGGCCAGGGCCAGAGTTCTAATTCTTAATCCTGGCTTTCCCACTACCAAGTTGTATGACCTTGGGCAAGTGCCTTCCCTTCTCTGAGCCTTTGTTTCCTCGTCTCGTCTGTGCAGTGAGGAATTTGACCCGAGTCTCTAAGGCCCTGACCTTCTCTGGGCGTAGGAGGCAAAATCACAGACCATAGACCAGGCTGAGTGACTGCAGGCAGCCTACCCTCCTATGCCACCCACCCACACTTCTTTTCCCCGCCACACCTGGGACAGGAAGAAAGGAAACTGACATCCATTCATTTCTGAGTGCACCCATTCAATAAACAGGTATTAGGTACCTACTGTGCGCCCTTTCAGAAGTGAAACACACAATGTCCTACCCTCCAGGAGCACAGTCTAATGGGAAGGGGGACCTGGAAACCCATCATCATGACAGAACATGATCAATCTGTGCGCAGTCACTGTGGAATCCTACGGTGTGTCATGTGCTATATTGGAGTCTTTGACATATAGTGGCTGTTTCCCCGCTTACCTTTTAGGAACTGAGGCAGAGGGAAGGTGAGTGACTTACTCAAGGTAATAGTCACAGAGCTCGAATCTGGATCTTCCCCATTCAAAGTCCGTGGGGATATCTGGGAGTAGGAAGTTAGCTTGAGGCAAAGCCCCGATATCTAATCTTTGGGGATAGAGGACAAGCACACTGATCTGTTGGGGTGGTCCCACCTTTCGCTGGGGCAGAAGGGGCACTGCCTCCACTCTCTACACACTCACCCCCACTCCTGGTCCTGCCTCCATTTTCCTACTGTTCCCTTACCCGGCGAGGTGGAGGTGACTCTGTCAGCCAATTGCTTCAGAACTACCCAGCCTGCATGATCCTCCTCATCAGTGAGCCCATCCTCCCTGCCCACACAGCGAAGGGTGTGCCCTGAAGAGGCAGGGTTCTCCTTCCCTCCAGTGGCAGAGGAGAAATCTCACCTGGCGACTCATTCCCATGTCTCCCGCCCATGCTTTTTAGAAAGTCCTGCCTCACAGCTAACTTTGACCCTTCCGCTTCTGGTTTCATCCCCTTCCACCTCGTTCCGTCCTCGCTGTAGACAGAGCAGAGGTCCTGACCCTGACCTTTCCTAACCCAGATCAAAACCTCACCCTCCCCAGTTAGTTGTTATACCCTTCCTCCTGTCCCCCACCTCCACGGCCTTCCCTTCCTCACCTCGGTGGGGGGGGGGGGCTGTGAAAGAGAGATAGCCCAACTCCTTTTGGCCAAACCCAGAGCTCCTAGGAGATTTTAAAAAACACGCCCCCCGCCCCATCCATTCACACACATTACTTTTCCTTGAAAGACCAGGGAAAAGAGGGGTGAATGGAGGGGGCACAGAAGGAGCCAGCTGACCAGCTGGTCACCATGGCAACTGGGGCTGCTTCCTGAAGATGAGCAGGGCTGGAGTGGGTGGAGGCTGGGAGTGGGAGAACAACTAAGAGAACTAGAAAACACCAACAGATAAAGAGAAAGGATCAGAGGGATCCAGCCTCGAAGACTGGAGCTGAGGAAACAAAGTCAGGGCCCTGTCCACAGTCAAAGTCCCTTGGCCATCTTTCCAGATGGTACTGCATGGTCCTTCTCCCCGTTCCTGAAGTTTCCCCAGAAGGGCTTCCTGCCGGAGTGTAGGCTAGATGCTGGAAGCAGTGAGCGACTCAAAGCTGACCTCATGTGGCCAGAAAAGGGACTGCCACACACCTGTTCCGGTTCAGAGCCAGACATGGGGCTGAAAAGGAGAAGGTTTTTCCTTAAATTCAACCTCTGTATGAATGAGGGATGTGGCCACTGAACATTCCCGAGTTCTCCTGTTCCTGCAAAGGGCTCATATGCCCCAAGCCCTGTAGGCATTCATAAAGGAAAAAAATTAGAAAAGGTAAAAAAATTTCCCTGGAAACAATTTTAAGTTTTGGATTAGGGGCAGGAGAGCCTGGCTCTGCACTTCGTTTGATCTTAGGAAAGTCAACTCACCCCTCTGGGCCCCGGCTTCCCAACTTTAAAATGGGGATGGTTCCAGATTTTGAACCCAAGTGGTCTGGGTCTGGGGTTTATGACTATACTTTTACTCCAGCTTTTGAGGATGGGAGAGGAAAGGGTCAGGGGAAGAAGTTGAAAACATCTGAAATTGCACTGACTCCACAGGAGATGCTTTCATTTCCTTGGGCTTCTCCCTCATGGCTTCTTACAGCCTCATACTCAGCACATTCTCCCTCTCTGGTCCTCCAGGGGGACGGAGAGGAGTAGGTCACCTCCTCTCATCTGCTCTCCCCCCCCCTTACTAATCCCCTCCTCCCAGAGACTAGGTACTTCCCTCCTCCCCAGACCCCCTTCCTTCCCATTTCCAGTTCAAATGGAAACTTCCCTGCCCCTCTCCCCACTGTGTGCCCCCACACCACCCTTTTCCTGTCTTAGCACAGTCACTGTGTTGTAATTGCCAGGGGGCTCGGTGGGGTTGGTGGTTGGTGGATATGAATTAGTTACTGTGATACTCAGTTTTGCTTCCAGCAGAGAGAACAGTGTCATATATGTAGGAGAAGCTCCACATGTTTGTCAAATGGATGAATAAAATGAGGTTGTATGGGAGAGGGCAGGAGGGAAGCTGGTTAGCAGCTGTCTACACGCAGCCCAGCGTTCTTCCCCCAATGCCAGAGACAGAAAAGATGCTCCTTTGTGGATGATCTTCAAAAGGCATTGTTGGTCCATGGCTGATGGCACTTGGGGTAGGGGGTAAATCATGTGGCACTGGTTTGCACCTCAACGTGTGGGTGTGGTTTGCCTAAGGCCTCCCTGGGCCCAGGGAAAGCAGGGATAGGGAAGGAGGAAAGATGTGTTGGCACTGGGGCTGGAGCTGGGGCGGTCACCCCAGCAGAGAGTGGCCCAATGTGTCTGGGGCCTCCCCATCCTGGCCCCACCACGAGGAAGTAATCTTCCCTGATAGATGGGGGTAACCAGATGTTGTAACCACAGAGGCCAGTGTTTCACCCTGTGAAGAATGACCACTCTGCTTTTTAATTTTTTAATATATTTTTTATTGATTTCAGAGAGGAAGGGAGAGGGAGAGAGAGATAGAAACATCCATGATAAGAATCACTGATCGGCTGCCTCCTTCCTGCATGAGCCTGCAACCCAGGCATGTGCCCCGACCAGGTATCGAACCATGATCTCCTGGTTCATAGGTCGATGCTCAACCACTGAGCCACACCAGTGGGGGCACTTTGCTCTTTTAGACAACAAAAAAGCATGGCCAACCTCCTTCATTTAGACAACAGTCTGCCTGAGAAAACCCAGTTTTGAAAAGCACATCCTCATGCCCAATTCTATGTGATCTGGGGAGCTGACACAGGAGACCCTCTACCCAGGACCCAAAGGGAGGACCACTCCTTTAAAGACAATGGAGCCCTAACCAGTTTGGCTCGGTGGTTAGAGAGTTGGCCTGCAGACTGAAAGGTCCCAGGTTCGATTCCGGTCAGGTCAAGGGCATGTACCTTGGTTGCGGGCACATCCTCAGTAGAAGGTGTGCAGGAGGCAGCTGATCGATGTTTCTAACTCTCTATCCCTCTCCCTTCCTCTCTGTAAAAAATCAATAAAATATATATTTTTATAAAATAAAGACAATGGATATCCCCTTTCCCTACCCAAACTCCGGGGCACTGGTAAATGAGAAAGCAAGAGAAATGGAAATAGGTAGGAGATAGGAAGCAGTGCACCCCATCCCACCAGCCACATGCCCCCCGCACAAGAAGTCTAGTTTGTACAATTGATAAATATTTCTTTAACAACACACGAATGAATAAATGAATAAATGGAAACAATGAGTGAAGGAATGGAGGAAGTGAAGGAAGGAAAGACTGCATGGGATCATGAATGGAAAAGGAAGGGGGGAAAGTGAATGAATGAATGAATGAATGAATGAATGAATGGAGAGGTGATTGGATGGATGGATGGGTGGATGGATGGATGGGTGGGTGGATGGATGGATGGATGGATGGATGGACGGATGATGAATGGGTGAATTAACGCACCAGTGAGTCAGGACTGGGTAACCCGGGACTCGGAGCCAACGCAGAGGGCGGGGTACGGGGGATTCCGGAGGGCGGGGC
>NW_005355115.1:3202085-3205386 GCF_000412655.1 Myotis brandtii
GGCCTCCGCCTCCCGGCCCCCGGGCGGCACAGGCCCCCAGCCCTGGACCCATCCTCCGGGAACCACCAAAGAGCCGCAGGACAAGGAAGACACAGATGGGGAGCGGGCCGACTCCACCTATGGCTCCTCGTCGCTCACCGAGCCTTTGACCTTTTGGGGGGGCCCTGAGGCCGAAAACCCACCCCCAGGCTCGCCGCTCCCTGCAGCTGGGCCGCTGAGTCCGCAGCAGCTGGAAGCGCTCACTTACATCTCGGAGGACGGAGACACGTGAGTACGGGGGCGAGGCTGGGGCTGCACCCCGTCCCGATGCGAACTCGGGGCCTCCCCAGGAGCACCCCCGCTGTCATGATCCCTCACGGCACCTGCCCTGGAAGTGGCATTCTCCACTTTTCCTCCAAACTCCAAACTTAACTCTCTGCTCGCTTTTGAGCTCCAGCCAGGACCCGACCGGAGGACCGGGAATCACCTCTCTGCCCTCCCTTTTGGAGGTGGGCAGAGCTGGCAGGGCCCATACCAGGCACCTAGAATCTTGGAAACCTGCCAATAACCCACCGCCAGGAAGAGAAAATTCCCCTGACCAGTCCAGGTTTTTTTTTGTTTTTTTTCTTGCTGGGGGAGAGGGCATCCTTGCTTGCGCAATATCTGGAATTCCCAGCCCCTGACCTCCCAATGCCCTGTCTCAAGGAACAAGAGATGCCAGTTACAGGTTGCCAATGGAGGCCAGGAAGCTAGGGGTGGGGGTATGGCCAGGGTACAGAGCTAAGGCTGGCCCTGAGGAGGAGGGGGTGAGCCAGGTTGGGGCACCTTTGCCCCAGCAGACTGATAAGCGGCTGGCTGCTGCAGCTTACTTCCTCCTCTGCTGAGAAAGGGGAAGTGAGGGTTGGAGTCAGCCTTACCGACACCTTCCATCTCCCCAAGTCCCCCCAGTCCTCCTCGCTGTCTTGCCTGACCCCCTTGCCTGTCCATTTCTCCCCAGGCCCAGGTGGATCTTTCGGGGACTGGGTAGGAAGCAGTTGAAGTAAGAGGCAGCAGTGCAAAAGGTCAGGCCAGTTGAGGACTTGCCCCTCAGGAAGAAAAAACAGTTAGGAGAGGGGGTGGCTGGGATTTGGGGGTTAGAAACAGAGTGGAGGGAGCTGGGTTCCCAGATCAGGGATGTTGAACAGGGTAGGAAGGATGTGGAAGGAGCAGGAAATGTCTGTCCTTACCTGCTTTATGGAAATGCAAGAGTCATAATCCTAGGTGACCTTTGACAAAGAGACCCAGTGGGTAGGAGAGGCGTGACCCCAGGCCTTTTGTACTGTGTGCCTTCTGTGCCCAAATCATCAGCCCTCAGGCCCAGAGCCAAGATTTTGGGGACTCCATGTGCAATATCTATGGCTGACCTTTGACCCAGGGAGTGGGAGCTCCAGGTGGAATACCTATGGCTGACCTTTGACCCAGGGGGTGGGGACTTCTGGTGCTGCCCTCCTTTGTGAGCCTCTCAGCCCAGCCTTTCCCTCCTCCGGTTGGAGACAGGTGTGTCTAGAATGGGCAGGGGGAGGTGGCAGGACTCCCCAGCGGAGTCTCTTCCCTCGGAAGTGTCTAGGGTGTGGGGCAAATGGAAGTGGGAAGAGGAAGTGGGAGGAGGGGAGACTGAGGGAGAGAGGGAGGTGGCTGCAGGAATGTGACCCAGAGAGCTGGTCCTGGCCGAGGGGATTTCCAGAGCGGTTCCTCCCTCCCTCGTCACTCTCTCCTGCCGCTGCCGCAGCCAAGCCTGCCCCGCTCCTGCCCGCGCAGCCCCCTCCCCAGCCCAGGCAGGCCTTTAGCCAAGCTCCCCCCAGTCACTGGCGTCCCAAGGCAGCTGTCCTGACCGAGACCCTCCAGCTCTGGCTTTCATTTTCCCCACCTGATGTGGGGAAACCCCAGGACTGGAACTTCCCCTCCCAGCTGTCCTCCCACCCCTAGGTTAAGGCTCTTTGTCCCCCAGCAAACACACACTTTCTACACTGCACAGACCTCGCCTTGGAGGTGCTCACAGAGTGGAGGGCTCTGGCCAGACCCGGCCAGTCTGGCTGCCTGAAGCGGGGCCCTCTAGACTCACTCCCCCGGGGGGTGGGGGGGGGGCGCAGCAGGACAGGATGTTGCACTCCTTGCTCCTCATTCAAGAGCTTCTGTTTACTCTCCCTTGGCATGTGGGACATTGAGTTGGGGAGGGAGGTGCCCCCACTCCTGCCGTCTCTGTACTTCCTATTGGGCTGGGGGTATTAGGGAGCTCAGCCTGGAAACCACCTCTGCACGACCCCAGCAGCTTTCAGTTTGGCTTTGGAGCTGCAGCTGGTCTGGTGGGGCCCTGGGGCAGGAGGGGAGTGGGGTGTGGGACAGGAAGCTCCTGGGCCCGTGGGCACCCTGCCCGCACTCCCACTGAGCCAAGGCCCTTCTTGAAGGCCAGAGATGGGCACTTGGAGCCTCCACCCCCAGGAATCTGGTTTCCCACACCAACCCTCACTTCCTGGCCCAAATGCTCACTTCCTGCACCTACCCTGTGGGTGGCTTCTTAGAGATGTGTTCCTTCTAATCCCAGGACCCCAGCCCACTCTCCTGACCTGGGTCCTGACACTAACCCCTGCCCTGCCCTCCAGGCTGGTCCACCTGGCGGTGATTCATGAGGCCCCAGCTGTGCTGCTCTGTTGCCTGACTTTGCTGCCCCAGGAGGTCCTGGACATTCAGAACAACCTTTACCAGGTGGGTGGAAAGGGTAGGCTGTGTCCAGACACCCACGTCTGCCCTGGCAGCCACCCCGAGCAGCCACACGGGTGACCTTAGGCTGCTTCCTCAGGAAACCATATGCAAGACACTGAGCTAGAGGCTGAGGATACAGACATGAGTAAGACACAGCCTCTGCCCACAGGGTGCTTGAGCCTGGACTAGGGACTCATGTCAACTCATAATTACACAGCATGGTGACAAGAGCTGTGATGGAGGCACCTACCAGCCGCTGTGGGATCCACTGTGTGTGGGGGGCAGCCAGGGAAGGGTTAATACGGAGGAGTGTGCCAGGTGGAGCCTGCCTGGTGCCTCTTCCTTCTCCCCAGCCCCTCTCTGCCACCTAGCGCTTGGGGATAACAGAGGTTTCCCTAGAGCAGTGGTCGGCAAACTCATTATTCAACAGAGCCAAATATCAACAGTACAACGATTGAAATTTCTTTTGAGAGCCAAATTTTTTAAACTTAAACTATATAGGTAGGCACACTGTTATTAACTTAATTAGGGTACTCCTAAGGCTTAGGAAGAGCCACACTCAAGGGGCCAAAGAGCCGCATGT
>NW_005355115.1:3205684-3210933 GCF_000412655.1 Myotis brandtii
CTAGAACAGTGGTCGGCAAACTCATTAGTCAACAGAGCCAAATATCAACAGTACAACGATTGAAATTTCTTTTGAGAGCCAAATTTTTTAAACTTAAACTATATAGGTAGGCACACTGTTATTAACTTAATTAGGGTACTCCTAAGGCTTAGGAAGAGCCACACTCAAGGGGCCAAAGAGCCGCATGTGGCTCGTGAGCCGCAGTTTGCCGACCACGGCGCCTAGAGGATGAGAAGGTAGACCCTGACTCCCATCTGTGCTTTCTCCAGGGGCTAAGAGAACCTTCAAGAAGAGCAGGGGGCCACTTCCCTCACCCTGCCTCCAGGATTGGGGTCCCAAGAGCTTGGTGGGGGGCGACAGAGGGAAGGGCTGGGTAATGTGGCCTTGGAAGAGCAGGGCCGTAGCCTCTGTAAGCTGCCCTCAAGGCTGGTGCTGGCCGTTGTCAATTCCTGTGCCCACCCGAGCATGTCCCCAGAGGTGGGAGCATGCTGCAGTGGCCCTGCAACCCTCTGTTTGTGCCTACAGACAGCACTGCACCTGGCTGTACATCTGGACCAGCCAGGTACAGTCCAGGCCCTAGTGCTGAAAGGGGCCAGCCGCATGCTACAGGACCGACATGGTGACACAGCCCTGCATGTGGCCTGCCAGCGCCAGCACCTAACCTGTGCCCGTTGCCTGCTGGAAGGACAGCCAGAGCCAGGCAAAGGACCACCTCACTCCCTGGACCTCCAGCTGCAAAATTGGCAAGGTACGGGCAGCCATAGAGCACATAGGTTGAAAAGGGGACAAGAGACCAGGACCCTACTCTCAGGGGAGGGGAGGGGAGGGGAGGGGAGGGGGGTTCATACCATAGCTTGTCCATTGATGCACCTCCAGGTCTAAGTACATAGATACTCAGTACATCTTTGCTGGATGAATGAATTTGATTTAGAATTCACTTAGAACCTGCTGTGTGCTAAACAGAGATCTAAATCTTGCCCTCAAGATATTCAGTTGGCCCTGACCGGTTTGGCTCCGTGGATGGAGCATCGGCCTGCGATCTGAAAGGTCCCAGGTTCGGTTCCGGTCAAGGACATGTACCTTGGTTGCGGGCACATCCCCAGTTGGGGGTGTGCAGAAGGCAGCTGATTGATGTTTCTCTCTCATCAATGTTTCTAACTGTCTATCCCTCTCCCTTCCTCTCTGTAAAAAATCAATAAAATATTTAAAAAAAAAAAGATATTCAGTTGAACAGAGATCATTAATTCATTCAACAAAATGTACTGAGGGCCTCTTTGTGCCAGACACTATTCTAGAACCTGGGACTGCATCTGTGAACAAAACAGAAGGATTGAGATAGACAATAAATATAGGAAGTGGATTATCTAGTAGGTTAAAAGGCAGTCGGTGCTTCGGGAAAGAAGAACAGAGTGAGAAGAATTGGAATGTGGGGGTGGGTGGGGCTGTGTGATTACATGTGATTGAATAGTGGTCAGGGAAAGCCTTGTGGAGCAGGGACCTTTGAGCAGACGTGTGAATCTGAATCTAGTTCTTTAAGCAGAGGAGCCAGAAAAAAGGTAGGGAAGCGCATGGGAGGAAGTGGCCCTGGGGGTGTGGGGCTGGGGTATGAGGATCCCAGAGACCTCTGAAGAAGGTGGCTGTGGCCAGGGTTTCAAAGCAGGCAGTTAGAGTTAGAGAGAATGCGGGAGGGGGGATGTTAGGGGAGGGTGCCTGTATGGGGGTGTCACTCAGCAACCTGACCCCTGAAGCATGAAAGTTTCAATAACATGACTCTGAAAAGGTGGAAACTTTACGTTCCTTTCCCCTCAGACTTTTGAGGGGGTTTTTGGGTTTGGGTTTTAACAGCCCTGTGATCAGAGATATTGAGTGGGCAGTGGGTCCCTTGGGGCCGAGGGCTAGGGAGGTCCCTGAAGAGTGGGGGAGAGAGAGTTGGTGGATGCAGATTAGCAGCCTCCACATTCACTCCATCCTAGGTCTGGCCTGTCTCCACATCGCCACTCTGCAGAGGAACCAGCCACTCATGAAACTGCTTCTTGAAAATGGAGCGGACATTGATGTGCAGGTGAGGTGGCCAGTCAGGGTGCTGCCTGGCCTGGTGTCTGCCCGTCACCTGGTCCAGCCCTCAGGTCCACTCCCAGTGTCAGAAGTGGTGGCACACACCTTCCCCGGGGCCTGGACCCAGCATGCTTCCTCTTGAGGGCCTTGGAAGACACCCTTATTTTCCTCCAGGAGGGCACGAGTGGGAAGACAGCGCTGCACCTGGCTGTGGAGACTCAGGAGCGGAGTCTGGTACAGTTCCTGCTCCAGGCCGGGGCCCGGGTAGACGCCCGTATGCTCAATGGGTGCACACCCCTGCACCTTGCTGCAGGCCGCGGCCTCAAGAGCATCTCGTCCACCCTGCGAGAAGCAGGTGCCGACTCTCTGCTGAGGAACGTGGAGGACGAGACGCCCCAGGACCTGGCTGAGGATGTGACGCCCCAGGACCTGGCTGAGGATGTAAGAGGCACACACTCAGCTCTGCTCTCCAGCCCTTCCCACACCCTTAGCAGAGACCGGAGCTGTGATGGCTGAAATCGCCAAGGAGTTAGGACAGTGGTCGGCAAACTGCGGCTTGGCAAACCGCGGCTTGCGAGCCACATGCGGCTCTTTGGCCCCTGGAGTGTGGCTCTTCCACAAAATACCAGCTCTTCCACAAAATACTGACTTCTGCGCATGGGCCACGAAGTTTCATTCGCGCTGTATGTGCGCGCCCCCACGTGGTATTTTGTGGAAGAGCCACACTCAAGGGGCCAAAGAGCCTCATGTGGCTCCCGAGCCGCGGTTTGGCGACCACGGAGTTAGGATCCTGGGGGGCAATCCATTGATTCTGCCACTCGCCAACTGTGGGATCCTGGGCAAGCTTCTGCCCCTCTCTCAGCCCAAACTTGGACTGTAGCTAACGCGGATCAGGGAAGCAGGCCAGATGTAGTACAGTGGGTGGCGGGACCTGTGGGAGGCCAGAGAGTCTCTGACCGAGGGTCACTCCATTCAGCTTCAGCAGATAATTGCTGAGGGGGAATATGGTCCAGCATTTCCAGGTCTTGGGAATGTTTTAAGAGAGATGAAACCTAGATTTTCTGTATAGTCTCCATTTTTAAGTGTTCAATGTAAAAAAATATTAAAAATATTTTGTGAGTACCCTTCCCCCACCCCAACCCCCCAGAAACTAGACCCTTGGGCTGGATCACCTCCTTGGTCCTTCTTATCTGTGATATTCAGGGATTTTCTTAGAGAGGGAGGACTTGCCTAAGGCCTCGGGACTCTTGCTAGCCCAGAGGGATTACCATTTGGGAGATTAGTAGGAAGATTTGTTCCCTCCTGCCCAAGAGTCAGTTGATGGGGAGCAAACGACCCAATAGGTCTCCCCAGCTCCCTTCCCCCACCACTGCCTTTCCCCCCTCCCCCCCGGACCCTGACCTTGCTTCTCTCCATTCTCTTTCTCAGCCCTTTGCTCTCTTGCCCTTCGATGACCTGAAGATCTCTGGAAAGCCACTGATGTGCGCTGACTGAAGCCAGGGCAGGGTCTGGGGCCCTGGAGGCTTCCCGTCTTCCCTTCCGGAAGCTAGAGCCACAGTTGCTGCAGTTTGGGCCCAGGCAGCGTGCCCTCCCGGAGTCCTGGGGACTGCTGGGCCAGCACAGTCCTGAGCTGAGAGGAGGGATCACAAGTGAGGGCGAGCCAGTCCGGAAAGAAGAGCTTCCCAGGTGGACGGAGATTCTCGGAAGACCCCTCCCACCCCGAAGCCCCCGGTATCCTGGGTGAAGCCTGTTGACCTCCCTGGAAGATGGCAGGGGCTCTTGTTCCCACCCACGCCGGGTCACCCTGAAACTGCCAACCAATAGGAAAATGAGGACTCTCCTGAGCGAGGAGAGAAACTGAAATACGAGCAAGCAGAGCCCTCAGAGCTCCCATCTCACTGCTATTGAGAACTGTTGTTTAAAGACTTGACACACAGAAGGCCCCGGACTGAGCCTTGGGGAAGGGGAAGTTTCAAAACATGACACTAAAACGGCAGAGACTTTAAAAAGGTTTTCCCCCCTAGAGTTGTTTTGCGCCAATGCATGTCTGTGTGCACTGGGGGTTTTTACACGGGCCTGTCCTGTGACCTTGTGGTGGAAGCAGAGCGGAGAGGATCACCTTAGCAGGGGAGGACCGTGCTGGGGGGGCGGGGAGGGCTGACAGTCCTCCGGCCTCTGTCCAGCACAGATCCTGGCCCTTTCTGTGGAAATGCAGAGGGTGGAGGAAAGGAGAAGTAAGGAGGTAGAAATAAGGGGGCCTCACCACTCACTTCCTCGGAGGTTGTGGGGACAAGGGCCGGCCTCGGGAGGGCGACACAAGGGAGCTATGGCTTTTCCTGTGTTGTGTTTTTTCCTTCCCCATATTCCACACATGTTTGAGGGACCTGTTAGGTCAGGCCTTTGCTGGGGTGAAGAATATGGGAACAAATCAACACAGTCCCCGGCCACTTGGAGCATATAGTCTAGTGCAGTGATGGCAAACCTTTTGAGCTCGGCATGTCAGCATTTTGAAAAACCCTAACTTAACTCTGGTGCCGTGTCACATATAGACATTTTTTGATATTTGCAACCATAGTAAAACAAAGATTTGTATTTTTGATATTTATTTTATATATTTAAATGCCATTTAACAAAGAAAAATCAACCAAAAAAATGAGTTCGAGTGTCACCTCTGACACGCGTGTCATAGGTTCGCCATCGCTGGTCTAGGGAGCGAGGCAGCCCTTAGAATCATCAATGTGTATCTCCATGTAATACGTAATCACAAGTTACAGTGGTGCTATGAAGGAAACAAGCCCTGGGAAGGAGCACAATGGCGAGGGTGGAGGGCCATACTGTGGGCGGTCAGGGAGGCCTCTGAGTGTCATCTCAACCCCGACAGAAGGAGGAGTGAAGGGATGGGGGGAGGCGAAGGAGAGGAACTGAGCCGGCCAGCGTGGCTCCACCAGGGAAGGTGAGTGGGCGACGCAGACGGGGCCAGGTCATGCAGAGCCTTGAAGGTCAGGACTGCTGGCCCCTCCAAAAAAGGAGACATCTTCCGGCCAGAAGACGGTAACATAAGGGGAAGTGCTCGGGTCAGAGCCTCCACGTCCCGCCCCTAAGACGGCCTTGCCTCCCGGGCTGGTGGTGAGGCCCAGGGGGAGGCGATGACGAAGCAGGGGGAGGCCGGGGCCTCTGACTCCCCACCTTCTCCG
>NW_005355115.1:3211447-3219910 GCF_000412655.1 Myotis brandtii
GCGAGGGCTGGAGGGAAACAGAAGGAACCTGTGTGCCCGGAGGGGCGGGTCCGTCCCCGGGGAGGGAGGGAGCCCTGCCTGGACGGCGCCGGCCCCCCAAGGAGAGAGAGAGGCTCTTTGTCCCGCTGGGCTGCAGCTGAGGGGGGCGGGGAGGTGACTCCGGGCCCTTCTCCAGTGCGGACCCCTCTGGGAGACCCAGTGGGTGATGAACTAACTGCTCCCTAACCTTCTGTCCGCTGCCCCCGCAGGTGGTGGGCTGTGGTGGTGCTGGTTGCCATCCCCTCCCTGGGGGCAGGTGGGGAGACCCCCGAAGCCCCTCCGGAGTCCTGGACCCAGCAATGGTTCTTCCGCTTTTTGGTGAATGCTGCTGGCTACGCCAGCTTCATGCTCCCTGGCTACCTGCTGGTGCGGTACTTCAGGCGGAAGAACTACCTTGAGACAGGTGTGTGGGCCAAGGGTGGGGAAGTGTGCTCGGTGCCCAGGAAAAGTGCTGGCCAGCTGTCCAAGCAGGGATGTGGCTTGGCAAGGGAGGGAGGGAGGAGAGCAGCAGGGCAGCTGGCTGCTCTGGAGAAAACCATGAGGTGCTGGGGAGAAGACTGGGGCTTGACTTTGCGTGCCTTCTGCAGGCAGGGGTCTCTGCTTCCCTCTGGTGAAAGTGTGTGTGTTCGGCAATGAGCCCAAGGCCTCCGACGAGGTTCCCCTGGCTCCCCGGACAGAGCCGGCGGAGACCACTCCTACGTGGCAGGCCCTGAAGCTGCTCTTCTGTGCGGTGGGACTCCAGGTAGGCGGGCAGGCTCTGCTTCTCTCCCTGCATTGGGTCACGGTGGGCAGGGGCTCTGGAACCAAGGTTTTCACCCTTCCAGTCCCAACAGTGTTTTAGTTGGTTATGTGTCCCCCTCCTAGGGGCACACTGTACCACCATCTTAGAAGTGATTGGAGAAAATGTCTCTCCCCCCCTCCCCCCGTGATTTCTACTGTCCTATTACACTTTCTTCCACAATGATGTGTTTCATATACTGTACTGTAAACCCACTGATAAAAGTTTTGGGGGGAAGCCATTCAGCCTTCTCCCACACTGCATGTGAGAAGGGGTGCCAAGATGCTGACCTCATGGCATTTTTGAGTGGACACTACTAGTCCCACCTCATATAACATGTCAAACTGATAGATGTCCAATTCTTGTCTGCCTGAATTGGTTGGAAATAGAAAATATTTGGGATGGAGTGAGCTCTAACAAACCCTCATGTGGGACAGACAGGGTCTGGGCAGTTCTAAAGCATTTGTTGTGTTTCACACACACTTGATTCCCTACAAGATAAATCCAGGCTTGAGAGGGAAAGGGAAACTTCCTAGTTACTACACAGAGGAACCAAATTATGTGTGTTGTCCTTTAAACTAGCGGTCGCCAACGGGTGGTCCGTGAGGTCGGAAAGGCTGGCGACTGCTGCTTTAAACAGCCTTCTGAGGAAGAGGGAAGTTGATGAAATCCTTTTTTGGCAACCTTTTCCTTATTTATCTTTTTAATCTCCACCCTCCCTCATCCAGGTGTCTTACCTGACTTGGGGAGTGCTGCAGGAAAGAGTGATGACCCGCAGCTATGGGGCCACAGCCACATGGGCAGGTGAGCGCTTCACAGACTCGCAGTTTCTGGTGCTAATGAACCGAGTGCTGGCATTTATTGTGGCTGGCCTCTACTGCCTCTTCTGCAAACAGCCCCGACATGGGGCACCCATGTACCAGTACTCCTTTGCCAGCCTGTCCAATGTGCTTAGCAGCTGGTGTCAGTATGAAGCTCTCAAGTTTGTCAGCTTCCCCACTCAGGTGCTGGCCAAGGCCTCTAAGGTGATCCCTGTCATGCTAATGGGAAAGTTGGTGTCTCGGCGCAGCTACGAACACTGGGAGTACCTGACAGCAGGCCTCATCTCCATTGGGGTCAGCATGTTTCTGCTGTCCAGCGGACCAGAGCCCCGAAGTTCACAGGCCACCACACTCTCGGGCCTGATCCTATTGGGAGGCTACATTGCCTTTGACAGCTTCACCTCGAACTGGCAGGATGCCCTATTTGCCTATAAGATGTCGTCAGTGCAGATGATGCTTGGGGTCAACTTCTTCTCCTGCCTCTTCACAGTGGGCTCCCTGCTAGAGCAGGGGGCCCTCCTGGAGGGGACCCGCTTCATGGGGAGACACAGTGAGTTTGCTGCACACGCCCTGCTGCTCTCAGTGTGCTCTGCATGTGGCCAGCTCTTCATCTTCTACACCATTGGACAGTTTGGGGCCGCAGTCTTCACCATCATCATGACCCTCCGCCAGGCCTTTGCCATTCTCCTCTCCTGCCTCCTCTATGGCCATACCATCACGGTGGTGGGGGGCCTAGGGGTGGCTGTGGTCTTTGCTGCCCTCCTGCTCAGAGTCTATGCCCGGGGCCGCTTAAAGCAACGGGGAAAGAAGGCTGTGCCCATTGAGTCCCCTGTGCAGGTTTGAGGGACCTGACTGGCAAAGTGAACGAAGATCCTTTTACCATACCGTTTTCCTCTCCTAGTGTGTAGCTTCTCACAGGTGGCTGGCTCAAGGGCAAAATGCAAGCTTTCCTCAGTATCACAAACCAGCTCTGCAGTTAGGGGTGGGGAGGCCAGAAGGCCACCTTCCCTTTTGCCTTAAGCCACCAGTCCTCTGGTATGACTCTTGAGCCCGAGTAGAGTTCTGTTTGGAGAGGGGCGAAGTATCTTCCAGAAATTCCCTTAAGTCTTGCTGTTAGCTCTGCCACCAACCTCACCAGTGCTTGTCCCCTACCCTGAATACCCGTATAGATTCCTCCCCGATGCCTGCATTTCTTACTCTGGTGATTGTAAGCAGAGTGCTGCTTTCCTAGGATAAATGACAGGTGGTGCTGTGCTAGGGGAGGGGAGAGCCCTGCCAGCAACACCACCCTCTGCTCCTGGATCCCATGGCTCTGCTCAGAGCCAGTTGCAGGTTTTGGTACTTTGAAAATGTAACTTTCTGCTCATAATTTTATTTTTATTAAATTAAACTGCTGCAATGGACTTGGTCCTATATTTTGGTGGAGTTAACATGATAGTTCTCTTCTCATATAATCCGTACTTCTGATGGCAAGGGAGACTTGGGATAGAGCAGCTAAGGGAACTCAAAAGGAGCAAAACTGTATAAAACGGCATCTTCTTTATTTTGCATACTTTAATTTCAGAACAAAATAAAAAAAACCACAATACATAACACATCCAAAACTATGTCAAATATGAGAAGAGGGCTTGAGGCCACTGTAACCTGCCTTAAGGAAAAGACAGGAGAGGGGAAAAGCCACTAAACATCAGAGGAAACCAGGTGGGCTAGGGCCACTCAGGGCTTCTGGGGGAGCCATGAAGACTACAGAGGACACAAGGTCTGCAGGTAGAAACTCCTAGTCTACTTCTTCCATGCGAGAGGCATCCTCATCACCCTCAAGGGGGGGGATCTCATCAGGAACAGCAGCACTGGGTTCTTCTGCTGTCACTTCATCTTCATCAATGCCTACAGTGGGAAAGAATGTTACAAGAGATTTGACCCAAGTAGCATCCAAGTCAAATCTGTCCATATAAGAGCTATTCCCCAATAGTGGTACTCACCTAGGCCTAGCTTGATCATGCGGTAGATGCGGTTGGAGTGGGTCTGGGGATCCTCAAGTGAGAAGCCAGAAGAGAGCAGTGCAGTTTCAAACAGCAACACCACAAGGTCCTTGACAGCTTTGTCATTCTTGTCCGCCTCTGCCTTCTGGCGCAGAGTCTCCACAATGGGGTGGTCAGGGTTGATCTCCAGGTGCTTTTTCGCCATCATGTAGCCCATTGTAGAGTTATCCCTAAGTGCCTGGGCTTTCATGATACGTTCCATGTTAGCTGTCCAGCCGTAGGTGCTGGTCACAATGCAGCAGGGTGAAGACACAAGCCTATTGGAGATAGTCACCTATGGACAGTCACAAAAACCTTCGGTTTATATTAAATTGCATTACCACTTTAAGGTAAAAGTTACGCGTATTTTAAGTTTTATCATCAGAAAAAAAATGCTCAATCTTTGCCAAATTTTAAGTAAATAGCAGCCTTAAACCTGCTTGCTTAAGAGAGCAAGAGGTATGATGACTAAATTAAGTTGCTTAAAATTACTAATTGTGTAGCAACACAAGATTCTGAGGGAAACAGCCTTGAAGGCATTTATTACAAAATACATCAGTCCCAAAATTGGCTTACCTTCTCAACCTTCTTATCCAAGATTTCTTTCATAAGTTTGCAGAGGTTCTCAAACTTGGCCTTGCTCTCTTCCATTTTCTTTTTCTCCTCTTCATCCTCAGGTAGCTCCAGGCCCTCCTTGGTAACTGAGACCAAGCTTTTCCCATCAAACTCCTTGAGCTGCTGCACACAGTACTCATCGATAGGCTCTGTCATATATACTACCTCGAAGCCCCGCTTCCGCACTCGCTCCACAAAAGCAGAGTTAGCAACTTGCTCTTTGCTCTCACCTGTAGGGTTATTACTGAATGTGAGTCAAAGACCAAAACGCTTCATACCAGTTCCCAGGCCTCCCCTAAATGTCTCCCCCAATCCCTACACCTCTACTAAGGAGGCCGTCATCGGGCCCAGGCTCCAACGCACCAGTGATGTAATAGATGGATTTCTGGGTCTCCTTCATGCGAGAGACATATTCTGAGAGAGAGGTCATTTCGTCTCCAGACTGGGAGGTGTGATAGCGCAAAAGCTCAGAAAGGCGTCGCCGATTAGTCGAGTCCTCGTGGATTCCAAGCTGTAAGGGTGGAAAGAAAGAAAAATCTTATTTGGAACTAACCTCTTACTCTTCATGTGAATGAAAAAAACAAACCCCACATGGTAATTATAAATAATGTAAGCATTTGCTGCCTCTTTACCTTTAGGTTTTTAGAGAACGCCTCGTAGAATTTCTTATAGTTTTCCTTATCTTCCGCCAGCTCAGAGAAGAGCTCAAGGCACTTCTTAACAATATTTTTACGAATGACCTTCAAGATTTTACTCTGCTGGAGCATTTCTCGGGAAATGTTCAGGGGCAGGTCCTCAGAGTCAACCACACCTCGGATAAAGTCTGCAATCACAAAGAGAAGAAAGCTCAGTTAAAAAAAAATCCATTTTTCCTCACTGAATTTTCACTTGCTATGTTATAAAAAAATCCTTATTTATCTAAGACTTTAGTCCCCCTGAGAATACTGAAGGCTTTATAGGACTTGCCCAACCAACTCCATTAGGGCAAGAGGGTACTCACTGAGATACTCTGGTATCAGCTCATCACAGCTGTCCATTATGAACACACGGCGGACATAGAGTTTGATGTTGTTCTTCTTCTTCTTGTTCTCAAAGAGGTCAAAGGGAGCCCGACGGGGGATGAACAGCAATGCCCTGAATTCCAATTGACCTTCTACAGAGAAGTGCTGAAATTCAAGACAAGCCAACAGTACATTTCAAGGTTAAGCATAAATTTTAGACCCAACCCATGCTATCAAAATGCCTGGAACAAAGATCTTTCCTAAGCACTAGAGCATACTCATGGGGCAGCTGTTAAGAAAATTAAGCCCTAATATCCTAAATGAATCTAGAGAATAGTCAGGTCCGAACCCAGGATGTGTAAGGCTATCATGGACACAGAGGTCATTGGAAAGGATGCAATTTCTGCACCCTAGAAGTGTCACCAGTAAGTAAACTCATGTTGCTCATGGCATTCACAGTTCCCAGCTACCAACAAGTTGGGCAAGTTCCATTTGTCTAATCAGCCACACCCTTCTACCTGCTCCTATTGGGCCAGCATACAGGGTTTCCTCACCTTGACTGCCAAGTGGTCTTCCCAGTCATTGGTAAGACTCTTATAGAACTCTCCATATTCCTCCTGGGTGATGTCATCAGGGTTTCTGGTCCAGATGGGCTTGGTCTTGTTCAGTTCTTCATGGTCAATATATTTCTCCTTAATCTTCTTTGTTTTCTTTTTCTTATCCTTAGCACTATCATCCTCCTCATCTGAGCCCACATCTTCAATCTTGGGTTTCTCCTCATCATCTTTATCTTCCTCCTCTTTCTCCCCTTTCTCTTCCTCTGCTTCATCATCACTGATTTCTTTCTCTCGTTCCTTCTCCAACTGAAAATACCAAATACAATAGTTTTAGAGACAGAACATCAAGGAAAGGGAAAAAAAACCAGGCACCATACAATTCTCCAAAGCAGTAGGCACCATGCATGTGAGGGTTTCCAGCCCATACTCACATAAAGAGTGATGGGATAGCCTATGAACTGCGAGTGCTTCTTCACCACTTCTTTGACCCGCCTCTCCTCCAAGTACTCTGTCTGGTCTTCTTTAAGGTGGAGGATCACTTTGGTGCCCCGGCCAATGGGCTCACCTAGAAAAAGGCAATCACAATGGAGCATAGAAAAAAATGAAACTAAACGCAGAACTGTAGTGAAAGGCAACTGCTTTACAGATAGGACACTCAACATGTCTAGTACCGCCTTCCCCAGAATGCTGACGCAGTAACCTTTACAGGAAAGCCCACCTACCGTGGTCAGCCCGCACAGTGAAGGAGCCCCCGGCAGAAGACTCCCAGGCATACTGCTCATCATCATTGTGCTTTGTGATCACAACCACTTTCTCTGCCACCAGATAGGCAGAGTAAAAGCCAACACCAAATTGTCCAATCATGGAGATGTCTGCACCAGCCTGCCAAAAAGTTTTTAAAAAGAAGTTTTTAAAAATAGCAAGCCAAAGAATATGAACAAAAATACACATGGCGTGTGCCTAGCTAAAATACCACATACCTGAAGAGCCTCCATAAATGCCTTTGTACCAGACTTGGCAATGGTTCCCAGATTATTTATGAGATCAGCTTTTGTCATGCCAATGCCTGTGTCCACCAGAGTGAGGGTACGTTCCTGGGGGTTGGGGATGATGTCAATTTTCAGCTCTTTACCACTGTCCAACTTGGAAGGGTCAGTCAGGCTCTCATAGCGTATCTTGTCCAAGGCCTGAAAACACAAATTACAATTTATTCAACTCCATCTCTTCACCCAAAATCCAAAACACTTTTTTGTTTTTTACTCCCATATTAGCCTCAATTCTGATAACCCCTTAACTTGAGGTTTAAAAACCGAATGCAGCCCTGGCCAGTGTGGCTCCGTTGGAGTGTCGCTCTGTACACCAAGAGGTTGTGGTTCTATGTTCTCTCTCACGTTTTTCCTCTCACCCCAACTTCCACTAATATTAATAAGCATATCCTGAGTGAAGATTAAATAAAAAGGTACACAGGTGGGTCCAATATCCCATCTACCCACGTAGAGCAAAGACAAACGTTTTTGAGGTTTATCCCCTTCAATAGATCCCACAAATATGCCCCCCCAAGTAACACAAAAAAAACCCCACACACCACCCATGCAGACCCCCAGGCACTCACGTCAGAAGCATTACTGATCAGCTCCCGAAGGAAAATTTCCTTGTTGGAGTAGAAAGTATTGATGATGAGAGACATTAGTTGAGCAATTTCTGCCTGAAAGGCAAAGGTCTCCACGTCCTCCTCTCCATGGTGCACCACTTCCTCCGGCATCTAAAACAGGAATTACAGAGGAGCTCAATGTCACACCGAAAGTCCACCCCATCACAGTGAAGACATGGAGAGAGTTCCTTCAAACTGCTTCGAGCTGGGCCTTTTCCTCAAAGATTTCGGGCCGTAAGGTCAGTCGGAACGGACACGGTCCTAACAAAACGCAAGGTCAGGGTTTTGGAGGCCGAACTCCTGAGCGGCCCACGGGCCGGAGGCCTCAGCATCACCTGGCAGCTGGTTAGGAACGCAGATCTCGAACACGAGCCCAGGGGACTCCAATGCGCCTCTAATGGGGGGAACCACCCACTCCCGCTCCATTAGCTTTCCCGGCACCAGGGGAGGAAAACCCCAAGGTCACTAGTTTAACGTAAACGGCAACGACCTGAAACTCCCCCGCCCCCGTTGGGATGTGCCACCTCACCGGGGAGGATAACCTGAGACACTAAAACAAAGAGCCATAAAGCAAAAGCCCGCTCGTGACCTTTCAGCACACGCCACTGAAACGCGGGGCCAAACCGCACAGCCAAGATGGAGGCCGGGTCCGCAGGCCGACCCTCCCCACCGCCGGACAACCGCCGCCGGGAACACGCGGGCAGGGGGCGCCACCGCGCAGCCTCCCTGCGCGCCCGAGCATCCGGGCACCTGGGCGGGGCGTTGGGCTCCAGAAGCTTCCAGAACAATCTCAGCTCCCAGGGAGGGGGGAGGGTGGGGAGCCCATGAATACGCCAGGGCCCGCCCCCTCCCCTCCTCCATCCGGGCGCAGGAAAGATCTGGAAGGATGACGCTGGGCCAATGGAGGCCTAAAGCGCTCCCCGCCGCGGACACTCACTCACGCGCTTGGGAAACGCGTCCGGCGGGGGCGGGAGCGGGGC
>NW_005355115.1:3219946-3220879 GCF_000412655.1 Myotis brandtii
GCGTCCCAGGCCGGCGCGGTCACCACGTGCAGCTGCCCACTAACCCCAGCCCACCCTGCGGCCCACCTCGGCCAGGGCTGGTCGCCGAAAGGGGGAAACCCCGCCGCCCAAGGACAGAGGGAAAAGCGAGCTGCCACCGGGAGCCCACTTCCACCCCCCTCCCGGGGAACCTGCTCGGCACAACAAAACCCGGGCTTTGCAAAGAGACGAAAGCAACCCTGAAGGGCTCTCGAGACAGGAACGCCCGGAGGAGAGCTCGGCTTGTGACTTTACCTTGAAGGGAAAGAGATCCAAGCACAGGAGGGGTTGCAGTCGGGTCCCAAACCGCAAGCGACGTGCGTGCGGGGGTGACTCAAGAGAGGGGATGCGTGCCCCCAACCGCCCTATATAAGGCGAAGCACACCCAGCTGCCCGCCCACGGATCCATCCGCCTTAAAGGAGCATGTCCGCCCGCCCCGCACCTGCCGCCGCCCGCCCACCGTGACGTCATGGCCCAACTAGGCGAGGGGCTGGCCCCCCTCGGGGCGTGCGGGGAGGACACACTCGTTTACGTTGCTCCCTCTCCGCACTTGCAGGCACGACCCCACCAGGAGGAGAAATTGGGGATGCTCAGATGACATAGCAGTGGACAGAGAAGCCAGGATCTCTCTGGCCGCCCTAAAAACCTGTGGGTCAGGCGCCTCCACGCATGAGTCCCAGCCTCGTGGGACACTTAAAAGAGGGGCATGAGGAGGCGGCACGTCACTCCGACCTTCGCTCCCAAGTCTACCTCCTATAGTCTACCCTGCACGTTCCTACGCCCTGTAAGGGTAAGGCGTTTTCCTGCAGGGAGCGTGCGGAACGCCAGACCCAACCCCTGGCAGCCCCCGGATCCCGGCTCCAAAGCTGGGGGAAGGGCCAGCCTTTCGCCGCGGGGCGTGGCCTCGGCTGGGG
>NW_005355115.1:3221120-3228400 GCF_000412655.1 Myotis brandtii
CCGCGGCTCCGCCCCGCGCCAGCGTCCCCATCCCCTGGACTCTAGGATGCCCGGGTGGACCCTTTTCGCCACTCGGCGGGCGCAGCCAGCCTAGCTCCTGGCGGGGTGGGATGGAGCGTAAAGCTAAGGCCGGCCCCTTCCTCTCCCCGTCAATCACGCCGTGTCCGGCTCTGCGGGCGCCGCCTGCAGCGAGCGGAGAGGGAGGGACCCTCCCAGGCTCTGCTGCACCCGAGACTGCGGTCTTCCTATGTGAGCACATAGAGCTGGTTTCTTTCTTTTCGCCGTGGTCTCTCTGCAGCTGCTTGGAGCTGGGCAGAGCAGGGTCGGCAGGGCCTCTGGGAGAGTGCCCGCTGCAGGTGCCAGGACCGAGTGCTTTCTTTCTCCAGCTGTGGCGCCTGAGCCCCGGGCCTGCGCCTGCCCAGCCGCTGCAAGACGCCATCCCTCTCTGTTGGGTCTGATCAAATAATTGAATCAACAACCCCTCCCCTGGGAACTGACCTTTAGATCACAATCGACATTCCCTTTCGCTTAGGCCACATTCCTCTTGCAAAAACCATCATCCTTCTCTTCCAGACCTTCCCAAGCTCCCGACCCACCCAGAGAATTCTCCACCCAAGAAAGCCCACCTTGAGTCCTTTAAAATCTCTGACTCCCTGTCCCTGTGCTGGCGCCATTTGGGGGCTCAGCCCATCTGGTTTTCCAGATGACATAATCTATAATAATAAAAGTCTAATATGCTAATTAGACCGGACAGCCGGACGACCTTCCGGACAAAGCTGGGGCTGCCAGGGCCGAGCCCCTTGCACGAATTTTGTGCATCGGCCCTGTAGTAAATTTATAATTCTTTACCCCCTTCGGCCTTGTGTGTTCCTCCGTCAGCGATCCTAACACTCTCCAGGCTCTGCCATTTTCCCTGCCCTCCAGCTGACAAGCTGTCCTTGCCTTCCCAAGGCCTCTTGTTGGAAGCCAGCAGGACCCACAGCCTCTCTAGAAGAGAATGGCCACTCCCTGCTCTGTAGATGTTCATCAAACTCTCCTCCAGGCACACTCTGTCCGACCCTGGAATGCGGGGGAGGGCTTCCCCCACTGCCACCCGCAGCCCTTCACTAGCCTTGGTGCCCAATCTTCTGTCTTCATATTTTCTGTGCTCATGTGTTGCGTTCTAAAGGACTAAGGGCCCTTGCTTTCCTTGCCCCACACTTCAGACCTCATCACTCCTGCCACCACCACCCCAATTTTATCTCTCCTTACCCATCTACTTCCTTATGGTCTGTGAGCAGCCTGAGGTGGAGAGATGTCAATGAGTGTGGGAAGGGGCTTGGTGCTGCTGCCAGGAAGGCCCCATGCTGCTGTTTCTTTTTTTATTTTAAACAGGTTTTTGTCTTGTTTGTAATATTTTTTATTGATTTCAAAGAGGAAGGGAGAGGGAGAGAGAGAGAGAAACATCAATGATGAGAGAATCATTGATTGGCTGCCTCCTGCACGCCCCCTACTGGGGATCGAGCCCGAAACTCGGAATGTGCCCTTGTCCGGAATCGAACCTGGGACCTTCAGTCGGCAGGCTGACGCTCTATCCACTGAGCCAAACCAGTCAGGGCCAGATGCTCTGTTTCTGATGGAAATCTCAAACTAGGAGCATGACATCATCCCTCAACACACCCTCTCTTTCTCTGGGAAGGAGGGCCTAGCTAATTAAAAATCTGCCCCTTGACCTAGCTGGTTTGGCTCCGTGAATAGAGCATCGGCCTGCAGACTGAAAGGTCCCAGGTTCGATTCTGGACAAGGGCACATGGCTAGGTTGTGGGCTCAATCCCCAGTAGGGGGTGTGCAGGAGGCAGCTGATCAGCTGATCAATGATTCTCTCTCATCATTGATATCTCTATCTCACTCTTCCTCTCCCTTCCTCTCTGAAAAATTTTTTTTTTTTTTAAATCTGCTCCTAGTTCACAAAGAGCCTTCACAGCATCTCAGAGTCCTGTGAAGAGGTCAAAGTAAGTCTGCACATTTTATGGACTGGGAAAGAAAGGCTCCAGGTGGGGCAGCTCACAGCCTTTGCTCCACTAACTCCCTTACTCCCTGCTCCAGAAATGCAGTGGGAATGCTGTTTTCCTTCTCATGACCCAAGTCCAAAGCAGAGCAGGAAACAGTCCTGTGGATCAGTGTCAGGCCCAGGGACCCCTCAGGGATTTCCTAATGGGAAAATCTTAAATCTTGCACCGGCACAGAAATTCTGCTTTCTCTCTGGAAGCCTTCCAAGATGACTTCTCCCACTCACTGACACTCACTAAGCCCCCACCGTGAGCCTGGGGGTGCAGAGATGCATAAGGACAGAGAGTCCTCAGCCCATGGGGGCTGCTGCAGGCTGAGGATGAATCAGAGCAGCATGGGAGAAGTAGGAGACTCCCAGCTCAGCCTAAGGGAGGAACAGGCTTAGGGCTATGGCTAGCCAGGCCACGGCATAGGTCTACTCCCAGGAGAGAGGAAAGCCTGGCAAGGCTCAGGACCCCTTGAGGCAGACAGGAGGAGCTGAGAGTGGCCCTGCAGGCAGGGGTCAGGCTATGAGGTTCTGACCCTAACTTGGAGTGAGAGAAGCCACTGAAGGCTATTAAAGACGGCTTAAAACCCCCCGATCTCCTGAACCCTATCCTCAGTAGCACTTGCAATGCTTGATGTTCCCAAGATACCCATTATTCCTGGCCTCAAAGACCCAGCCCAACCTTTCACTATTGGAGGGCAGCCAGATGGAAGTAAGACAAGCTGTCGCCTGCAGCTGATAGGCCTGTTGTTTGTTTTTGTATGGCCTGTGGGTAAGAATACTTTCTACATTTTTTTAATGGTTGGGGAAAACATTTTTTTTGAAAGATATTTTGGCATGTGAAAAGTATCCGCTTTGAATCTGTGTCCATGAAGCTTTACTGAAACACAGCCGCACTCAAACTCACTTGTTTACATGTTGTCTTTGACTGCTTTCATGCTGTAATGGCATGGTTGGTAGTTGTGACAGAGACAATTCAGCTTGCAAAGTCTAAAATATTTACTCCTGCTGTGTCTGGTTTGGCTCAGTGGATAGAGTGTCGGCCTGTGGACTGAAAGGTCCCATGTTCGATTCCGGTCATGGGCACATGCCCGGGTTGTAGGCTCGATCCCCATTAGGAGGCATACAGGAGGCAGCCAATCAATGATTCTCTCTCATCATTGATGTTTCTATTTCTCTTTCTCTCTCCCTTCCTCTCTGAATTAAATAAAATAATAATAATTATTATAATAAATATAAATATTTACTCTTACCTTTTTCAGAAAAGGTTTGCAGACCCCTGATCTAGCTGACGCTAGGTAAGGTCTTGGAGCGAGCATAGAGACTCGGCCTGGGCAGAGGCCTCCTGCTGCTGTTTGGACTGGGAGATCTAGTTGGGGAGCACCAATGCCTTTCAGGGGGTGGCCAGGGAGGCCACTGAGGGGCACTTTGATAAGGGGCAATGCATGAACAAAGCATCCAGGGGCATTGGGACCGCAAGAATAATATAATCGTGGGAAGTAGCTCTGGATCCTTAACTTCTGGAACAAGCAGCCTCCCGCACTCTGCTCCTGCCAGATGTTTCAGTTCTGGTCCTTCCCAGTTCCACGGGGCCTACATCTCTGACTTTCACCGGGAATACCTGAACTGACATTCTCACAAGCCCATAAATAGACTTGACGTTCAGATACATTAGACAATTGAGCATGGTCATCCTGGGCTCCGTTTCTTTGCCTCCTTTTCTATAGTCTGCTGGGACATAAGGAGAGAGAAAGACTTGTTCCTCTTACTTATGCGTTCATTGGTTGGTTCTTGTATGTGCCCTGATGGGGGCTGGAAACTGCAACCTTGGCATATGGGGATGATTCTCTAACTATCTGAGCTACTCAGCCAGGGCTACTTTTTAATTTTTCAATTACAGTTGGCATACAATTTTATATTAGCTTCAGGTGTACAACATAGTGATTATATATATTTTTTTATTCACAGCAGCTTTATTTGTAATAGCCCAAAACTGGAAACAACCCAAATATCCACTAGCAGCTGAATGGATAGAAAACAACTGCAGTATCATGATTATACATTTATATAAACTACAGAGTGATGACCCGAGAAATATAGTACCCATCTCACACCATACATACTTATTCCAATATTACTGGCTGTATTCCCTGTGCTGAACTTTACATCCCCATGGCTATTTTTTATAATGGTAATTTGCACGTCTTAATCCCTTCCCCCTTTTCACTCATCGCCTCAACCCCCCCTTCCATCTGGCAACCATCAAAATGTTCTTTGTATCTATGAGTTTGTTTCTGTTTTGTTTGTTTAGTGTGTTGTTTTTAAAATCATGTTATTTGTCTTTCTCTGTCTGACTTATTTCACTTAGCATAATACCCTCTAGGTCCATCCATGTTGTCACAGATGGCAAGATTTCATTCTTATTTATGGCTGAGTAATATTCCATTGTATATATGTACCATCTCTTCTTTATCCATTTGTTATATCAATGGACGCTGAAGTTGCTTCTGTTTCTTGGCTATTACAAATAATGCTGCAATGAATATAGGCATGCCTATGTCTTTTCAAATTAGTGTTTTGGGCTTCTTCAGATAAATACCCAGAAGTGGAATTTCTGGGTCCTTGTCTCTTGAAAATCTGTTTTGTCTGATATAAGTATTAATATCCTAGTTTTTTTAATCTCCATTTTTATGAAATATCTTTTTCCATCACTTTACTTTCAGTCTGCGTGTGTCTTTTGATCTGAGGTGAGTCTCTTGTAGATAGCATATGTAAGGATCTTATTTTCTTATCCACTCAGCCACCTTCTGGTTGGAGCATTTAATCCATTTACATTTAGAGCAATTATCAATATTTAGTTATTGCCATTTTATTATTCATATTTTAAAATCCCTTTTCCCTTTCTTTTTTAAAAATTAAGACTTTATTTTATTTTTGTATTTATTTAAATCATCACCTGAGGGCATACTTAGAAAGAGGAAAGGAGAGAAAGAGAGAGAGAGAGGAGAGAGGAATATCACTGTGAGAGAGAAACATCAATTGGTTGCCTTCTGTATGTGCCCTGACTGGGGGGTCGAACCCGTAACCCAGGTATATGCACTGACCAGGAATCAAACTGGCAACCTTTTGGTGCACAGGGCGATGCTCAACCAACTGAGCCACTCCAGCTGGGCTCCCCTTCTTTTTAAAGGCCTTTTAAGAATTGTTATAATACTGGTCTGGTGGTAATGAACTCCTTTAGCTTCTTCTTGTCTGGTAATTTACATTTTTTATTTACTTATTTTTAAAATTTCTGCCATTTTATTTCTACTTTCTTTGGGTCAACCTGTTCTTTTTCTACTTCCTTAATTTTAATACTTAGCATACTCAGCCTTTCCCTTTTTCCAATGTAAGGAATTAAGGCTGCAAATTTCTCAATTACTATTTTAGCTATATCCCACAAGTTTCAATTTATAATGTTTTTATTATAATTCAGTTTTAAGAATTTTCTAATTCTCCTTATGTTATCTTCTTGACCACTTGAAAGTGTTTTACACTTTTACAGACCCCTGATCTAGCTAAAGCTTAGAGGTCTTGGAGGGAGTATAGAGACTCAACCTGGGCAGAGGCCTCCCGCTGCTTCTCAGACTGAGAATTTTCAAATTTTTAAATATTATCCTTTAATTGTGTTGTAGACATACAATATGGGGTGCATAATACTGGCTCTTTTGTGTTTGAGACTGTTTTTGTAAGCTAGAATGTGGAAAATAGTTATAAATGCCCCATGCATGCTTGAGAACAATATATATTATTTTATTGAGTAAAGGTCTAAATATGTTAAATCTATTAAGTCAAACCAGATAATTGTGCTGTTCAAAACAAACAAAAAACCACTTAGAGACTCCATGGGCATAGTGTGGAGAAAGGAGAGTCGGAAGTGGGGGAGATCGGACAGGGTTGGGAGGAGGGGTGGGATAGAATGATAGAATGTGGGGGCTGAGAGGAGGGAAGGGGTGCCACTCTAGGTTGGAGGGGTCAGGAAGTCTGTTTTGGGGCATCTTGTGGGGCACCAAGGAGAGAAGTCCCGGAGGCAGAGGCTGATGGCTAAAGTCATGGGCACTCAAGGAAGTGTGGTGAGGCTAGAGATTGTGACCTAAACCATTCTGGAATTGTAAATGGAGTATCTTTGGTTTGCTCTATTAATACACATATGACTGTGCCTTGACTTTTCAAGGGTGTAGTATCAGTGGCCTAAGGAGTGTGACTCAGTCCTTTCCCTGTCAGCCCAGCCCGTGTCTGTCCTCTCCCTGCCATCATGCCCACCAGGGTCCCTTTTTGTCTTGGGTGTTGTTCAGTGTTCCAGGCCCCCTTCGATGAAGAAAGTCAAATTTAACCCCAAATCGGTTCAGCCCAGAGCAGATTCTAGGCAGGGGAAGGTGCAGGAGGCACCACAAACAACCCTGACCTTAACCGCTCTCTCTGCCACCTGTTCAGCACCGCACAAGTCACTCCCCCACATGCAGGTCTGAACTGACTGGATTTCTGAGTCATTCCCTGGGCCCGGTGCCTGCCTGCCACCTGCACCCAGATAAGGGTCTAGCAGTGCTCCTGGGAGGGACTGAGGTTAGGTGTCAGGAAGGACTTTGCTGGTCTCACCTGGGAAGGATGACATGGGAGTTCAGGATTCTCGTTCGCTCGGGATCCCTGGGGATGTGAAGAGACGATGCTTCCGGAAGTTTTTGGAGGCAGGGGGGAAGGTGCAGCAAGCCTAGTTTGCGTGCCACAGGATCACATGAGGCCTTGTGTCTTTCCATCTCCCCACTGCCTGGGAACTCTCCCACCTGTGTGTGTGTGTGTGTGTGTGTGTGTAAGAGAGATTAAGAGACAGAGTGGCAGAGACATATTTATTTGGTGCTTTGCAGTTTACAAAGCATTTTTCCGTCTTTAACCTATTCAGCCTCGATTTTCTGGAGTAAAATGGGCATAGCAATAGTCGGCATTTCAGAGGGTTGATAGACTGTAGGAGATAAGGTACGATTAAGACACAGAGTGACAGGTGAAAGTTATTATCTCAGAGGCGTTTCTCAACCGGAGAGGGCGTGTGACTCCCCTGCTTTGCAGATGGGTGTAGGTGCCTGGCTCAAGGCCACTCCGATCTGAGGGGCAGTGAATGGAGTGGGCCGGTGACACCGTCTGGTCTGCTTGGCCCGGGGTCAGGAGCGGAGGCCCGCGGGGGTGGGGACCGAGCTCCCGCCAGGGGGCGTGC
>NW_005355115.1:3228430-3234590 GCF_000412655.1 Myotis brandtii
CCAGGCCTGGACCCCAGTCGTGATTCGAGCTGGGAATGGCTGCGGCAGGGGAAATGAGGCCTGGTTCTGGAAGCTTCCTGGCGCTGGAGGTGCGGGGTTGCAGGACCCACGGCGCGTGAGGAGGCGCAGGGAGCCGCTTAGGTGGGCACCACGCGTCTCCGGGGCCCTCGCTCTGTGCCCGGGCTCTCCCGCAGCCTCCCTGAGTCCCCTTAGCAAGTCCACGGGCACGTCGCCCCGTCTTAAATGCTTTTACATCGATTTTAGAGAGGAAGGGAGAAGGACGGAAACATCGATCCTGCTGCCTCCTGCGCGCCCCCTCCTGGAGATGAAGCCCACAACCCGGCCTGTGCCCTGACCTGGAATCAAACTGGTGAACTGTTGGTTCATGGGTCCACGCTCAACCAGAGCCACACGGGAGGTGGCGAGGGGGCGGGGGGGCTGTCACCCCCTTTTAAGAACAAGGAGCTGGGGCACAGCTGGTACCTAGGCTGGGAAGCCGAACCACCCCACCACCCCGTAGAAAGGCCGGGGAGCCGGGGAGAAGGCAGCTGCCATGGGCAGATGCTCCACATTCGCGGGGTCCTGCTGACTCATTTAGCACTCGCCCTGCATTCCGGAGCCCGAATGCCAGCTGGCTCATCGACAGGGGGCACCAGGACTGCCAAGGCTGCAGAGGGCTCAGAGGGGACCCAGTAGGGAGCCAGGTCACTGGAGACGGAGCCCAGCTAGGACACAGACCACTGATGGGTTGGGGGGTGGGCATGAGCTCTGCCTGTCTGAGGTGCCCGTCACCACACTCGCTGCCAACTTGCCTCGGGAACCAGACGGGCCTCGCTGCCAGCCTGGCCTCCCTGTCAGATCTGCTGTCTGGCTGACCTCCCTCAGACCTCCACTCTCCCCATCTCGAGATGTTTCAGGCAGGGCCTGCTGGCCAGGGAGCAGGGCTCTCTTTAAAGTGACCGCATTTTCCTACTTACATCCATTTGGGATCACTGTCATAGTTTAACGTTCTAATAATTTATTCCCAGTAATTGTTACCCTGTCACGCCCCCCCCCCCTCATTATACTGCCCTCACCATCCTCTTTCCATACTCTACTTACATCCATTTTGGATCACTGTCATAGTTTAACGTTCTAATAATTTATTGCCAATAATTGTTATCCCGTCAAGCCCCTCCCCCTTCCCCCTCATTATACTGCCCTCACCATCCTCTTTCCATATTTACTTCAAAGAATAGATACGCAGCCGAAACCGGTTTGGCTCAGTGGATAGAGCGTCGGCCTGCGGACTGGAGGGTCCCAGGTTCGGTTCCGGTCGGGGGCGTGTGCCTGGGTTGCGGGCACATCCCCAGTGGGAGATGTGCGGGAGGCAGCTGATCGATGTTTCTAACTCTCTATCTCTCTCCCTTCCTCTCTGTAAAAAATCAATAAAATATATTAAAAAAAAAGAATAGATACACAGATACATTCATCAGTTATACTTGAGGCTGACTGCTCATTTTACTGGGAGTCCTGGCTTTTTAAAAGTTTAAAGGCCCCCCTCCCTCCCCAATTCACCATGTAAGCTTAAACTAGAGGGAAATTTCTGTGTTGGAATGGCAGCCACCCCGGGGAGGACAGCAGCTGAATACAGACTGATACTTCTGGCAGACATGCCACCTGGAAGGTGAGGACCAGCACAAGTCATGGCAGAACCAGGAATACTTGGCAGATTCTCACGCCCTGACCTCCCCACCTCACAGGAAGCAAAGTTCAAGGAGGAAAGTGATGAGGCCCAATAAAGTCCCACAGGATGGGCAGGAGCAGGGAGGAGGGGAGGGAAATCTGTAATATTTTCAACAACAAAGATAATAAATTTTAAAAAAATTTTTAAAATCCCACACAGTGTTGCATGCAGAGCGCCTACTTGTGGTAGGAGCCATCACCGCAGTGGAGCAGGCAGGAGGC
Source organism: Myotis brandtii (assembly GCF_000412655.1). Classification (NCBI taxonomy): domain Eukaryota; kingdom Metazoa; phylum Chordata; class Mammalia; order Chiroptera; family Vespertilionidae; genus Myotis; species Myotis brandtii. The sequence goes on from NW_005355115.1 coordinate 3,230,378, forward strand.
CTGGGAGTTGCTTTTTCTAACTCCTGCTCGTTTGACAGGTGAAAACACTGAGGTCAGGGGAATGGAAATGAGTGACCATGCAAACTTCTTGTCATTTGCATTAGAAAACCTCTGCCCTCCTGGGAGGGGTCTGAGACGGTATTTTTTTGGAAAAATATTCTAGTAATTTTCTTCAACATCAACATAAGTACCCGAAGAGGGGAATGACTCACCTAAAGGTCTTTTCCTCCTTCAAACCACTGCTGGGCTTGAGGAGCCTGCTTAACACCCAGCTCTACCCCATGGGCACAGGCAGTGAAATGAGCGCGACCCCAGCTGGAGTCCGGTGTGTGGAGACCGTGTGAGAGGAATCAGCAGATGCACGCGGCAAACATTTCTGAGTACCTCTGGGAGCCAGCTCCTGCACTTGAATAGAAGACTCTCACCTGACAAACATGATAGTCTGGTAGCGGGATAAGATAAGGACATGATAAAAGGTATGTCGTGCTCTGGCTGGTTTGGCTCAGTGGACAGAGCATCGACCTGCGGACTGAAGGGTCCCAGGTTCAATTCCAGTCAGAGGCACATGCCTGGGTTGTGGGCTCAATCCCCAGTGTGGGATGTGCAGGAGGCAGCCGATCAATGATTCTCTCTCATCATTGATTTCTATCTCTCCCTTTCCCTTCCTCTCTGAAATCAATAATAATAAAAAAAAAGATATGTCACAAAATTACAACAGTCCTGAGGTGCAGAGGGGGAAGGAATTACATAATCTGGCTGTTGCTGGTGGCGGTGGAAGATCTGGAAATGCTTGGCACGCTCCAGGGAGAGGGACCAGCATAGAACCAAACTTGTTTTCAGATTATCCTGTGGCCACGTGTGGGATGGGTTAGAAGGAGACCTGGGCAGGAGTCCTGAGAGGCCAGGCGTGAGGTGGTGAAGGGACCCAGGGAACAAACACAGCGCCCCTGAAGGGCGGATGGTGCTGAGGAAGGAGCCAATGGGACGCTCTGGTTTGGGTACGATGGGGAAATCGGGAGAGACGGAGGGTGAGAAGAGCGCAGGTTTATCTCACCGTTGCCAAAGGGCATTGCAAAGACTGGGGAGTCCTCGGGGAACTCCTCCCTTTTTGAACCTGGTAGGAAAGAAATACCTTGTTTTCCACCAACCTCAGATACGCTCCCTGGTTTCACACGGAGTACATGGATTCCAGTGCCCCCGACAGTACAATACTTAATTGCTCTTTAATGAGGCCTGAAACCTCAACTCAATTAGACTGAGAAAGGAAGCCCGGGCAGAGGTGCCAACTCGGTAGCACCTGCTGGTCAGGGATCAGTGAGCAGGCTGGGCTGTGCAGGAAGACCTCCTGCCCTTCTGGGAAGTCTGAGACATGTGCTGAGGACCAGGGCCAGTGAGGCGGGGAAGGAGGGTCCACCGTGGCCAGAGCTCTGGCCTCACGTTGTCAGGAAGAGTCATTTTTGAGAAGGGGGACCCAGCGGTATGGCCCCCTCCGCTGGGACTTTCTCATGGTCCCACCCCATCCCACCCCTCCCTCCTTAGGCCAGAGTTTGAGAAGAGAAGGGGAGGGCCCAGCTCCAATGAAAGGACACACAGACCCCTTGTTCCCCAGGAAGTCTGAGCTTTGACGTCAGGGCAGAGTGCCAGGCAGGGGAGAGCCCTCAGGCGCAGCCTGTTCTTGCTGGGAGGTGTGGGAGCACTGCCAGGAGCCGGGTGGGGGGAGCCTGCGGGGGGCCAGCTGGCCAGTTTTGCAGAACTCATTCCCCGGACTGAGCAGTGAGGTCAGAGTGGAGGGGGTGATAGTGAAGATAACAAAAAAGGTAGGTGCTGTCTCCATCCCGTCTTATGGAAGAAGGAATGAAGCAGCAAAGAAAAAATGGCCTTTCTTGGTCTCAGCCAACAGTGTGGGTGTCCTGGCTCCAGGCCTGCCCCTCCTCTGTGGCCCCAGGAGGGGACACTGCCACCCCTCTGAGGTTAGGAGGACTAACCCTACCCCACCCCCCAACCTTGGGCCAGGCCTGGTGTTGGCCAAGACCCAGCTGGCTCATGCTTATCCCCACAGACGCAGGCTGCCATCCCTCTACCCTCTCCAGGGCATGAAGCCATGGCTGGAGGACACAGAGCCATGGGGGATAAAAAATATTTATTTAATCAGAGAGCCTCTGAAGGCACCTGGTTTCTGTTGAGTATAAAAAAAGGCAGTAAAATAGCAACTGTACAGGATACATGATAGACACAAGGCAGGGGGAGCAGGGGAGGGACAGGGAGGTTGGGGGAGGAGGTACAGGGAGAAGGGAGGGGTGCAATATCACACTGGACCTTAGAACAGACAGTCCTGGCCCCTAGCCACCCCTGGTACAGACAGACAAACATACAGACACATAGACACACACACTCTGAGCCTGGGAGCCTCTTCTGTCTGCTCATGTAGGAATCAGAGCCAGATGTGGGGGGACTCGAGCATACGCAGAGACTGTGTCCCTCCCTCGACTCTGACCTGCATGCCCACAATGTCCCCACTGTCCACCCAGAGGCTCCCTCCTCGGGGCCTGGACACCGGGCCCAGCACAGGCCATGAGAAAGCAGAATTCAGCTAGAAGAGAAAACCTCCAGCTCACCCCTGCCCATCCCTGAAGGACAAGGAAGGGGCAAGAGCTGGCGGCCAGTGCAGTCCTCTGTCCATCTGGGTCACACAATTGCCCGGAACAGGAAGGAGAAGACAGCCCCTAGCGCCAGGCCCAGAGACAGAAAGAAGGCCATGATGGCTCCAGCTGTCTCAGCCTCAGCCGGCTTCACTTTCCTAAAGGAGGAAGGCAAGGCCACCTTAGGATGGCTCCTACTCCAGCCTCACCCAGGGCATCAGGATGGGGAGACTTGCCTGAGCACCCAGTTCTGCTGACCAACCCATCCTACCTTCCCAACCCCAATCTGGGGGCTGTCTTCCTCCTTACCTGAGAGTCCCCTCCCCCACCCCCACCTAAGTGAGCCTGGGCACCCCCACCCTGCACTCCCGACCAGGACCAGGTGCCCCTCCCTGCGTGGCCCCTCAGCCTGGAAACCTTAAGCGCCAGGATGAGGGAGTCTCCCTTGCCCTCTCCCCCTCTGTGGAGTGCCCTCCCCCCCATTGGAGCGCTAGGCCCTGCCCGACACTCACTTGGGCCCAAAGCACATGCAGAGACTGGCGAGGTAGCCATTGGAGAAGGCGAAGGCGGCCATGAAGATGATGTACCACGCGTCGTGCTTAAAGATCACAGCCAGGTATTTGCGGGGATGGACGTTGCACAGCAGCAGCAGGGGCACGAACACCAGCCGGGCCACCACCAGGATTGGCAGCCAGCGGCTGTCCTTCCCAGGCTGTGGGGACCAGGCAGTGCCTCAGCCGGGCCGGCTCCCAGGCACACCCAGGCCCCCAGGGGCCCCTCGGGATCTGCATTGAAACCTCAAAGCCGGGTTACCCCTATGGGTACTGATGGGGAGGGGGCAGAGTGGAACCTTCTGGAATGCTGGAAATGTTCTCCATCTTGACCTGAGTGGTGATTACACAGGGGATGTATATATAGACATTAAGCTATACACTGAAGGCTTGGACACCTCACTATACATAATGTCTTGGTTTTTAAAAAAGCCTGGTGCCCTTGTCACCATACTTTCTTGGTGCCCTTTATGGTCTCAGGGTGGACTCTTCCCTCTCACCGGGGCTTGGTGCCCTCTGCTTCCACTTACCCACATGGTTATGGTTGTGAGGCTCCGGCCCAGCCAGTCGAAGACATTGAAAGTCAAGAAGCAGGACACAGGAATGAAGTAGCGTCCTGGGGAAGGAAGAATCCATTAGGCGATGGTGATTAGTTCTGGAGGCAGACTTAGCCACCTTGACCCTCCCTGGGCCTGAGTGTCCCCAGGGAAGGGCAAATGGGCCAGGAGAGACTAGCCGGGGAGAGGGCAGCCCAGGTCTCCTTTCCCCACTCCCAGTCCTGCCAGAGCCCGTCCATCCCCATCCTGGGAGCCCCTGGTGTCCTCACCCCAGGCGCTACTGCCTGCAATGCTGGACTTGGCATCAGAGGTAACAGCAGGAAACACCCCAATGGTGACCGTGAAGATGAAGCAGACGGAGAGAGCTGGGACTAAAATCTGGAGGAAAGGACCCAGGCCCAGTCTTCAGGGCAGCCATGCATTACAGAACCACACACACACACACACACACACACACACACACACA
>NW_005355115.1:3234856-3242546 GCF_000412655.1 Myotis brandtii
GAAGGGAGTGGGCGGGGGGGGGGGTGGGGGGGGTGAGGAGTGAGCAGAGAAAGGGTGAGGGGTAGAGGGCACTCACATTTTTGAGGATGGCCCGGATTGAGGGGCTATTGTTGGTGGGCTGAGAATTGGGGGCTGAAACTCCAAACTCCTCTTTGCCTGCTCTTGACGCCTCTCCTGGGGTGACAGGTTGTGGAAGGATTTCCAAATTGTAGGAAAGACAGCAACAGGAAATGACATAAACATTCCCCAAAAGGGCTGGGGTTAGGTGGGGGTGGCACCTCCTTTCACAGTGCCCAGGGCACCCTAACACCTAGCGCAGACCTCCTCGAAATCCTCACAGTGCCAGTCCCCGTGCCCCGACCTCTCCCAGGAGCCTCAGCTCAGGCTACACCTTGTCCCAGAATCCGAAATTGCTTCCCACGGTCACCCAGGACCTCCCCCTATTGTAGTTCTCACAGCTCTTATTTCCCAGTGTCCCCTCGCCCCACCCCTGATCCCTCTGCCTCATCTCTGCCAGTAAATACAGGGCACCCATTCCTGCCCTCTGTGCTCAGCTGCCCCCTGCCAGGAGGCCCTCCTCCATCCCGGCTTCCTCGGGCTATGCAGACCTTTACTAATGAGGTCCAGCTTGGTCTCCTGCTCTCCAGGCCCTTCGAGCTTGAGCTGCTGGTAGTAGCGGTAGAATTCCTATCAAGTGAGGAAGGCAAAGGTGGACTCAGAAATGGGATCTCCAGAATCTCCGCCTCCCCCAGGCGTCAGCCTCAGAACACCCGTGGTCCAGCGCCCTGGGCTCCCCAGACCCCAACCCCCCCCCTTTCTCCTTTTGCTCACCAGCCGGGGCAGTCCCAGGTAACAAATGATGGTCAAAATGATGACCCCGCAGGCTGTGATAAAATAGCCGAAGGCGCTTTCTGACAGCTCTGAGCCACCTGGGGTGGAGGGTGTCAGCAGTGAGGCAGGGCCCAGCGCCGTCTCATGGCACACAGACGGGCAGATAAAATAGACAGCAAGACTTACTGGCGATGGCACAGATCATGGCCACTGCGGCGAAGATGCCTGCCAGGCCCTGGCCACTCATGATGGGGGCCGTGTAGTGGGCAGGCAGGAGGCCAGCCAGACCAAACAGGCTGCCCTGCAGGATGGCACCGAATGCTGGGGGAACAGGATGGGCATCAGCAGGGGTGCGGGCAGGGTGGGGCTCACTTCCGCTGGGGGCTGTTGGGGCTCATGGGGAAACAGGTTCCTGTAACTCCTGCTTTACTGCCAGTGGGTCTTGCTGCCCAGTGGCCCTTCTCTCCGCCCCTCACTCGAAGCCCTGTCCCTGCTGCTCAGGCATCTGAGCCCTCACTGCCCACGGCATCCATTTCCTCTGGGGGTCGGAATGAGCTCTTCTCTGGCTGGCTGTGGGTCTGAAGGAAGGTTGGGGAGACGTGGGAAGATCTCTGCCCAGGTCCCCTCCCAGCCCCGCTTACAATTAATGAGCATGATCTTGATCATGGTGATGACGAAGAAGGGCAGGGCGTCCAGGGGCACCCTCACCAGGATAGCGGTGATCAGGAACACCAGCAGGATGGCCACCAGGCTGCCCAGGATCCGAACGGACTGAGGGATCCTGCGGGGGAGGCCGAGGTGGCGGAGAGGTGTGGGTAAGGCAGGGGCTCAGCCCAGGGTGCGCAGGAGGCAGCCAGGCGTCAGGCTGTGCCTGGGCGCTCACCTCTGATGCAAGAAGGAGTTGAGGCAGGTGAAGATCAGCAGGGGTAGCATGGCACACAAGGTCATGACATTGTTGAAGATGGCACTCAGATAATTCCGATCTGGAGAGGGTACCATGGGGGTGGCCGAGGCCTGGATGTCCCTGCTCAGGTTAGCAGTGCCCAAGGACACATTCTGGGGCTGGCCCAGGCGGCTTGTGAAATACTGTGGGGGATGCAGGGAGGAGCGTTAGCGCCTCTCTCCCTGTGCCCACGAGAACAGGTCCAGGCCCTGCCTGCCCCGTGGACATGCCCCCTGGAGCCCAGTCCCCCCGTCTCACCAGAGTGGCTGTCATGAAGAAATTCCAGGGGAGCAGGGTCCCCAGACCCAGCATGAAGAAGATAAGCCAGACGGCTTTGTACCTGGGGATGGGAGAGGAAAGAGGAGCCAAGTGACCCACCATCCCACCCGCTTCCCTGATCAAACGCAGGGAAGCCCATCCCTCCTGCCCTTCAGTCTCTCCAGCCATCCCAGGGCACAGGGCATCTGTGTTTGTGCCCAAGTACATGTGTCCCCCTACGAGTGTAAGTGGAGGGGGAGGTGTCCTGGGATAGGGAGCAGGGCCCAGCTGTGTCCAGAGGAGGAGGAGGAGGAGGAGGAGGAGGAGGAGGCACAAGGCTGAAGGACATGGCCACAGGACGCTGGTTCTCAGCCCCGAAGACTCAGGGGACCCTGCAGGCTTGGGAACCAATGTGACCCACACATCTGGAGGTGGTTTTGGAAATCCTACTCTACAGGCTGGGGGTGGCGGGTGAGCGAGACACAAACAGCAGTGTCTCCCTCCCCCGCCTGCCCGCAGCTGCTGGAAGTGACCGATGCAGCCTGGCCAGGGAGCATGCGGCTACCCAAAGAGAATTCTGAGGGCACGAAACTCCCAGACCATTCTGGACCTCGTGGGGCAGGCAAGGTGCCTGAGGGCAGCGGGAAATGAGGGAGCTGTTCTTTCCAGGCCCAGAGAGAACCGGCTTTGTAGGTCACACCACCCAGGGTAGGCCAGGAAGTATCCGGCCACTGAACGCCACCTGGGCCCCGGAGTGTAAATAAGTGCCACCCCTGCTTTTGCCAGGCCAACCCCAAGTCCTACACCTCAGGGCCTGTCTGGGATGGGCCAGCTTCCCCCAGGCAGCCCTGGGTGCTCCCACTACGGTCTCCAGATGTGGCTGCCATACCCTCCCGACAGCCAACAGCTGCTTTCTTCACAGAGATGGCAGGGACAAAGCCCAAGGCAGTGCCTGGCCTCACACAGGGAGGGCCTGGGTGAGCGCCCCAACTGGGCAGCCCCCAACTCCCTCATATACCCTTGAATAGAGAGCCAAGGGCTTGGTTCAGAGACCCAGGATGAAGGGAGAAACTCCCAGTCAAGGTCACACAGGAAAGGGTGGGGGTGGGGGTGGGATGAGTGCAACAGGTGATGGAGATGGGAGTGGTGAGGCTGGGAAGGGGCAGGCAAGCAGCCTGGGAGTAGGGACGAGGGAGGGCACCAACCTGGGGCCTGTACTTACTGTGAAGGGAGAAACTCCCAGTCAAGGTCACACAGGAAAGGGTGGGGTGGGAGGGGATGAGTGCAACAGGTGATGGAGATGGGAGTGGTGAGGCTGGGAAGGGGCAGGCAAGCAGCCTGGGAGTAGGGACGAGGGAGGGCACCAACCTGGGGCCTGTACTTACTGTCTCCTTAAATTCTCGCCCATCCAAATAAACCTCACCTCTATTTCACAGGTGGGAAATGGTCCCAGGGAGGTAAGTGTCCAAGGACCCACAGCCAGAAATAGTCTAGTTCTGTGGCTTTTGGCACAGGGAGGGAGACAGAACGGGCGGGAGAGGTGAAGGGGTGAAGAGCTTTGGACCTGAGGCATGACTTCATCAACTTTCTTGGGTCCCTGACTCCTTGGAGAAGTTGAGCCAAGCGACAGCCTCTTCCCCCAAAACACATATGCGGGTCTAACTTGAGGGAGTCACAGGCTCCAGACGTGCAGAAGGGAGAGGAAGGTCAGAGCAAGGACCGGGTGCATCAAGGTCATGTGAGAGAGAAGCAGCCCTGAGGAAGGGGCAGTTCTGCCAGATGTGCTCTGTCTGGAATGAGGGGTGCTGCCAAATGTCTCCCCATGATGGTGGCGGGAGGGCCGGAAGCTGCTGGCCGGCTGGAGAGCAACAGTGGAAAAACTGACAGGCCAGGGAGGAGCTGCCACTCACCCACCGTGACTCTCCCACAGACACCCGTGTCAGCACCCAGCCAGGGCAGGCATGGCCCTCACCCCTGACGCAGACCTGTCTCATAGTGACCTGGCTGGAAGGCCAGCCAGCAGTGACAACTCCAAATTCCAAAGGTCATGCCACCCAGCCCCCTAGAGAGCCATTTCCACACCCCTGGGTCCCCAGCCCAGGTCTCCCAGTACCTGTCCTGGGGCTGGTGACTGGTTGTCATGGTGACGACGGTCTTGGTTTTGCCTGGCTGACTGCTCTCTCCCTCTGAGGCTCGCTTGGGGCAGAAGCAGTGTGAGGCCTTGTCTCGTCCTGTTTCCCCACAGGCCTCTTCAGGCTCTTGGGGGTAGAAGAGGGGGCAGGGCAGACAGAGCTTGCAAACCCAGATCCCAGCAGGACCCCCTCCTGGCCCTGCCTCTCAGGACTGCTCAGTCTGACCCCTCTGGCCAGTCCCGCTGGGCCCCCCTGCCGGCTCAGGCTCCACCTGGCAGCAGGCCTGGCCTGGCCGCTGTCACCGCTATTTTTACCCAGCAGCAAAGCCGTGTGTAAGCTGGCAAACCGGGGGGTGGAGAGCAGGAGGGAAGGAGGAGGACGTCTGGTTGAGAGGGAGGGAAAAGACAGGCAAAGGCAGGGAAGAGGATGAGAGGGGTCAGGGACAGTGACGACAATGGAAGGAGGCACAGGAGGAGGGAGACAGAAAGGAGACAGAGTGGAGAGGGGGAGGGGGGCACCAAACTAACATCTGCAAGAGCAGCAGCCGGCAGCGGCGGCGGGATGAATGGGAGAGAGGCGAGGCCTGCCCTCCCCCCCTCCAGGGAAGCCCCTGGATTCCCGCCTAGGGTGGCTCTGGAGGACCTGTCCCCTCCCGGAGGCGCCCCAGACTCCAGCCTCTCTGCTGGTGGCACCTGAACCTTCCTTTCCAGCCACTGCCCAGGGACTTCCTAGTTCCTGGTCAGTTTTCCAGGAAAACCCTTTCCGATGGGTGTGGGACACAGCTGTTTCCACAACCTAGCCTGACCCCCTCCCCTGACCCCCCCCCAGTCCTGGCCCCAGTCACCCCATCCCCCGCTGGTTCCTCTCACACTCCCAGGCCCCTGCACTCTTCCCCTTTCTCAGAGCAAACTTGCAGGGAAGACTGGGGGGTGGGGGCACAGGCCTGACTAACTGCATAGTCCCAAAGCGCCTACCGGCCCCTCAGTGTCCCTCTCCTGCTCCCCCTGGTGTTACTTCCTTAGCTAGGACCTCTTTGGCACCAGCAGATAAAATGTGCTGGTGCACACCCCCCCCCCCCCCCCCCCCCCCCTCACTTTAGAGCCAGGAGGACCGGCTTCCCTCGCCCGCGGGGCCTGCACTCACCAGACGCCCAGGCTTGCCAGAAGGGTCAGAGCTGCGGAGGCTGGACTGTCCCTGGGAGGTGGTCCTAGCTCGCGCTCAGGCAGGCCTTGTCCATGGGCTCCTGGGTGAGGGTCCAGAATGAAGACAGTGCCCCCGGGCATATGGGGAGAGAACCCCCCTGGTCTTGCTGTGAGAGAAAGCTGCCCCGTTCTGAGAAGCCTCACACCCCCCCTCAACCAGGGAGATAAAAAACCACCCTGCAGCTGGGGAGATAACCACCCAACAGTCTCAGCAGGGGAGCGGAGGGAGTGGGTCCACTCACAGGTACAGCCAGTGCTCCAGGTCCCAGCCCCAGACAGACACCTCAGGGACCCCATCCTCTCCACTGGCTTTCCTCCCCATCCCAGGAAGTCACCCGCACCTGGGTCATAGGACAGGCAGGGGAGGAGCAGACCGGCACATCTCCATGTGGAGGCGGAGGGCTTTTTTCGTTCACCCTTTCAACAAATATTTACCAAGGGCTTTGCAGGCTAGCCAGGCTCTGTTCTAGGCCCTGGGGGCAGAGTGGTGAACAACTTTTTACATCTTCTAGAGCAGTGATGGCGAACCTATGACACGCGTGTCAGAGGTGACACGTGAACTCATTTTTTTGGTTGATTTTTCTTTGTTAAATGGCATTTAAATATATAAAATAAATATCAAAAATATAAATCTTTGTTTTACTATGGTTGCAAATATCAAAAAATTTCTACATGTGACCCGGCACCAGAGTTAAGTTAGGGTTTTTCAAAATGCTGACACGCCGAGCTCAAAAGGTTCGCCGGCACTGTTCTAGAGGGATGAGGGCAAGAGGAGGGAGGAGGCAATGGACAGAGAAGGCTCAGGACTCGTTTTCTGTAGGGACCAGGGAGGGGAAACCCCAGCTTCTCACCTCAGCACACCCAGTGTCCCTCTCCACGCCCCCAGGCAAGATTCCTGGCAGTGAAGTTTCAAAGCAGGCCAGAGCCCGGTGTCCTTAGTGAAACGGGCCTTAGGCTCAGAGGAGTGTTCATTTCTGCCTTCTCCCTCAGCTACACCCTGCTTTCTGTTCTCAGTAAACCCACCCCAGTCCTGGGTACAATTCAACTCCAGGGGCAGCCCCTCCCCTGCCCACATCCTGACATTCAGCAGGCCAGGCCAGGCCAGGTGTTCTATTCTTGTCTGTCTTTGCCCAGCAGCAAACAGGGATTTGATACCAGCTCAGAGCATCTGGTGTACCCCTGGCCGTGCCGTGGCCTGCCCACATGGGGCCCTGACAGCAGCCGCCAAACTCGGGTTCCCAGCACCTCTCGTGCACCCCAGCTTCCAGACACACCTCTGTGGTGGCATCAAATTCTCCACTCCCCAGGATCCTGTATGGGGCCAGCCTGCAGATAGCTCCCCTTTCCCTTATCACCACCACAGCTGGTTCTAGATGGTCTCCTCTGAACAGAGCGGGGCAGCTAATGTCCAGAGAGGTTGAGTCTCCTGCCTGCAGTCACAGAGCAAGTGAAGGGGCGAGCTGGAATTCAAACTCCAGGTATAAAGCCTGCTTCCCAGCTGGCCCTGTATACGGGGAGGTGGGGGTGCTCCATCCAAATAAGGGGGGACATAAAGTGGCGGCCAAGGTCACCTCCAGGCTGACATAAGTGTCAAGTGTAAGGCACCCCTCTTCCATTACACACACATCCTGTCATAGAGGGAGGGTCTAAACCAGCGGTTCTCAACCTGTGGGTCGCCACCCCTTTGGTGGTCGAACGACCCTTTCACAGGGGTCGCCTAAGACCATTGGAAAACACATATATAATTACATATTGTTTTTGTGATTAATCACTATGCTTTAATTATGTTCAATTTGTAACAATGAAAATACATCCTGCATATCAGATATTTACATTACGATTCATAACAGCAGCAACATTACAGTTATGAAGTAGCAACGAAAATAATTTTATGGTTGGGGGTCACCACCACATGAGGAACTGTATTAAAGGGTCGCGGCATGAGGAAGGTTGAGAACCGCTGCCTTCTCCCTCAGCAACACCTCTGCTTTCGGTTCTCAGTAAACCCACCCCAGTCCTGGGTACCATTCAACTCCAGGGGCAGCCCCTCCCCTGCCCACATCCCTAGACTCTAAAGGTTACCAGGGAAATGGGCAGAGGGGCCGCCCAGGAGGGGCGAGGGGCAGGATGGGGCCAGCTCTCCGCTGGGAAGAAGGCCTGGAGGTCGTGTGTCCGTGTCTTTCCCCTGAGGAAGGAAGGGTCCTCTCTCTGGGAGTGAATGAGGACGCATCCCGCAAGGGGACCCCGGGGACACGAGCCGGTCAATGACAGGCGGTGGCTAGAGAGCGCGCCTCTGCCCCGCGCGCCCGCAGCCCCTCTCTCCG
>NW_005355115.1:3243142-3245561 GCF_000412655.1 Myotis brandtii
CTTCGCCCCCAGGGCCGCTGACCCACACCTCGCCTTTTTCCGGGGTAGGACCCTCTTTGGGCCCGGCTGCACCAAACCCTGCCAGCCAGGGGCCCGCGGCGTTGGAGGGTGCAGCCCCACAGGGGGTCCCCTACCTCCCCGGTGCTGGGGCTACACGCATCCTACACAACTGCCCTCAGGGCTCTCCCACCGACAAACCTGCCAGACAGGCCCGGGCGCCCCCAGCTCCACACTATCTGCGTGCGCCTGGCGGTGCCCTTATCGCTCCCCAAGCCCCTCCCAGCCACTCGCATCCACACTGCACCCTTTTCCTTCCAGGACCCCTCCTTTCAGCACCACTTTCTTCCTTTCACACCTGACCTGGTCTTTGCTCTTCCGCCCTCGACCCCACTCAGCCCTGGGATGCCTCCGACAACATGGGCATAATCAGGGACCTGCGTGGTGGGTTTCCCCCTCTAACACACACAGACCACATCCACACAGACACGCCACCCACAGCTCTGACTCGGAGAGGGATGTGTGGCTCTGTGTGTGCTGTGATGGGTGGAGGCTGCCCTGTGGCCCCCTCATGATTCACCCTTTCTAAATTCAGATCTTTGGAAAGACGGAGGCACAGTAGGGGTTGGGAAGAGAAAAAGCCGGGAACAGCCTTACATCCTGAGGAATCCTATTTCCTGACAGAGGCAGGGGCGGAAGCTTGCTGAGACCCACATCCTCCACCACCGGAGGAAGAGGGGGTGGGCGTGCTGAGGAGTGGTCGGTCCTAGTACCTCCAAGGGAGGGGGAGGGGGTCCCCTCCAGTTTTGCAGGTTAGTAAATCTGGGGGAAGAGGAATCGCTGCCGCTACAGCAGCTCTCAGTGCTGGAGGACAATCCAAAGGCAGAGAGGTGCTGAAGAGAGAAAATCCAATGCAGTCCCCAACCTTGCCCCCTGGGCCCAAGAGGCCTGTCCGCTGGAGAAGCCACAGACACTAATTAACAATTAGGAGAACTAATATCTTAGGGATGGGAGCGTCACACCCTCTCCCCAGATCAAACTGGGCCCCAGGGGAGGAGTAGCTTTGCCACTCAAGGATCAGTGGACGCTCCCAGGCCACTCCAGAAGGGTGTTGCCAGCCTTCGAGCTGCTTGTCCCAGAGACATGACACACCATCATCCCCCAGTCTTAACCAAACAGAGAGCAGGAAGAGGGGCATTGGTGGTATTTTTCTAGGCACTGCACCATGGCTTAATGGGGATCGACACTGCACCTCCTTTCCTACCCTGTGTTTGTCCAGTCTCTCTCTCTTCCTCTCCGGGCCCGCCTCTCCCCTCTTTCTTGGCCCCTGTCTCTTTCCCCACCTCTGTTGACCAGCTTTGGACCTGTGGGGGTGGCAGGCCTTAGTGGTCAGACAGATCTGCCAAGCATGGCTAGGCTGGTGGCCAATGGCTGCTGTTGTGTGCAAAGGAGGCTGGAGTTGGAAAGAAATTGGAGGGAAGTGGTGAGGGTTCTAGGCCAGACCGGGGAGGGCTGGTTCCTCTCTCCATCCCCCCATGCCCCCCGCCCCCTCCAAGCCTGGCCTGTTCCTTAGATGGCAACAGCCAGGGCTGTTATTGCTGGACACAAGCCCATCTGGCACTCGCCCTGCCTGGGCCCCCTGCCAGCACCGGTAGCCCTCCAGAGCCACTTCTCTGGGCAGAGATGATTGCTGGGTGCCAAAGCCCTCTGCTGGACAGCCTCAGAGCCCAACTCACCCAGCCTGTGCCTGGAGTATTTCAAGTCCCTTTCTGGGCTCCTTCAGGTCCCTGGCTTAGGTGTGGGGTGGGACCCTATTTGAAATTGTGGCTTGTCCCAGACTCCATCCAAGGCGGCCTCCTTCCAGCCTTGTTTGCTGGAAATGTGCTGGCTGGGCCAGCGTTCTGTCCCCAGCACATGCCTCATGACTGTGAGCATTCTCAGTTGTGTTTGTGACTACATTTCCATGGCTGGGCTGGGACAGGGCAAGGGCAGGGAGGTACTTGCCTGAGATGCAAAATTTAAAGGGGGGGGGGGGAGGGTGCTGCCAAAAAATTCAGGAAGCAAAATGAATAATATTGTCATGAAATACTTTTTAAAAATCCTAGTAAATGAAAACTATCCATGAACAAAACATCAACATTTAAAATAAAGACGGGATCTGGCCCTCGCAGGGTCCGACTCGCCTCACCTTGCTTGAGAGTGGACAGGGGCCTGGGCGTGCCCGTCTGGCCTAATTTCTCACACCTTTGCCCCTTCCTCTGCCCTGGGTGGGTTTCTGACCTTGCGTGGTCAGTCGGTGTTTGGGGCAAAGTCCCAGAAAGGTATGCCCTCCGCCAGAGACCGCAGATTCCCACCCATGGCTGTCCCACCTCCACCAGAAACCTACGCGCATCCTCCGCCTCCGGGGCCGGGGACCAGCGCA
>NW_005355115.1:3245986-3252031 GCF_000412655.1 Myotis brandtii
GGGCGAGCACGTGCGCTGGCTTTGGAGGACGCCAGAAGGAAGCCCAGGGCCCCGGCGGGAGCCCGCAGGGCAGGAATGAGGCTCAGCTCTGGCCTCAGGCCTTCCCCTGGCCCTGGCTTCTGACGGGTGTGGGGACACGAGGGGGTCCTGTAAGATGCCTCTATTCCTTGCTCTGCCCCTCTGGCCCTAGAGCTTGTGGAAGGAGGAGGGAGGGAGGACTCTTGCTGGAGGACCCTAAACAAATGATCCGGAGGCTGAGATGCAAATACTAGCACATCTGACAGCTCTCATTTGACCGCTGACGGACGTCCCCTTGGGGAGGAGGAAATGAAGCGGTGAATTCCTCGGGTCCCCCCACCCCCACCCCCGCCCCAGCAGCACCTCCTCTGCCTGCAGAGTGCCCCTCAGGAGCAGCATTCTGCACTGCTGCCCTCAGCGGCGGCCCACAGGGCCCCTCAGCCAACAAACCTCCCTCTTCCGCCACCAGGAGCTGAGAGCGGCTCCGAACGCAGTCAAGGACATTGTCCTCCTCACCGTGAGCTGCACAACCACACTGTCGCCACGAGAGGCCAGGACTGCGGCCGGCGTGGGGCCCACTGCGGTGAGACAAGAGGAGCAGCTTCCGGGAGGTGAGGCCCCACAGGCTCCATGGAGTCGGGTGGGAGGAAGCCTGGAGCTGTTCCTCACCCTCAGCCCCCACCCCCTCCCGCACCCCCCGCCAGGTGAGACTGTCTAGCAGCACAGGCACAGGCCACAGGCCGGAGTGTGGCTGATAAGAATGTCAAAGGCACCCCAGGAATTCAGAAATATTTACTGAGCACCTGCTGCATGCTGGGCTTTGGGGGCGGGACTGAGTCTCTGGGGAATCAAGGTTTCATGCTCTTAAGGTAAATCCTCAGCCGGGAAGACAGTCTGGGTTAAATCTTGCCTCTCCACTAAATGGTCAGTTGTCCCTGGGTTAAACAGTGCCCCTCCCCGGACGCCACGCCCGCGTTTGTCTGGGGTAAGGAGGTGGGGAGAGTCGTTCCTTGCCCTGCGGAGGCCCCGGTGATGAGGAGAGGCCCTGAGGGATGCAGGGAGGAGGTGAAGACCAGTTTTCTGCTAGATGCGGGGCCTGGTTCCAGTCATTCCTGCTGGGGCCGGGAGGCAAGGCTTGTTCAGAGCCCTCTCGTGCTCAGTCCCGAACGCCGGCTAATGCCCACTGGGCAGGCCTCGGTCAGTGATGGTGCCAGGACCCTCGTACTCCACAAGAAAGCAGTTTGTCCCTGCTGCTAGCAGGACTCGGGGCCTCATTTTTGCGGGGCTAGCCTCTCCCTCCTCTCAGGGCGGGCCACTCTGGAGGCCTCTCCGGTGTCTGGCTGGTGTCTCTGGCTGAGGATGAACAGCAGGCAGCTCAGCAAAGCCTCACGCAAGTCCTGGGAGCCCAGGCGGCGGGCCAATCGACGCAGCAGGGGCAGGAGGTGCTGGCGGGCCAGGCGGGCGGCGGGCAGCAGTAGGCGGGACAGCAGCATTCGAAGCAGGAGCGGGAGCAGCGGGGCGGGCATGGCCGGGTCAGTGACTTCAAAGGCAATCCAGAATCTGGGCTTGCCTCTCCTGCTCCCTCCTCACCTGCAAAGACATGGGGTGCTGGGCAGAATTCCCACCCCCTCCAGTTTCCACCATCACACTCCCCAGACCTCAATTCATGGGTCCCTTTTGCTTTCCTGAAGCCCTTTCTGTTGGCGAGGTAGCTGGGGCAGGAGGGTTCTCCCTGTAGGGGAAAGCTGGGACCAGGGCCGACAGCCTGCCATTCCCAGCCTCCAGGGCTCCCACAGTTCCCTGCACCCCTCCCTTCCCTAGTCACCCTCTCCTCTTGCACACACTCTCTGGACATTCTCCATTCCTTCTCCCTCAATCCAGCAGAAGTTCCTCCCCAGGCAATTCTAACTTTCCTTTTGTGGGCCCTTGATCCAGCCCGACCTGACACTCCTTACCCTCCCAAACCCCCACCCCGGGGGCAGCAACTCTTACCAGTCAGGACCACTGCTCTGGCTGAATTTGCTTGTGGGGACACAGCCTCCCAGGACACTCAGTACACAGGGCTGCCCCACCCAGCTCAGCCCAACCCAGGACAACTTGCCAGGGAGGGGGAAGCAAGGAAGAGGCAGCTGTGTGCTGGCACCTGGTATCTGGAGGGGAGGGGGCAGCTGGGCTGCAAGACATGGAAGGAACAGATGCAGGAATTCTCCTGGCTGGGTTCAGACCTCAGAGACGGAACCCAGACTGCACTTTCTAATGATGTGGCTGTGTGCATGCTGATTCTTCCGGCTCCGGTCCCCTCCTCAGTTACCTCAGTACCTGGGCGGGGGTGGGGAGGTGGGGGGTGGAGGACGACCTGGGAGGAGTAACTGGAACGGGACTGTGTCTGAGACCCACTTGCCCAAATTTCAGAAGCCGTAATACTGCAGCAGCCCAAACACACCAGGCATGCTCAGAGTGGGCTAGAACAGGACCTCAGCAGGCACTTGTGGGCCCTCCCATGGGGCAGAGGAGTGGGCCCACCGTCCATCTCACAGCTGGGCCCAGTTGGGAAGAGCTGGGTGGCACTCCAGCTGAGGAACAGGAAGAGGAATACCCACTTCAGGACCCTCTTCTCTACCTACTCCCCCACAACCCCAACCCCAAGATTAAATTAAATTCCACATGGTAGCAAGATCTAGAGATAGCCTGGGTTTGTTTTGTTTTAAAATGTGTACCTCATTCTCTTCATAAAATGGACATAATTTCTGCCTTCTTGGACTCAGGTGAGATAATAGTTTGTGAAAGTGTTTCATAAACTTTAACCTAGCCTTGGGAATATGACCATTTATCATCGCTTCACCACCAGCCTCCACTGGCAGCATCACAGTCCCAAAATCCTCAAAGACCTTGAAGAAAGAAAACTTAACCATCTAAAGGGCCTGTTCCATTTCTATCTGGAGGAAGCAGGAGCTAGAGTGTAGCTTTATAGGCCTTGTATTCCTCTCCTTCCAGTGTCTTCTTGAAGATTTGTGATGGCCATGTGTCAGCCCTGGGCCAGGGGTGGGATGGGTATTGGGTACACACATGGGCCAAGCTGTGAGTTCATGATCTCTCTCAATTCTCACCACCACTCTGCAAGGGAGCGGTTATACTCATTGATGAGGAAACTGAGGTTCAACGTGCTTAAGCAACTTACCTAGAATCACACCGCAGATGGGTGGCTGCTCTCCCTCCCAAACCTGCCCCTCCCTAAGGCTTTCCCATCTCTGTAAGTGGCAGCTGTACCTTTCTAGTTACCCTGGCCAAAATCCTCAACTTCTCTCTTCCTGTCACAGTTCACTATCCACATTCGTAAATCCAGGTGGCTCTACTTTCTTCTATTCTGGAATATAAAGGTCTTTTTATTAAAGTACTAGAGGCCTGGCGCACAAAATTCATGCATGGGTATGGTCCCTAGGCCTAGCCTGCGATCAAAGCCATCTTCCCCAGCTGCCGACAGCCTGCCCCGCCCCCACCGCCCCCAACCCGGGTTCCCAGTTTGCCATTGGGCGATCGGAGCCTGACGGCCTGGGGGGGGGGGGGGGGGGGGGGTAGGGGTCCTGCCCACTTGTGGCCCTGCCCCCATCGCGGGTCACTCTCTGTGTGTGGGGCAACCGATAGGATGGGGGCCTTGGCCTGGCACCACCCGCATCCCCTGCCACCCATCCCCCAGGTCCCTGTTTGCCATCAGGCGTTGGAAGCCTGTCCGCTAGGGAAAAGGGACTGAGAGGTGGTCAGTGCAACTCATAGTGACGGGTGAGTGGTCTGCCATTATGATCGCTGGGCTTATATTATATAGGATAGTTGACATACCATATTAGATTAATTTCAGGTGTAAACATAGTGATTTGACATTTATATTCCTAACCAGATAGATGGTCTGGTAACCATCTGTAACCGTACAAAGATATTGAGATATTGGCTGTATTTCCCCTGCTGTATTTTACATCTCTGTGACTTATTTATTTATAGGTTTGTACCTCTTAATCCCCTTCACCGTTTTGCCCATCTGCCCACTACTCAACCTCCTGGCAACTATCAGTTTGTTCTCTGTATTTATAAGGTTTTTGTTTGTTCATTTGTTTAGTGTGTTTTTTTAAAAGATATTTTTTATTGATTTCAGAGAGGAAGGGTATGGGAAAGAGAGAGAGAAACATCAATGATGAGAGAGAATCATCAATTGGCCTCCTCCTGCACGCCCCACACTGGGGATTGAGCCTGTAACCATGGCATGTGCCCTGATGAGGAATCAAACCATGACCTCCTGGTTCATAGGTCAACCAGTGGACCACGCTGGTCGGGCTATCCGTCCAATTTAAAAGTGCACTCCTTCCTCCCCATCTCCTGTTGCCTTCTCTCCATCCCTCCCTCTGTCTCCATAACAAATCATTGTCTGACATGCTATATATTTTCTTTTACTTCCTATCTTATTGCTCTCTGCCTCCCCCACTAGGATGTACACTCCATGAGAGTAGGGACTTACATCTGTTTTGTCAGCAGCTGTGTCCCCAGTGCCTGGTAGTAAACATTTGATGTAAGAATAAATAAATTAGCCCAGCTAATGTGGCTCAGTGGTTGAGCATCAACCTATGAACCAGGAGATCGTGGTTCGATTCTTGGTCAGGGCATTTGCCCGGTTGCAGGCTTGATCCTCAAGGTGGGGCATGCAGGAGATAGCCAATCAATGATTCTCTCTCATCATTGATGTTTCTATCTTTCCCATTCCCTTCCTCTCTGAAATCAATAAAAATATATTTTTGGGGAAAAGATTTTAAAAAAGGATAAATAAATGAAAGTTCTGTGACAGGATCAAATCCAGGCCTGCTTGCCCCAGAGCCTGTGCCTCTAAGCCCCAGAGCTACATTGATCTGAACATACATCTAGGATATGTGTGAGAACCCTGCAGGCCACACACAGCTGGGGAGAGCGCTTGGAGGGGAGGAACTGAGCATACTGAGCCAAAAAAAGGGAAGCCAGGCCTCGAGCCTCTCAGGAAACCTCCAAATTGTGTAATTTCCAGGGTACCGTGGAACCTGACCAAGCGCTGGCCCACACCTGTAGTTGCTGTGATCCTGGGTAAGTCACACCCCATCCCTTCCAGCCTCGCCTCCACAGCTGTGAGGTCTTCCAGTGGTGAGAACCTTGGACCTGGCCTGGGGCCAGATGCCTGAACCATCCCTGCCCCCCTGTAAGCAGAATGAGGGGCTCCAGGGACCTGGCAGGGTGAGGCGAGTGAAGGAAACAGCATGTTGTCTCTGGTAACAACGGGGAGCCCTGGAGGAGGTGGGGGGGAGGTGCAGAGGGGCAGCGGCTGGTCCATGACAGGGATCCAGTCATAGTTTACTCTCCACCCCACCCCCTCCTGAGATGAACTCCCCTTTTCACCTCCTTTCCACCCTCAGCTGAGATAACCCTTCCCCGCAGCCTCGGCCCCAGCCTGCTCCATTTTCTCCAAGACAGAAAACCAAGGGCTCTGCTAAAGATCCCCTCAGCTTTCCTGGAAAGACAACCAAGTGGCCAGAGGCAGCTCCTTCTAGTTCCTGATTTTGCCTGTGCAATGGGTCTGGCCCCCACTGCCCCGACCTTTACCCCTCATCTTCTGCTGCCAGGCAACTTTGAGGAAATTGACCAACCCTCTTGTTTTTACAAGTCAATTAAAAAGGCTCTGGCCCCAGGTGACTCAAGTAGGTCGTTCCCATACACCAAAGGTTTGCAGGTTTGATTCTCAGTCAGGGCACATACAAAGGTTGTGGGTTTGATCCCTGATCAGGGAGCTTGCAGGAGGCAACCGATTGATCTCTCTCTCTCTCTCTCTCTCTCTCTTTCTCTCACTTTCTCTCATCAATGAGCATATCCCCTCAGATGAGGATAAAACATGTATCTGGGTGCCAACTTGTGAAGTGGAGGCCCATGGGCTGGGCAGAATTTGGCCCCTGGGATCCTCCTCCCTGGTCCTCCCCCCCAGATCCGCAGGGTCATTTAGAAGCATCCTTCCCCCCCCCCCCC
>NW_005355115.1:3252041-3253471 GCF_000412655.1 Myotis brandtii
CAGTTAATTGGGCCATTCATGTCAACAAGAAGCACCGAGTACCTACTGTGTGCCAGGCCTCCACAAGGTGCCAAGGGCCCAGCACAGACACACCCAGAGTCAGCAGAGAGACAGGCCAGCGATGGGGAAACCCGGGATGGGGTGGTGAGAGTTGTGATAGAGCTAACGGGTTCTTTCAAGACCTGGGAGTACTGGGCCTCCCGCTCTTAGCCCCTTCCGGCTGGTCCCCATCTAGGGGTCCGAACCACTCTACAAGCTGGCCATCGCCTCTGCTACCGCCTGCACTGGGAGGCTGAGGGCGCTTATGGGCCTTTCACTCAGATCTGGACTCGCCTGCTGGCTTGGGACCCTGTCTCAGGGCTGCTCTGGCTGCCTGAGCAGACTGTACACCGCACAACCCAATGCGGGAACGACCCTCTGAGGCTGTGCTGTGCGAGGTCCTCTTCCCTGAAAGGGAATGATCGTAACACCTGCCTCCGACAGCACCAAGGATGGGAGAACGGCAGGTCCAGAGCGTGGCTCCCAGAAGGTGTCCAATAAACAAGCGTTTCCTTCCTTCCATCCTTTTGGAGTTTCCCTCGCAGTATATTCTGTCTGAGGCCAGCCCAGGGGCTGCTCCTTGAAGGCCTCCAGGCAGCATCCTGACTTCCTGAGGAGTCACGGAGAGTGGACACTGGGCTCAGCTAATGCTTGAAGGATCAGCGGAGGCTTGGGTCCCCTCGAGGCCTGGCCCCTGGCTCTGCCGTGTCTCACGTCCTGTTGTCCCCGCCAGGGCATCCTCACTGGCCTGGAGCCCTTTCTGGTTGTGGGAGGTTGAGGGCAGCGCTGACCCCCAAAGAAGGAGTTCTGGGAAAGTGCGGGGAGGCTCCACGGAGGCAGGGAGTGCTGAGAAGCACAGGTGCCCAGGAGGAGGTATGGAGGCCGGTCAGGTAAGAAGGGTCGGGGAGAAGAGCAGAATACCAGCGGGGAATGGGAGGTCAGCCCTGCCGCTGCAACAGCGCTTCCCCGCCTGCGACAGTAGTTCTGAAACCATCTACCTGAGTGGGGCTGTTGGGAGGATCTGAGGCCCAGATGTGGTGACAGCTGCGGGAACACTGTGTGAACTCCAGCTCCTGAAGGTAAGAGGTTATGCTTGCGGGAGGGATGGTCCCTTACCCATGACCACCGCTCCTCTACCTGGTGTGGGTGGTGGGACCAGCACCAGGTGTTAGACCCGCGGGGTCAGACCTGACCTGGGTTCAGCAACGTCAGTACTTGAGTGCTGGCTAGGAAAGAAGTCAGAGCCAAGACTCAAGCTACAAGAGAACATTTATTTCGAAAATCACAGAGGTAGAAGGATTAATTTGCAGACAAAATGGGCTGAGGAAACAAAATACGGAGAGAGGCAAAGGAAGGGCCCTAGGAGCGTGGGAGTGAGGAAGGTAACTTAA
>NW_005355115.1:3253497-3263123 GCF_000412655.1 Myotis brandtii
GCGGGGGGGGGGGGGGATGGCGCTGGCCCGCTCCAGGGAGGGACAGCTCACTGGGTCCTCTCTCCTAAGGGTTTTAAGGAGGACGTTCCAAGGGAAGATCTCAACAGAATATTCAGCGGCTTTCCAGCTGTGTCCTTTCAGCGGCTAGGTCAGCAGTCGCCAACCTTTCGGACCTCACGGACCACCAGTGGTCGGACCACCGGTCGGTGACCGCTGGTCTAGGTCACTACCGATCGATTGGTTAATGCAGGAAGGGGGTCATTATTCAGTGCAGCTGGTCCTGAGGTCAGCCTTCATTGTGGCATGCTTGTCTGGTTTTGCTGCTTTTCTGGGCCTGGAGCTGAAATACAACTGAGGCCTAAATGTTATCCCTAGGGAAAAAAGGTGAGGGGGTCCAAACCACATGACCATCGATATGCCAGCGGGGGAGAGCTGGGGGTGAGGTCCCACCCTAAAATCGTCCTTTGCTAGGCACCTGGGGCTTTCCACCCTGGTGACCTGGCCCATCGTCCTTGCTCTGCTCACGTCTATCTAACTGCCTACCCCATGATAGGCCCATGAACAGGCAACTGGGCAGTACGACACGCATCAGACATCTGGTAAGACACAGAGAAAGTGGGTCAGGGACTTAGATGTGGCCTGAAAGCATCACAGAGCTGACAGGTGGGCTGACCCTATCCATAGAAACAGTTGCTGTGGCCAGAGAGGGAGCTGTATAGAATGCGGTCCATTGTCCCCATGAAACAACTGTCCCTCTCCCCACACTCAGCTGACACGACACAAGTTGGGAGTGTGTGCCCAACCCTTCTGGCAAGGCCGCTCAGGGACGGTCAGCTGTGGGAGGGAGACAGCTGCTCCCTGGACAGTGGGAGGGAGGGGCACGGGCCGAGGGGCTGGAGTGGCAGTAAGGAAGGACATGCCTGGCATATTTGATGGGGGGAGGGAGAGCAGCAAAACCCACAGGCCCTAGGAATAAACCTAACAAAGATTGAGCAAGACCCTCATGGAGAAAACAAAATGTTTACAGAAAAGAAGACCTAAATATTGGACGGATGTGCCCAAGTAATGGTCAGGAAAGCATCATGTTATAAAGATGTTCGTTTTCCCCTCAAATTAATCTGGAAATCCAATGAGATTCCAATTAAGAACCCAACAGTTGGTTTTCTTCCTTTCTGGAACTGGGTAAACTGAGCACAAAATTTATATGGAAGGAAAAGAAGGACCAAGACGGGCTCAGTCGGTCTGAAGAAGAAAAAGAAGAGGGACAGGAATCTGGCTCTACAGACATCCATCTGGTGAGTCTGGTCATAAGGCAATGAAAGCAGTGTGGCAAGAATAGACATAGTGATGAAGGAATAAGATAGAGTTTAGAAACAAATGCAAGGACATATGGAGCACGGGTGGAATTTCTGGTTAGAGGAGGAAGAACACCTGGGATGAGACATGGGGCTGGGACAGCTGGCCATACATGAGGGGAAGATACGATCCTCTGACAGGCCAACTACAGGGATAAATTCCAGCGGCATTAGAGATCCGAGTTTGGAAAGTAAAACTATGAAGTCTAGGAGCCGAACTGTAGGAATGTGGGATAGTAGAGAATTATTTGTTTTATAAATTTTTACAACTTTTTGTTATGGTAATTTTCAAAATTACACAAAAATAAAGATCATGGTATAACGAGCCCCCATGTATCAATCGCTCACCTTCAATAATTCCTCAAAAACTTTCAATTGACAAAAGATACTACAAATGAAAAAAGAGTCCCTCACAGACTGGGAGAAGATATTTGCAATCCGTATAACTGAAAAAGATATAGTACCAATCATAAATAACGTATTTTTATAATCAATAAGGACAACAAAAACACCCCAAAATTAATGAAGCATATAAACAGGTTACCTCTTAAGGAGGATACAGGAGTGGCCCATAACTGTGCAAAGTTAGTCATCCACACTAACGTATGGGGAGGTATGTACAATGTCTAGAAAGAGCTACTGTTGCCCGGCTGGTGTGGCTCAGCAGCTCAGGGGTTGAGTGTTGACCCAGGAACCAAGAGGTCACAGGTTTGATTCCCGGTGAGAGCACATGCCCGAGTTGCAGGTTCAATCCCTAGTAGGGGGTGTGCAGGAGGCAGCTAATCCATGGTTCTCAGTCATTGATGTTTCTCTCTCTCTCCCTCTCTCTCAAATCAATAAAAACATCTTTTTAAAAAAGTCATGATGTTGAGTAACATATAATTAGGTGGCAAAAGAATATGAGCCAAATGATACTCTTTATGTACAAATGTAAAACACATGCACAATAGTACATATACCTGTGGATGCCTACCCACGTAGTGAAAGAAGAAACACAGATGTGACTTCAGAGAATGGCTTCCTGTAAGGGGGAAACACAGAGGAAATGATGGTTCACCAGTGGGGGAGGGGATTATAGCTGTGTCTGTAATGTATTACCCCGTTAAAGAAAATGAAGAAAGCTAAAGGAAATACGGCAAAATATTAACACTGTTTAATCTTGGTGGTGAATACATGGCAGTATTGTTATATTATTTCCTGCCTTTCTTTGTATTTTATTATTATTCTGCACATCATTCTTTAATAGTTGAATATGTGTTGGTCTCCCTGACCTCTTACCCTTTTCCTCTGGACTTTCCTAACTCTCTGTCATCTTTCCCTTCCTGCCTCCCACAAGTGTCTGACCCCCAGCAGTAAAGGCAGTGTGGTCTGGCAGGTAGGGAGTGTGGTGCTGGGAGGCAGGCTTCTTGCTTCTAGTTATCTCTTGGGGAACACCCTCCTTTCTATCCTCAGCCTCTCCTTGGATGTCCAGAGCTAGCCTCCTTCTGCCCACCCTCCCTTCTCCCACCCCATAGGCAGAGTTGGTGCTTTGTGCCAGGATAAGGCTGGCGTCAGGGGAGTGGGAACAGGACAGACAAAGATGGGAGGGCAGGGGACTCTACTTATGTGAAGGTGACTTTGCCACAGGGGATCACAGGCTGCTCCCTGAGCCACAGACCAGGAGGTGCCCTTCAAACCTCCACTTTTCTCTCTTCTCCTGCCCTTTGTGAACCCAAGTGGAGACCCCACCCAGGCTGTCCTCGTCCCCTTCCCCTCACCCCATCTCTCTCTTGTGAGGAAATTCTGAAAATGAGAGGGAAGGGACTGGACACCTCATCCTAAGAGTGTTTGGAGGATCTGGTGGGTTTGGGGAACACACATCCATCAAGACCACTGGCCATAAGTCCCTGTCAATTTATAACAAAACAGATGCTGTTAAACTTCTCTGTTTAGTTCAACTGATGAGCATCCTCTTTGAATCTCACAATGTAAGTGTTGAATAACAGAAAATGTGGGCATAGTTCTTTCTAAAGAGCTACATTTTGAACATATCTTCATTCTTGGGATAAATAAATGGTCGTCTACACAAAAGTCCACCTACAAAATTACCATTGGCGTTAGAATCATGCGGGAAGAGGTCACACAACCCAATCAATTGATCATCAATCAGTCAATTGAAGAGGGCAGCTCTCAGACCAAATACTACTTCATTTATCCCACTGACATTTACAAAGTATATGACTCATTTGGTCCTTATAACTGCCCCCTGAGTGTTCTCGTCTCTAGACAGATGAAAACACTGAGGTTCAGAGAGGACCTGGGTGACAGTCGGAGAGGGTGCAAGGAAGACTGCTGAGGTAGAGGAGTTTGCATATTGGACCCAAGAGGGTTCCGTTTCCAGCAGGGACACTTTGGCCCTGGGGGCGGTGTTCTTGTTGGAGAGCTTTAAAGGTTCAGAGTGTGGGGAGCGTTTACATCAGCTGGGAGAGCCATTCATTAACTCAGTCAACAAAATTAATGTTCATATGTGCGTCAATGAGAAAGCCCAGCGCCGGTATACGGTCAGTAGGGGAGCTAGGAGCAAACAGGAAAAGACAATACAGAGATACGTGCTCTGCCAGGGAGAGGGCCTGGTACCAGGGGAGTCCCTGGGTGCCCAGCCGGCATGGGGCCCGGGGGCTGTGTCTGTGCACGTGTCAGAGAAGGCCTCCTGGAGGGCAGAGCTTAAGCTGAGGTCTGAGGGAGGAGTGGCCAGGAAGGCAGGAGGACTCCGAGGAAGAGGATGTGCTGGGGCAGAGGCTAGACATCTGTGTGACACACAGCTGTGGGGAGACCTGCTGTAGAATGGGGGGCAGAGTCCAGATGAGGAAGAGCATGAATAAAAACGGGAATGAATTCAGGAACTGTGTGGTGCATGTAGGCACCGGCCAAAAACAATGCTGGGCGAGCCTTGGACATTCTTCCTGGCTGGTGTCACTAAAGGCAGGAAACCAGGATCATGGGGGCGGGGGTGCAGGGGGGAGATGATGAACCCGGGTTTCCAACAACGTGGCTCTGAAGACTTGAGACATTGAGTCTGACGTCTCGGGCAGAAGTGTGGGCTTAAAAGGGGCTGGGAGGAGGAGTGGCAGGAGAAATGAGGACAGGGTCCAGGAGGGACGCTGAGGCTGCTGGGGGATGGGCAGGAGGGAAAGCTTCCTGCTCGCAGCAGCACCGTGAGTTGACCTCCTGGTGGAGGCAGAAGCAGCACAGAGCCATCCAAGAGCTGGGAACGTGGAGTTACAGACTTGACTTCCAAAGGGACTGGGTACAAGTAAGAAATTTATTTTTAAAAAAACCACACACACATGCAAACACACATAGCCACGGATAAACAAGAAGTGGTTATCCTGGGAGGTGGAATAAAAGGGTGAGGCTTGTTTTTTTTTCTTTTTTTGTGTGTGCTTTTCTGTCCCCCCCCCCCCACATTCTAATTAGAATGTGTGACCCCTAAAATCAGACGAGGTCATAATAAATGTTATTTACACACAAGAGGAGTCCCCAGGAAGAGTGGGGAACTAGCAGGGCTTAGGGGTGTGGCTTTAAGAGGGGTCAGGAGGCCTGGAGAGGGCAGTTCTCTGGAGGGAAGGGGCAGAGTCCACGTGGCAGGCATTGAAAACATAGTGGAAGGACAAATGACAAACAAAAATATTTGCAGCTTCAATGCAAAGGTCAAATTTTCTTAAAGTATAAACAGCTTTAAAAAAAAAAAAGAAGTATAAACAGCTCCTAGAATTTTATAGGATAAAACACACAAGGCCTGTGTAGAAATGGGCCATGAATATAGAGTTCACAGGAAATGAAATGTAAGCAAAACATGAATATTTGGCCCTAGCCAATTTGGCTCAGTGGATAGGGTGTCGGCTTGTGGACCAAAGGGTCCCGGGTTTGATTCCAGTCAAGGGCACATGCCTGGGTTGTGGGCTCGATCCCCAGTAGGGGGTGTGCAGGAGGCAGCTGATCAATGATTCTCTCTCATCATTGATGTTTCTCTCTCTCTCCCTATCTCTTCCTCTCTGAAAGCAGTAAAAACATATTAAAAATGAATATTTGCTCAATTTCACTTGCAATAAGAGAAATGCAAACTATATGGACACCGAGAAAGCATTTTCCTTCTCTCAGACTAGAAATATCCAAAAGTTTGACCACACACCCTATTGATGAGACTGTGGGGAAATCTGTACTCTCTGATATTGCCGGGGGGAGAATAAATTGGTGCCACCTTTATGGAGGGAAATTTAACATTTATCTGAATTACTTATGTGTATACTCTTTAGCTTAATATCCTACTTTTAGAAGTGCATCCTATGGAAATATTTGTCCTGTATAAAATGACACATGCATAGTGTTATTCATTATAGTATTGTTTATAGTAGTGAAAAAACTTAAAAGAACCCTCAATAACCCTAGCTGGTTTTGACCAGTGGATAGAGTGTCGGCCTGCGGACTGAAGGGTCCCGGTTCGATTCTGATCAAGGGCACATGCCCAGATTTCAGGCTCCATCCCCAGTGGGCAGCATGCAGAAGGCAGCCGATCGGTGATTCCCTGTCGTCATTGATGTTTCCATCTCTCCCTCTCCCTTCCTCTCTGAAATCAATAAACATATATTTAAAAAAAAAGAAAAAAGAACCCTCAATAAATAATAAATAAATGATGAAACTTCACTACAGTGGAAAACTATACAGCTGTAAAAATCACAAGGAAGCTCGCTATATACTAGTAGAAAAATATCTTCAAGATACATATTTTAATTACTTTTATTTTAGAATAGTTTCAGATTTACAGAAAAATTCTGACGATAGTACAGAGAATTTCTGTATACCCCATACCCAATTTTCCCTGTAAGCAGCACCTTGCCTTAGTAAAGTATATTTGTTACAGTTAAGGAACCAATATTGATCCATTAGTATGAACTAAAGTCCATATGTCATTCAGACCCCCCTCATTTTCCCGTAACGTCCCTTTTCTGGCCCAGGGCTTCCTCCAGGACAACACACCACACTTAGCGCTCCATCTCCCCAGGCTCCTCTGGGCTGGGCCGTTCTGGGACTTCCCTTGTTTTTGGCGGATCTTGTCAGTTTTGAGTACTGACCAGGTGTTTTGTAAAATGTTTTTCAAGTGAAATCTGTCTCATGTTTTCCCTCATAATTAGACTGGGGTTTTGGAGAAGGAAACCATAGAGGTAAATGCCATACTCCCCACATCACGTCAAGGGCACATTCTATCGACATGACTCATCACTATTGATGTTGATTTCTTCTTAAAGATTTTTTATTGAATGATGAGAGAGAGAGAGAGAGAGAGAGAGAGAGAGAGAGAGAGAGAGAGATATTGATTTGTTGTTCTACTTATTTGTGCATTCATTGGTTGATTCTTGTAAGTGCCCTGACCAGGGATCGAACCCGAGGCCTTGGCTTATGGGGATGACACTCTAACCAACTGAGCTACCTGGCCAGGGCTCTTAGGTTGATCTGGATCACCTGCCTGAAGTGGTGTTTGTCATGTTTCTCCACCATAAAGTCGCTTGTTCCTCCCACTTTCCATATTGTCCTCTTTGGAAGGAGGTCACTGAGCATATCCCACCCTCAGAGGCAGAGAATTCAAGAAGGCACTTTTTGCTATAAGGACTCTTCAGACTGTACATTCAGGGGTCAGTTTCATAGTTTGTTACTAGAAGCACTTTTAACTTTTCTTTCCTTTTGGGACCACTTCTGGGTTTTTGCCTACTAAGTTTTAGGTTTGCAAACCCTATGACCCTTGAACATCTATCATTTATGTCTAGCCAAAGCCTCCAGACCTTTTTTGAGTTTGTTCGAAATACTATATCAAGAAGGATAAGGGATAAAGCGTGATGGTGTTACTATGTTAGGATGGTTGGTAGTGAGCTCCCTGGCCAGTGTGGCTCAGTTGGTTGGGCGTTGACTCATGTCCTAAAAGTTTATAGGTTCCATTCCCTGCCGGCGCACATGCCCTGGTTGCAGGCTCCATCCCCAGTAGGGGACGTGCAGGAGGCAGCTGATCAAAGTTTCTCACATCGATGGTTCACTTTCTCCCCCTTCCTCTCTTCTTTAATATCAATAAAAAATCCTAAAAATAAAAAAAGAGATGGATGGTGAGAAAAGGCCCAATAGGAGAGTTGAGACCATAAGAAATGAGAGTAAGCAGCATGGAAATCTGAGGAAGAGCAAGCAGAAAGCCAGGAGTGTGCGTGGGAAGTTTGAGGGACGACTAGATCTGAGTGAGAGGGAAGATGCTGAGGGTGAAGTCACAGGGGAGGAGCTGGATCACACGGGGCCTGCCAGGACAGGGTAAGACCTTGGGCTTCCAGCCTCGGTGAGAGGCAAACTTGTTGGAGAGGATGGGACTTAGATTTTGAAAGGCTTGTTCTGCCTGCAGAAGAAGGAAGACAGGACACCAGGCAAAGCAGTTAGACAGCCCGTGGATGGTTCAGGGGAAAGATGACAGTAGCTTGGCTGCAGTGTTGGCTCTGAAGGTAGTGGTAAGTGGTCATTGCATGGGTATATTTTGACTATAAATCTAGGTTTTATATGGCCTAGTTTTTCTGATGCACCTTACATGTATGTAGCTGGTTGTATATAAACTACATCTCAATACTATTTGATACAAGTACGTTGGGGACACTTGTGCAGGTTTTGAAAGTCAGGCCAAAGACTTTTGCAAGTTTTTGAAAAGGGGGTAAAATGATTGGGTTGTAAGGTTCAGAATTCAAAACTAGATAAAGTTCAGGCCAGTATTGACTGAACGTAGTGACTCAATATGTGGGCCACAGTCTGGGGCAGAATTGAGAGTATTTAGAAACTTTTAAAGACATTTGACAGAATAATTTTATATTTGTTGTATACAAAAATAAAATCTCATAACCTGAAAATCTAATAATAAAAAAGTTTAAAAACTGTAAAAAAAAAAAAAAAGAGGTGGAGAATTATGCTCAAGTTTGGACATACTCCCATCATTGCATTTTAGTTTTGCTATTTTTTAAGCATTTCCCTACTTTCTGGCATGCAGGATGCCCCGGGCTCATGTTATATTTTTCCTGCCCCTAGAATCAGACATTTCTCCAAGGGGCTTTTGTTATAATTATTGGGTAACGGTATTAAAAACCAAGTGCTGCACACTAGGTACGCTTGTTGCTATAAGGGTGTTGTTGTTTTGGGGAGGTCTAAGGAAATGCATGCGTGTATACTAACCTTGTTTATGCATATATCTATAACTATATTTTATGTAACCATTAAGCTACACATGAATTCATATCAATATCTCCAAATCTAATCTATTACCACACAGATCATTCTCACCTCTTCCCCTTGCTTATCCGGAATCTCCCCAAGATATATATATATAAATAAAAGGAGGGTGCAGACTGATGTGTATAATATATTTCCTTTTGTGCAAACAGGGTGGAGAAATAAGAGTATACACTGAGTGGCCAGATTATTATGACCACCTGACGTTTGTAGGCAAATTAGCTATAATTTCTCGCTGAAGTTGTTGGAGGGCCAGACCATTATAAATAGGGAAGCAGGTTGTTTACCATGACAGAAGTGATTTTTTTCTGAAGATATGAGTAAACGACGCGATTTAACAGCTTTTGAACGTGGGAGATATATATATATATATATGTATTAGAGGCCTGTTTCATGAAGAGATTCATGCAATAGGCCTTCCCTTCCCCTGGCTGCTGGCACCGGTTTTCCTCCAGCACCCAGGACCCAGGCCTTTGCTCCAGCCAGAGCCTTCAGTCTTCGTGGCTCCAGACGGAGCCTTCAGTCTTCACTCTGCTGCTTTGCCCCTACATATGCAAATTAACAGCCATCTTTGTTGGATTAATTTGCATACTTTCCTGATTGGCTGGTGAGTGTAGCAGAGGGATGGTTAATTTACATGTTTGTCTATTATTAGGTAAGATATATATACTGAGTGGCCAGATTATTATGACCACCCCATCAGTACTTCGTTGGGCTACCTTTTGCCTTCAATACTGTGGTGATTGTTCTTGGCATTGACTCCACCAGATGTTGAAAGGTGATTGGAGGAATCTGACGCCATGCCTGATGAATAGCACTGTCCAGTTCTGTGAGATTTGATGGTTGTGGAACCAGCTACCTGATGGCTCTTTTAACTTCGTCCCACGAATGCTCAATTGGATTGAGATCTGGTGATTGTGGGGGCCACCTAAGCAAGGTAAAGTCTCTCTCATGTTCTT
This sequence comes from Myotis brandtii, assembly GCF_000412655.1. NCBI lineage: Eukaryota > Metazoa > Chordata > Mammalia > Chiroptera > Vespertilionidae > Myotis > Myotis brandtii. The sequence continues at coordinate 3,263,096 of NW_005355115.1, forward strand.
GAAACCACTCCTGCACAATACGAGCACC
>NW_005355115.1:3263418-3266855 GCF_000412655.1 Myotis brandtii
GAAAAAAATCACTTCTACTGTCGTGGTAAACAACCTGCTTCCCTATTTATAATGGTCTGGCCCTCTAGCAACTTCAGCGCGAAATTATAGCTAATTTGCCTACAAACGTCAGGTGGTCATAATAATCTTGCCACTCAATATATATATATATATCTCCCACGTTCAAAGGCTGTTAAATCGCATTGTTTACCCATATCTTCAGAAAAAAAATGACTTCTACTGTCGTGGTAAACAACCTGCTTCCCTATTTATAATGGTCTGGCCCTCTAGCAACTTCAGCGCGAAATTATAGCTAATTTGCCTACAAACGTCAGGTGGTCATAATAATCTGGCCACTCAATATATATATATTTGTATTTGCATCGAAAAACTCTAGAAAGATGTATACAAATCTACCAGGAGAATAAAAATTGTATGTTCCCACAAAAATTTGTACACAAATGTTCATAGCAGCATTACTCAAGTAGTGGTGGTTGTGGTTACACAACTGTGAATGTGCTAATGTCATGGAAGCATACACTTACAAATGGTTAAGATGATACCCTAGCCAGATAGCTCAGTTGGTCAGAGCGTTGTCTTGATATACCAAGGTTGCAGGTTTGATCCCCAGTCAGGGCACATACAAGAATTAACCAATGAATGCATAAATAAGTGGAACAGCAAATTGATGCTTCTCTCGCTCTCTCCCTTCCTCTCTCTTTAAAAATAAAAATAAAAATTTTTAAATAAGGATGTTAGATGAAGAATGGTAAAAGTTACATCACTTTCACAACCACTGCCAAGCTTACAACATCTACTTTATGAATGAAGGCTTATGTTTTTACACGTTGAGGCTCAACTTCTCAAAAATAGAAATTTAGTAACACGAGAGGGAAGGATGTATGTCTATAAAAAAGGAAAAAGCCAAGTCAGCCCAATAAACAAATTACATCAAAACAGAGCCCAGGGATTTTCCCTTTAGTAGAAGAGTGTGCTGCCAGGAAACATGGCTTCCTTAACAGGAGTCCCTTGCTAGTCCTTTAAAATATTGTTGACATTTCTTGATCTTTGGAAACAATGTCAAGGGGCAAATCAAAACCTAATATTGAACAAGGGAAGGGAGTGCCAAGCTGATGCCAAAGTCCTTTTGGTCAGCATGACCACACATTCGGGTGGGAGGTTTGAGAACCTGTTGGGGCCACAGCAAGATACGTTGGCCCTAGAATGCTTCAGTATTTATATGTTTTGAGAAATGATCACCACAATAAGTCTAGTTACCATTCATCACCACACATAGTCACATTTTTTTTTTTTATCTTTCGATATGAACTGTCAACGGGAGAAACATTCAAGTCTGTGAAGAATTTTTGTGAGTTTATTTGAGCCAAAGTGTCGACAACTGCCAGGAAGCATTATCTCTGAGATAATGCTTTAGAGAATGGCAGTTTTGCACCTTGCTTTATACATTACAATACAAAGAGGAGACGTAAGTGGGTTACATGAAATCCACTGGTGATAGATTAGGGAGGCGGGAGAAAGCAAAGTCGGGGAGGGGGGCCTCTGGGATTGGATAAAAAGTGAAATGATAGACACATGCTTCTTTTACTTAGGTGGCTATGGGATAGTTAGCAATTAACTCAATAACAGTGAGCGGTGCCTGTGCTTTGAGGGGTCTGGGAAAAGGAAAATTACTTTGACATTCTAATGATATGTTATCGTAGATGCAAAAAGACAATGGACAGGCTCAGTGAGGGTAAAGATCGACCTTTGTCAGGGGAAATGCTGGCCTAGGACATCACTACCCACCATCAACTGCTTTTGGTTAAAAAGTTTTAATTTCAGACCATCCTTTGTGGTTACTTTAGGTCTCTGAATTTGCAAGTCCTCCACACAGGCCTTCCCTGAGCTTGTCAGGTTAGCTTGTGGCCCCTTTTCGTCCACAGAGCTTTTAAGATCTATTCCCCTGGCAACTTTCAAATATGCAGTACAGTATTGTTAACTATAGTCACCGCGCTGTACATGACATTCCCATGACTTATAACTGGGAGTTTGTATCTTTTGGCCACATTCACCCATTTCCCTCCACCCCTGCCTCTGGCAACCACCAGTTTGTTCTGTGTGTGTATGTTGTTTTTGTTTGGATGTCACAGATAAGGGAGAGCATATGGTATTTATTTTTGTGTCTGACTTATTTCACTCCGCGTTTTATCCATGTTGTTGCAAGTGGCAAGATTTTTAGCACATCTTAGACCCCACTTTTCTCAGAGACCAGAGGATGAAGCTGTGGGTGTATTCTGCCCGACCAAGAAGGCGCGCTGAGCTGTTCCTCTGTTGTGGCCTCATCTTTGCAGAGAAATTGGAGGCTGTGGAGAGGGACCGGGAGGAAGTGGGAGCAGCAGCTGTGGGGAATGGCAGTTTGTCAGAGATGGAATCTGGATTGCCAGGTGGCCTCGGTTGAGTCACCCCAGCGTGAGTTGGGCCAGGTGCCGTCTGAGTGGTGTCGTGCCCTCCCCCAGCAGAACTCGGCGCCATGCAGGCCTTCCTTGAGCTTGTCAGGTTTAACATGTGGCTCCTTTCCCCATCCTCGGTGCCAAGCACTGAGCACGCTGCTTCACTTTCCTTATCTCAGTTGTTCCCCCCACCCCACCCCCACCTCCGAGATAGGCATTGCCACCCTTAATTGACAGATGAGAAAAAGGACTGGCTGCTAGGGACGGAAAAGAACCTGTCCAAGGCCACCCAGCCAGCATCTCGCCGAGGGCCAGGAAGGAAGGCCAGGCTCCCCAGAACCAACAGGAACTGTCGGGGCCTCTCAGGGGCTCAGAGGACCTGCCCAAAGGATCATTGTTTCCACCAGGGCCGCTCTGTGGGAAAGGGTGGCAGAAGGTAGGGGTGGGGGAAATCAGTCTTTAAGAGACTCCTTCACAGAGTGTGACCTTCTCTCTCAGACAAGACAGCAGGGGGCAGAGGGAGGGAGAGCGGTGGGGGTGGCAGGGCAGGAAATGATTCTTCAGGAGGCAGTGGGGGCGGCAATGGTGGGAGGGGCAGTAGATTCGGTTTAGTCTTTGAAGTCAGTGGGGGGTAGGGAGCGGGCGGAGGAGTGGGGGGAGGCTGATGCCTAGTCAGTCACCAGATCTAGGGAGATCAGAACCTCACACCCCACTAAGCCTGAGAGGTGGTGGGTCAGAGCCAGTGGAGCAGGAAGCCAGCTACCCCAGGAAGCTGGAAGTGAACACCCACCAGGACGGAGGGGGCTCATTTGGGGTTGACAGGTCCCTGATTGAAGGGAATTTGGAGGCTGTCCCTATCCAAGTGGCTACAAAGCCCTCATGCCCAGGCCCCAGGCCGGGCTGGAGAGACCAGACTCCGGAACCATGGAGAGATAGATGGAGGACTGAAGTGCCCTGGAGGCTTCAGCGGGCAGTCTCTGTGGGCTCCCGGCAGGAGGAGGCTGGGGT
>NW_005355115.1:3266892-3275749 GCF_000412655.1 Myotis brandtii
GGGAGGGGAGGTAGGGCATCTAGGGCAGGCTTCAACATCAAGAACTGGTGGACCTAGTGAGGGGGAAAAGAAGACATTTTGGGGGGCTAGCAATCTGAATGTGTGCCAGTAACCTAACGCACATTCCTGTTAGCCTATAGTCTAGTCACTGCCACTTCCTTACTGATCTGATCTTGCAAGACCTGTTTACCTAAGTACTACTCCCATTTTATAGAGGCCATAAACCATGAGCAATCCACAACCCCCAGACAGGGTTATCAGTGCTGGCCGTTATCAGTGCTGGCGCCAGGCCAGGCCTTTAGGCTTGGTCTCACGGTCCCCATCCCAGCACCAACACACGGGGCTTTTTGCAAAGCCCGTGAAAGGTCCGGAAGTGTCATCCATATTTGGGGGACAAAGAAACCAAAAGGGTATAAAGGGAGAGCTTCCTCCATATTGGTTTGCTCAGGGTTTGGAGAGAAACCGTCTCCCCTGAGTCACTGTACCGGCACATGCGACACATCTGAAAATAAATGGGTTTTTCCTGTAACTCCGGTACTCCTGCGTATTCTTTGGTCGCCTGGTAAATTCTGTAGCACTAGGATTTCTTGATGCTTCCTGTGAGGGCACTAGTCTGGCAGGAGCAATTTTCTAACAATCATGATGATGCGAACCTGAGCATCTTTAGGGCAGGAGTGAACTGACCTGTGGCCACACTTCTCACCCCTTCCAGCCTCCAACTCAGGGAGTCAGTTCATTTCTGACCTGCTGGCTTTTGCAGCTGCTGGATTTTTTTTTTTACCTTTGAGGCACCTGCCATGCCAACTCCTGAGACCTCAGTTTGAGGGGTGAGATGAGAGAGGAGGCTCAGGGCCCTGGGGACCCCTAAGATGAGAGAGGAGGCTCAGGGCCCCCACGCAGCTCCAGCGGGAGGCTTGGTTGGCCCCTGGCTCGGACGCTCCCTGGTACTCACAGGCTCCAAACAGTTCCCAGGGCCTGCTGTGCGGAAAGCATCCCTGGCATTGCCCATAAACGCCGACAGCGCCCTCTGGCTTTGGTGACAACCACACATTTCAAATGCTCCCTGGAGGCGGGTGGTACCCCCCCAACTGAAAGCTACCGGGGCCCCTCTTTAGTCACTGGGGAAGTGACTCCGGCTCCCGCCAGTCTATTCCTGGCATGGAAACAGAGACACGGAAGCGGGAACCACGTGTCGCTTATTATATTAATGCCCCAGAGCGGGAGAGAGAGGCCATGCCAGGGGGGGTGGGCAGCGGGCAGGGGTGGGCAGGACAGAAAGTGTGGAGAGCTTCCCCGCCAGGAGTCCTGGGGAAGTCTCACTTAGCCTTTAATAAAGGGTGCCGAGAGGGAGAGGCTGTGGGATGAATCCAGGAGCCTGGCTGGGGAAAAACAGAAACACTGAGCTGGGCGCTGGGCGCTGGGCGCTGGGGGCGGAGGTGCGAGGATGGAGTAGGCATGGCCTCCGGGACCCAGCTGCCCATCCCATCAGCAGAGATCGCAGAGTTGAGAGTGAGAAGAGTACCCGCCCCTCTGGGCGGTTGGTGGTGGAGGTGGTGGTGGTGGTGGTGGTAGGTAGCCAGGCTCCTGCAGCCCCTCTATCCCCACATGGTTATCTGCAGCCACTGTGGGGAGAGAAGAAGCAGGTGTGAGGGTGGAGGTGGGGCAGGACAGCTGGGGAGAGCAGAGGGCAGGGGGAGCCAGGGGCAGGGGTACCGGAACATCCCTCCCATGTACCTGGTCCAGGTCCAAATGGATATGGCCAGTATTCTTGGGGTCCATAGTTAGAAAGTATGCTGTTTGGGGGAGGGGGCGAGGGGAGAGGGTTAGCAGAGTCAGTGGCTGTATCTGAGAAACCACTCCCAACCAGGGAGGGTGCAAGCAGCTGTCCCTGCCTACTCCCAGCCCAGCAGGGGATTCATGACAGCAGCTCATAGAGCCTTGCTCTGAGCCAGGCCCCGTTCTGAGTGATCTCCATACATACACCAACTCATCGGTACTCTCATCCTGTGAGGGCAGGCCATTATTACTCCCATTTTACAGGTAAGGCAATGGAGACACAGAGAGAAAGTGACTCGCTCAAGGCACAGAGCCAGCCAGAGGGGAAGCTGGGATTTGAACCCAGACTGGCTGTGCCCTGTAAGGGGCTGGGGCTTTGGAACAGCTTTCCGCATGTGAGTATGTGGGAGAAGGCCAGTGGTCCCACCTGGGGTGGGGGACGGAGGGGGAGCGGGCAGGTGCCTGACTCACTGAACATGGCCTTCAGCCTCAGGAAACAACTGACGAAGCTTTCAAAATCCATGAGCATGTCGTCATTTGCATACCTGGCCACCAGCACCTGCGTCACCTTGTTGTTCACCTTGATGCCTGGGAGAGAGAGGGGAGCAGAGGAGAGTCCGGTCCTCTGTCCACTGCCTCCCTCCTCCCGGCCCCAAAGCCCCCTCCGGGCCCCTGGCCACCTGCTTTCTCAATTGCCAAGCGCAACTCATAGGAGTTCAAGGTGCCCGAGTTGTCCTGGTCGCATTCTTGGAAGATGTCCTGAAAGGACCCCCAGATTAGGTGGGCTGTGCGCGCGGCATGGCGGTGGCAATAGTTACTTCGGTGTGGTTGGCTCACAGCTAGCTGCTACCCGGGACCCTCGGGGCTCCCTGCCCTGGCTCATCCCCTGAATGCCCACGATTCCTGTCTGCTGGTGACTGCGGGGTGGATTCCAGGTCTGGCAGGGGGCTTGGCACCCCGCCAGGGCTCTCTGCGTGTTTGACACCAACGCTTCGGCAGAGCCTGGCCTGTTGAGTGTGCATGTGTGTCCATGCATGAGCGTGTGTGCATGTGTGTGTCTAGTCAGAAGCTCCCGTTCTCACTTCATCATTACTAGTCCCCATCCCTCTTGAGGCCCTCCCTCTCTCACCCCCATGAGGTGCCCCCTCCATGCCCGTTACCGTCCATTTCTTGATTTTTCTCCACAGGATCTGGAACTCCGGAAGCCCTAGCTTGCCAGAGCCATCTTTCTGGGGGGTGGTCAAGGATATCTGAGAAGGGAGTTGCGGGGGCATCCTGGGGCCAGGGAAGCGGAGGGACTCAGGGGGTAGGGGAGGCATAAGACCAGGGGAGTCTTAATGGTAACTGTGGTAAGAGCCAGGAGAGCTGGCGTCATTTGCTACCCCAGAGCCTACTCCCCATCAGGAGGGAGGGCATGGCTGGCCAGAGAGGCGGCCACATGGGGACCAGGCTGAGGGGTAGGGGGACAGGGGCAGGAGAGCACTGGACAGGACCGCCCACTGGGCAGGAGGATACGTCCATGATGTTGATCATGCAGCGGCACACGTCCACGCCAAAGCCCTTGCTCTTGAAGTTTTTGACTGTGAAGGGGGAGGGCAGGAGGGGAAGGAGTGAGTGGGGGGTGTGGGGGCGCAGACAGTGGTCCAGGTGGGGCGGTGCCGTAGGGGAGTGGCCGGGAGTGGTGGGGCTGGAAGACTCACGTTTGGAGACCACCTTGTTAAGCAGCCTTTGGAGCGCGTAGGTGCCGATCTCCTTGTCCTAGGAAGGGGGACTGTCACCCCTGCGCAGCCCACGGAGCCCCGAGCCCCCGGCCCTCAGCCCTCACCTCTCCTGCCACTATCTCAAACAGACGCTTGAAGTCCGGGTCTATGTCACTCTCCGAGATGACCTCCTGGAGGAAGGGGGATGGGAAAGGAACCCAGTCCAGAAAGTTCCTTCACACCCGCCAGAGGCTTCCTCCGACCCCCCCACCCCAGAGCCCCCCTCATCTCTCTCTCTTTTTTAAAAAAAAAGATTTTTTTTATTGATTTCAGAGAAGAAGGGAAAGGGAGAGAGAGATAGAAGCATTCATGATAAGAGAGAATCATTGATTGGCTGCCTCCTGAACGCCCCCCACTGGGGGTCGAGCCTGAAACCCGGGCATGTGCCCTGACCAGGAATTGAGCCGTGACTTCCTGGTTCATAGGTCAATGCTCAACCGCTGAGCCACGCCGGCTGGGCCCCCCCCCCCACATCCTACCCCCCCTCACCTCTTGGAGTATCTCGGCACAGTTGGCTTCATCCAGTTCCCTGGGCAAGAGTGAAGGAAGCTCGGGGTTACCAGGGGTCAGGGAGACAGGGATGTCCGTGGGGGTGGGCGGTGGGAGGGCAGCAGCTCATACATCTGAAGCAATATGGAATGGGCGCATGGCAGCTGGGTTCTAGTCCTGCTTCTGCCACTAACTGGGGCTTCCCCTCCTGTGCCTCAGTCTCCCTGACTGTAAAACAGGGACAAGGTTGGGGGGACCAGATGACTGCTCCCTGAGCTTGAGATCTTACATCTCTCTCTCTCTCTCTCTTTTTTTTTAGTTAATCTTAAGGATATTTTTTCATTGATCTTTAGAAAGAGTAAAAGGGAGGGAGGGAAGGGGGGCAGAGAGAGAGAGAGAGAGACATCAATGTGAGAGAGACACATCAATTGATTGCCCCTCCCCACTCCCAGCCCTGACGGGGGCCAGGGATCAAACCCGCAACGCTTTGGTTCAGGAGCCAATGCCCTAACCATTGAGCAGCACCAGCCAGGGCAGCTATCTCACAGCTCTTGAGCAGGTGGCCTTGGAGCAGCAAGGCGGGGCCCTCACCAGGACTCGCTGTGCTTCTCCGTGAAGACCCGAAGCAGGAAGTCGGCGTCCTTGTGCTGCTCGAAGGTGGAGGGGATGATGATGTATTCCCCCGGGGGCAGCTGGAGGTGGCTGCTCACCTCCCGCGAGGTGGTGTAGATCTCTGAGAAGCCATGGTCCGGATACTTCAGGAAGAACTCCTTCTTCAAGTGAATATCCTGGGTGTCCTGCAACTATATGTGCCCTGGAGGTGGGTACAGGGCTGGCCTGGGGGCGCTGGGAGAGAGGGGCCTCCAAGGAGAAGCCTGGCTGGGCAGGGTTTCGGGGAGACATCCCCACCGACTGACCGGTCCTGGACACCACCCACCTGGTAGTGACCTCTTTTCTCCCTGGCTTCCACCCAGGGCCCGAGGGGGCTGGAATCCTAACCCAGTGGCCCCCAGAGCCCTTTGCCAAATTCCACCCTTGGCCCATCCACACGCGTCCTGGCCAGGATCAAGCCCACGTCTTCTGTACCTCCTCTGGCACCTGGGAAGAGAAGAGAGAGGAGGGTCAGGTCCCCAGGATGGTGAAGGGGCTCCAGCCTGTGGAAGCCATGTGAGAGGTGTGCACAGTGTGCAGGGTGTGTGTGTGCGCGCGTGCGCGCGCACTGGCAGGGGTGTGTTAAGGACACCGGGGACTGGGGATGGGGTGAGGCATGGCTCTGTTAAAAGTCCTAGCTTCGGCCAGCAGAGTACGCTTTACACAGTTTGCCAAGGGGAGGGTTTTACCACTGCAGGTTGAGGACAGAATACAGCCCCCAAGAGGTGAGGTGACGTGCCCAGTGCACACTGCTGAGACTTGGAAGAGCTGGGGTGAAAGTCTAGAGCAGCGGTTCTCAACCTTCCTCGTGCCGCGACCCTTTCATACAGTTCCTCATGTTGTGGTGACCCCCAATTTCATTGTTACAAATTGAACATAATTACAGCATAGTGATTAATCACAAAACAATATGTAATTATATATGTGTCTTAGGCGACCCCTGTGAAAGGGTCGTTCACCCCCAAAGGGGTCGCGACCCACAGGTTGAGAACCGCTGCTCTAGAGAGCATTTTCTTCACGTCGAGCAGCTCCCGCTGTCCTGCAGCAGGCCGGTGCGGCCATGACACTGAGCATGGCACCCCGATATGTTTGCGAAAAGGTGCGATAAACCAAGACAAACGGGCTGCTCTCCAGCAGGGATGGCCAGAACTTGGCTATGCTGGCGGTGGGCGGGGAACAGCCTTTCCCCTGGAGGACTGCCTCTGCCCTTGGAAATGCCTTGACTCCAGGTGTGTCTGTTAACCTGACAGACTCGGCCTAGAGGACCACCTGGCTTGTGTCCTGTTTTCGTCGCGGTTGAACCACTGGAGGCTGGACTGGGGCCTGGCCGACTCCGTGAGTGAGTGAACAAATAAACGGCCGTGTCTAAGATTTTGCAAAGCGTGGTTCGGGAGACACTTGTCAGGGATTTCTCTTGGTCACTGGAGTCAGTGCTCCTGCTGGGGCACCTGGGGGAGGCTTGGGGGGCTCGTGCCGACGTCTCCAAGTGTCTGGGAACCGGGACACAGGTTCTGCGGCTGCTGCGTGGAGGTGTGAGCTGGGGCAAGCGGCCTCACTCCTCTGGCCGTCATAGTTTCCTTCCTCTTCATAAAAGGCGCTACTATTCACAAGGGCCTTTGGAAGGATGCCTGGCACAGAGGAAGTGCTACCTAAGTGTTTTAGATAAAATAATCTGTCAGAAGGAAACAGCTGGCCCCGCCTCAAAACACAATGCACCAACTCCAGACAGAGGCAGGGCTGCGGAGCCTGTGGGGGAGGGGCCCCTCCCGGGTGAGGCCGGGGGAGGGAACAGAGTGGCTGGGGGCCCCGCCGGGTGCCCACCTTGTAGAGGACGAAGCCGATGGTGAGCAGCTGGGCCCCCTGGGGCCGCGCCTGCCGCCAGTTCTTCTGCATCAGGGCGACCAGGCAGGTGCAGATGACTTCGTCCTCCTCTAGGTCGTCGTCCTCCTTGAGGAGAGAGATCCTAAACTGGGGGTTGGTCCAGAATGTGTCTGTGGAGGAAGCAGGTCAGGATGGCTCTGCCCTTCCCAGGGTGCCCTGGCTTCCCAGCCACACGCCTGCCTCCTCAACAGGTCTGACGGGGCCCCTGGCCTCGTGGTGGACCCTGACCCCTGGGCCCCTGGGCCCCAGGCGGGGCTGTGCGGTGAGTCGGTGGCCCCTCCCGGGCCCCCTGCACCCACCGAGGTGGTTCCTGCAGCCGCCCGCCGTGCTGCCCCGCCGCCAGCTGCCCTCGTAGAAGGTGGTGTGCCAACAGCTCTTGTGGTCCCCCAGGAGCGCGTCGGGCATCAGGCTGCAGATCTCCAGGGAAGTGAAATTCCTCATGAAGTCTTGGTAGGACATCCTGTGGTGGAGGGGTGGATGCAAGAGCCCATCGTCGGCGCACCCACACCCGTGGGACCCCCCTTCCCAGGACCCCCACATCCACCACCCAGTGGGAGCGGGGGAGGAAGCGGGGGGCTCGGGGGAGGAAAAGCCCAACAGGCTGCACTGACCAGAACTCCCCGTCCTCCATCTTGTGCAGCAGCTGCTTCTGAGTGTCTGGGGACACCTCTTCCCACTCCTTGGCACTGGAGCGGAGACAGGCAGTGAGGGGGGCAGGAGGTACCTCCTTTTCTCCCGGACATGCCCTCACCCCTGAGTGCCTGCCTACTGGGGGTCCTGAGTTACATGGGGAATCTAGAGGGGAGGGGTGCACCTGGGTGCGCCACCCTCTGCCTCTGTGGCCTGGCCTTGCTCCTGGGCCTGCTGCTGGCTCTGCCCCTTACCGGAGAGCACTGGTCCAGGGCACCTACTTGTCACTCCAGGCTCCATTCCACTCCATTCGGCCCCAGGGATTCCGGATCCGAATGAGGGTTTCCACGTTGCCGCGGTAGGAGACCTGGGTGGGGGAGTGGGTCAAGGTCAGGGGCGTGGGGGCAGGAGGAAGTGGTCTCCTCACGTGCCCCCCAGGTAAGGCGCAGCGGTCGGACTCACATCCCGCAGGCCGGTCACTGAGTAGGCATGTCCTCTCACCAGCATCCTCTGGGTCACGGATTCCAGCTGGCTCTCGCTGGTGATCTGCGGCACAGAGAGGAAGGAAAGGGATTCAGGATCCGGGCAGAGGGATTGGGGGGCTGAAGACAGGGGTCCTTGAAGATTATACTTTGCATTTCCACAGAACTGAAGATGCACATGCAGCTGTAAGACAGAACTCAGAGAGATCTCGTGCGCTCGCAGCTAATTTCCCCTGCTTGGAACCTCTCACAGAGCCATTGCTCAATGTCAAGGCCAGGATGCTGGCGTGGATGCAGTTGACCACTTTTATACAGACGCCCTCGTTTTTACTAGTCCTCGTGTGTGCGTTCTAAAGAGTTGTACCACACGTGTAGTTTCGTGTATCCACCACCAGCTCGTCTTTACTAGTCCTCGTGTGTGCGTTCTAAAGAGTTGTACCACACGTGTAGTTTCGTGTATCCACCACCAGTCGTGATAGATCCGTCCCCCAAACACCTCTCTTGTTGTCCTCTATGACCTCTTCTTGCTATTCTCCTCCCTAACCTCTGACAACCACTAATCCAGTGGTTCTCAACCTTCCTCATGCCGCGACCCTTTAATACAGTTCCTCATGTGGTGGTGACCCCCAACCTTAAAATTATTTTTGTTGCTACTTCATAACTGTAATGTTGCGTCTTTACTAGTCCTCGTGTGTGCGTTCTAAAGAGTTGTACCACACGTGTAGTTTCGTGTATCCACCACCAGTCGTGATAGATCCGTCCCCCAAACACCTCTCTTGTCCTCTATGCTCTCCTCCCTAACCTCTGACAACCTCTAATCTGTTCTCCATTTTTCATTTGTTATTTCAAGACTGTCATATAAATAGAATCATACAGCATGGAACCTTTTGGGATTGTTTTTTTAAAATATATTTTTATTGATTTCAGAAAGAAAGAGAGAGATAGAAACATCAATGATGAGAAAGAATCATGGATTAGCCTGACTGGCGTAGCTCAGTGGTTGAGCGTCGACCTATGAACCAGGAGGTCACGGTTTGATTCCCGGTCAGGGCACATGCACAGGTTGCAGGCTCAATCCCCAGTGTGGGGCGTGGAGGAGGCAGCCAATCAATGATTCTCTCTCATCATTGATGTTTCTATCTTGCTCTCCCTCTCCCTTCCTCTCTGAAATCAATAAAAAAATATAAA
>NW_005355115.1:3275819-3277731 GCF_000412655.1 Myotis brandtii
AGGAATCAAACCCTGACCTCCTGGTTCATAGGTCGGTGCTTAACCATTGAGCCACGCCGGCCAGGCAGATTTTTTTTTTAATTCAACATAACTCCTTTGAGATTTGCCTAAGTTGTTGCACATGCCAATAGTTCATTTTTTAAAATCCTCACCTGAGGATATCTTTTTTATTGTTGTTTTTTTTTTTTAGAGGGAGAGGAAGGGAGAGAAACATCAATGTGAGAGGCACATTGATAGGTTGCCTCTCCCATGCACCCCGATCAGGGATTGAACCTGAAACCTAGGTATGTGTCCTGACCAGGAATCGAACTTACAGCCTTTTGGTACATGGGACGATGCTCCAACCAACTGAGCCACCTGGCCAGGGCTAGTTCATTTTTCCTTTTTATTGCTGAGTAGTGTGCTCCATGGTATGTGCGCCACTGTTTAACTATCCACCCTTCGAAGGACATCTGGGTTGTTTCCAGTGTCTGGCTATTATAAATAAAGTTTCTATACACATTTGTGTTCAGGCTTTTGTGTGAACATGTCTTTACTTCTCCGGGGTAAATGCACAAGAACACAATTGCCGAGTCATCCGGTAGCACTCCAGGCTCGTTTGTTCAGCTGAGCAAGTGTTTGCTGAGTAGCTATTGCATACCAAGTGCCATCCTAAGGCCCAGGATCAGGCAGTGAATGGGACCAAGAAGTCAATGCCTTCATGGAATGTGGAAACTGACTGGAGAAGAGACTAGGCTGTGAATAAATACACAGAGAAGAATTGTGTATTGTGATTTCAATGGGGGGCCGCCGGAGCAGCTAGATTGGGAGGCAGGAGGGCTCACCTGAGGAAGGGGCATTTGAGCTGAAGTGTGCACTCGAAGGCGCGAGCTGTGCAGGTATCTGGGGGAAGGTCGCGAGGCAGGACCACGCATGACTTACTTCGATGGAGCAACCCATGAGAGAAGAGCGGTCTACGGCCTTCCTGAGCATCCTCAGCAGGTTCTTCGGGGGCCGCTGGAGCTCGAAGCTGTGGGTCACGCCCCCCGTGAAGTCCTCAAAGCCCTCCATCGTGTTGCCCCCCGACAGGGCCTCGTAGGACCCGCTCAGCCTGTGGGCACAGCGAGGGCACCGTGGGCTCCGGGATAGAGCCGCGAGCTTGGACACCAGGGGGTAAGGCGAGGGGAGGGAAGGATGCCCTGCCACCCCTCTCTCTGCCTTTCCCCTTGATTCCAGCTGCCCCATCGCTGCCAGCGGGTGGGCAGGTTTGGAGCAAGCCCAGTTCCTTGGCTCAGGGCACTCACTTGGCGTACGCCTTCTCCAGGAGGGCACTCCAGAACTCAGCGCGCTCGCCCGAGTGCACAAACAACAGCTTGCCATTCTTTGTGGGTAGCCGGTCATCCACCACCACGTTGACCCACTGCCCAAACTGCCAAATCTGTGGGCAGCAAGGTGGGCCTCAGTGGGCCATGAGGCATCTGGCTTCTGTCTGCCACCCCCTTCCCCTAAGCACAAGCGCGCGCGCGCGCGCGCGCACACACACACACACACACACACACACACACACACTTGCATGGGAACTCTGTTACACCAGCGCCTCCTGGTGGCCAGATTCGGTGACACGCCAGTGTCAAAGATGTGACTCTCCCAGAATGGCTGAATAGAGACTGAAAGAGGATGAGAAGCCTGAATTTCACCACCAGCCTCATCTGCAGGTCCTGCCATGGCCTCCAGGGGTACCCAGCCCATCTTTTGACCTCGCTGGACTTTAGGATTCCTGAGGTCTTAAGTCTTAAAAATTCTTGTGATTCTCAGATATGTTTTTATGACATGGTGAATTTATCCACATGTTGCTAAATTTGAAGAGCAATTGTGATGAGACTCCCAATATCATACATACACACATATATGTATATGTATGTGTGTGTGTGTG
>NW_005355115.1:3278128-3299694 GCF_000412655.1 Myotis brandtii
CACACACACACACGCGCGCGCACACACGCGCGCGCACACACGCGCGCGCACACACACACACACTTGCATGGGAACTCTGTTACACCAGCGCCTCCTGGTGGCCAGATTCGGTGACACGCCAGTGTCAAAGATGTGACTCTCCCAGAATGGCTGAATAGAGACTGAAAGAGGATGAGAAGCCTGAATTTCACCACCAGCCTCATCTGCAGGTCCTGCCATGGCCTCCAGGGGTACCCAGCCCATCTTTTGACCTCGGCTGGACTTTAGGATTCCTGAGGTCTTAAGTCTTAAAAATTCTTGTGATTCTCAGATATGTTTTTATGACATGGTGAATTTATCCACATGTTGCTAAATTTGAAGAGCAATTGTGATGAGACTCCCAATATCATACATACACACATATATGTATATGTATGTGTGTGTGTGTGAGAGAGAGAGAGAGAGAGAGAGAGAGAGATCGATGTGAGAAACGTCAATAGGCTGCCTTCTGCACATGCCCGGGACTGGGGTCAGGATTCGAACCCGAAACCTAGTATAAGCCCTGACTGGGACCAAATTCTTGACCTTTCGGTGAATGGAACAATGCTCCACACTGGCCGAGGCATAAATGTCATTTTTCAAAAAGAGAAGAAAAAAGGTGAACTTCAAAGCACATAGTCATTCTTTCTCTCCCTCCCTCCATACTTCCCCGCCCCCCTCCCCCCAAAGCCGCTCTGCCTGCCCATCGCCCTTCACCTGAAAATGGAAGATGCCAGCATAGTTTTTCTTGAAGCTCTGCCCCCTGGGCACCACGCGGTACAGCAGCTTGGGGCACGTGGTAAGGGAGCCGATGGCAGCCAGCAGCCAGCAGTCCCCTGCAAAGGCAGGCAGGGGCTCCCCCTGAGCGCTCCCATAGTGTGGGGGTCCAAATCCGACCACTGAGGAGCAGGAGCTGGTTCTGTGGCCCCTCCCCAGCTGGCCCTCCCATTAAGGAAGCTAATGGGGGGCGGGGGAGCAGGGCAGGAGGGACAGCCTCGGCGGCGGTGCGGGTGCAGTAAGCTTCTCCCCCATTTCTTTTAGGCGAGGGATTTACAAATGAGAGCCGTGTGCTTTTGTTTTGGGATTTGGGGAGGAGGCATTTTTGGCCTCAGTGTAGCTCCCTGCCTCCTTTGGGAGAGGGCCAATCATCTCCCAGGGCCCCCACCTCTACCCCATGGTTACACTGGTGCAGCCAAGACGTCTCTCCCTGATGTCACCCACATAATATTGGAGACCCAAGGGGCTCAGCCTGTACCCCAGGTCTCTGGGGCCAGGTGTTGGGCAGTGTGCCCGGGCTGAGGCCATCCATTGCCATCTGTCCCCTGGGATCTCAGACCCCGTGGGCTGGGGCTGGGGGGCAGGTGGAGCCCCATCGGTGAGTCCCCTGGGCCAGGTGGAGGCTGAGGGCCCTGGGCCCGCGTCTGGGATGACCCACGGCCTCCAGGCTGCGAGGTGCCGGGAGGGAGGCAGAGGGTGGGGAAGGGAGGTTAAGGACACATCAATCCTCCGTTGCCAAAGGGGCACCCAGGGAGGAGCCAGTTTTCTTCTCCAGTAGCCCGGGGCTGCTCCAGTGCACGGGGCCCGAGGTCTCCTTGGCCTCTGCCCTGCCCACACCCTGCTCTTCCCACAGCCACAGGTCGGAGGGAACTCAGCCCGGAGGGAACCCGCCCTGGCCTTATCCCTGAAGGTGCAAGGAGGCATTTGGAGGAAACATTGGAAAAGGACCAGGTTTAGGGAGGACAATCTCTCTCGGGACTGTGCACGGGAGCCTGTGGGAGAGGGGCCGAGGGGCCACGCTCTGTACCTGAGAGGCCAGCGGGGAGCTCTGACACCTGCTGTGGCTCCAAGATATAACTCTCCTCCCCTCAGGAGGTGGGGCCTCCTCCCCTCCCCTTCAGGGTGGGCGGGACTTCATGCTGTGTGTGTGTGTGTGTGTATGTGTGTTGTGTGTGAGTGTGTGAGAGTGTGTGTTGTTGTGTGTATATGTGTGTGTATGTGTGTTGTGTGTATGTGTGTGTGAGTGTGTGTGTATGTGTGCATGAGTGTGTATGTGTGTATATGTGTGCATTGTGTATGTGTGTGTGTGTGTGTGTGAGAGTGTGTGTTGTTGTGTGTATATGTGTGTGTATGTGTGTTGTGTGTATGCGTGTGTATGTGTGTTGTGTGTATGTGTATGTATGTGTGTATGTGTGTTGTGTGTATGTGTGTTGTGTGTATGCGTGTGTATGTGTGTTGTGTATGTGTGTTGTGTATGTATGTGTTGTGTGTATGTGTATGTGCATGTGTATGTGTGTTGTGTGTGTTGTGTGTATGTGTGTGTTGTGTGAATTGTATGTTATGTGTATGTGTGGTGTGTGTATGTGTGGTGTGTGTTTGTGTGGTGTGTGTATATGTGTGTCTTATGTGTCTTGTGTGTTATGTGTATGGGTGTTTGTGTGTTATGTGTATTGTGTGGTGTGGTGTCTGTATGTGTTTGTGTGTGTGTGTCTTGTGTGTGTTATGTATGTTATGTGTATTGTGTTATGTGTGTGTTGTGTGTATGTGTGTTGTATATGTGTGAGTGTGTGTGTGTGTTGTGTGTGTGTGTGTGTGTGTGTGTGTGCGCGCGCGTGTGTTCTCCTGAGAATAAGTGGTAAGACATCACAGCTTCCCCCTTGTTCTCTCTTGGATCACTCACTCTGGGGAAGCTGGCTACCATCATGGACGCGGACCCGTCAGCCCCGTCCAACCTTCAGGTGACCGCACCCCCGACTGGCGTGCTGACTGCAGCTGCCTCTCGAGGACCCCGCGCCAGCCCCCCGCCACCCCCCCCAGCGGTGCTGCTTCCGAGCTCCTGCCCCACAGAGACTTTAGGTGACAGCACGTTTGTGGGCTGTGAGTCACTGAGCCTTAGGTGATTCATTGTGTTGCGGCCAATAGCGAATATACCACCCCCCAGCCTACCCCCTGACCCAGAGGGCAGTGGGGAGGGCGGGACCCAGGTGAGGGGCAGCAGGAAGACCACCTGGCACTCTCACTGCCATCTCCTCACAAGGGGGTGACAGGGAAACGGAAGGTGTTGTCTGAACCTAAGGGCTCCCAGTTCCCCAGCCTCGAAAGACACTTTGGGCCCAGCCAGCGTGGCTCAGTGGCTGAGCGTTGACCTATGAACCAGGAGGTCACAGTTCGATTCCCAGTCAGACACACGCCTGGGTTGCGGGCTCGATCCCCAGTAGGGGGCGTGCAGGAGGCAGCCGATCCATGATTCGCTCTCATCATTGATGCTTTTCTCTCCCTCTCCCTTCCTCTCCGAAATCAATAAAAATATATTTTTTAAAAAGGCATTTTGGCACCCCCCACCTCCACGCTCCTCCCCAGTTCATCCCCGCCTCCAGGGGAGACCAGCCTCCCTGCTCCCCACTCACCCAGCACCCCCTGGCAGATGTCCGTGGGGCTGACCCCGTTCATAATGAAGTGAGGATTGTTTGTGATTTCCTGCAGTGAAGGAATAAAGGTGTCAGGGAGCCCAGGACACCCCCCTCCCTCCTCCCTCCCAACGACGTTCCTGGGGAAGGGTCCCCACCTCCAAGGTCTAGGGGGAGACGTGGGTAGGGGCCGGGGAGGGACAGGACCCGCTTGGCAAAGTTGTAGGTTGCGATAGTGAAGGTTGGCGAGGACTTTCCCGGGGGTTACTGAGAGGTTAGGCACGTGCAGAACTGTCCCCACCCTGATGGAGGTGGAGCCTCCTGCCAGGGCCAGCAGAGGGCTGAGGGGGACTGGAGAGGATCGGAGGGACAGGGCATCACTGCGCTCCGCCCTGCCCCCAGGCGCCCGCGCTCCCCTCCCAGTGCCCACACTGGGCCGCCGCCAGCTGATGTTCTGCACGTTTTTGGAGTTGGGGCCCAGGTCCTTGAAGCCCAGAGAAGTGGGTTCGGCAGGAAATACGGGGTCTTTGAACAGTTCCCCCCTCCTCAGACAGAACTCTCGCAGGTCCTCGAAGCTCTGGTTTCTGTAGTTGTGGGCGTTGTTGTGTTGGCCCACGCCCTTGGCCTTGAGTCTGTTGTGGCTGATGTGAGCCGCCATCCCCTTACTGATGAACACCGAATCCACTTGATCATAGAAAGACAAATAAGCCCATTAAAAACACGGACAAAAGATCTCCATCGATATTCTTCGGAAGAAGATATATAAATGGCCAATAATCACATGAAAAAAAATGCTCAACCTCTTTAGTCACCAGACAGATGCACATCAACGAGAGACCACCTCACACCCGCGAGGATGGCTGTAAACAAAGGCCGACAATGACAAGTGTTGGCCAGGAGGTGGAGACACTGGGGCCCTCGTACAGTGCTGGCGGGAACCAAATGGTGCTGCCACTTGGGAAAACAGTCTGGAGCAGCGGTTCTCAACCTGCGGGTCGCGACCCCTTTGGCGGTCGAACGACCCTTTCACGGGGGTCGCCTAAGACCATCCTGCATATCAGATATTTACATGACGATTCATAACAGTAGCAACATTACAGTTATGAAGTAGCAACGAAAATAATTTTATGGTTGGGTCACAACATGAGGAACTGTATTTAAAGGGCCAGAAGGTTGAGAACCACTGGCCTGGAGGCTCCCCAGGCAGTCAAACATAGAATCACCACAGGACCCAGCAATTTCACCCCTAGCTATATATACCCACGAGAAATAAGAACACATGTCCACTCAAAACCCTGTACACAAATGTTCCTAGCAGCAATATTTACAATAGCCAAAAAGCAGGGGGGAAAAACCCAAATGCCCACCAGCTGATGTATGGAATATACCTACAATGGAATATTTTTCAACATTTACTTTGCAACAAAAATAAATGAAGCATTGACACGTGCTACAACATGGATGAACCTTGAAACCATGATGCTCAGTGAAGAAAGCATTCACAAAGATCGTACATTGTACGATTCCAACAATATAAAGTGCCCCGAACAGGCCAAACTATATAGAAAGAAGATGAGGGGTTGCTGAGCACTTAGGAGAAGGGAGGAGTTGGGGGTTGATGGCTAAAGGGTACGGGCTTCTTCTGGGGGGGGAGAATGAAAATGTTCTAAAATTGATTGTGGTGATGGTGGTACAAAAATGTACGAAAACCGTTACATTCGTGAGCTGTATGGCATGTGGATCATATCTCAATAAAGCTGTTGGAAACATGATCCCCAGCCCTGGCCGGTGTGGCTCAGTTGGTTGGGCATCATCCTGGGCACTGAAAGCACAGGCCCAGGTTGGGGGCTCGATCCGCAGTAGGGGGCGTGCAGGAGACAGCCAATCAATGTTTCGCTCTCAGACATCCATCTCTCTCCCTCTCCCTCTCCCTCTCCCTCTCTTCTCCCTTCCTCTCTAAGAAAAAAAAATCAATAAGAATGTTTTTAAAAAATGACCCCCAGACCTTGCAGCAGACTCTGCCTCTTGAGGAGTGTGGAGATAATGGAGGGTAGAGGGCAGGAGGGCAGAGGGAAGGGGCTGCTCACAGGGAGGGGGAGTCCAGGCGGGGGCTGGGGTGGCTGAGTCTCTGACGGGAAAGGTCAGGCTGGCGGCTGGGGGCCCGGGACACCCTGCCCGCACGGCCTCCCGCAGAGGGACCACAAGCTGCTTGCATCCCTTCCCGAGGACGGCCTCCCACCTACAATGCAGGGGACTGGCTCCCGCTGTCACCAGCAGTGGACCCCGGACCAGAACCGGGAGGAGGAGGGAGAGGAGGGGAGGCCACATTGCTGAGATCACTCTGAATCTCCGGTCCTACCCCGCTGGCCCCCGGGGTGGTCCTTCCTCTGGAATAAGGAGGAGCTTAGGGGGAGGGGAGGAAGGACGAGGTCTAAACTAAACAGAGCCCAGCTGGGGCCAGCGTCTGAGAGAAATCTGAATGAGGAAAAGGAGGGGGACAGCTACAGAGAGGGCTGTCCAGAGGGGAGCCCGAGCCCCCCGAGGACTAGGGTCTCAGGGGCCAGAGCAGGGGTCTCCCCTATTCTCCCTCCCTCGAGCTGACCCCCAAGAAGAGCGGGAACAGCAGAGCTAAGGGTCCTGAGCACCTGTTCTGTGCCTCGCACACGGCCCTGAGGTAGGGCCATGCAGACCTCCGCTTACCAGAAGGGGAGGCAGGAGCCCAGAGGTCAAGTAGCTTGCCCAAGGTCACAGGAGGAAGGCTGCCCCCCCCCCACTAGGCCCTGACCTTTGCCCTTACCCCGCCTCCTGGAGGTGCCTGTCCTCAGCGGGGAGGCCTGTGCAGCCAGAGCCACCTTCCTCCGCTCAGGGGCTCGGCACCATTTGTGGCTGAACTGATGCCCCTTCCTCTTCCCACCCAGCAACCCATTCTCCCACCCCCGTCAGCGTCCCCTTGGGACTTCCCTGGGTCCAGTGATGACCCCTGTCGTCTCCTCTTGTTGGCCTGACAAGCCCAAACCTTCGGGCACGGGCGGCCTAGGTCCAGCTGCGTCGGACTGTTCCCAGCTCCATGCCTCTCCCAGAGCTGGTGCCCAGGAAATGGTGGGACCTACAGACTCCGACCCAGCACTGCCCACAGGCCAGGCCTGAGCACTGGTGAGGGCAGCGAACGGAGGTCCTGCCACAGCCCAAGGGCCTCGCTGGGGTCCCTGGGGGGTCCCTGG
The DNA here is from genome assembly GCF_000412655.1 of Myotis brandtii. Lineage (NCBI taxonomy): Eukaryota > Metazoa > Chordata > Mammalia > Chiroptera > Vespertilionidae > Myotis > Myotis brandtii. The sequence continues at coordinate 3,284,772 of NW_005355115.1, forward strand.
GGCCTGGAGGCTCCGGGTCCCACTAAGGAAAGCTTATTGTCCATAGGGATTAGGGTGGGTTTGCTGAAGATAGACTTGGGGTCCTGTCCTTGGCTCCGGAATTCCACAGAGCCTGTGGCTTGTGGTGGCAAGATATTGGGAATCCCCCTCAGAAAAGTAGCCTGTATAACAGTATTGGCTCCGGTTCCACAGAGCCTGTGGCTTGTGGTGGCAAGATATTGGGAATCCCCCTCAGAAAAGTAGCCTGTATAACAGTAAGAGTTAATAGTCTTCGAGGACTCGGCACAGGCGTGGCATGGTTAAAACATGTTACATGCATTAACTCATCGAGTCCTCACGACACCCTTTTGGCTAGGTTTACTGTTGTCTCCCCGCTACAGAGGGAGAAACCGAGGCACAGAGAGGTCGAGGCCACACGCCTGGTGGGCAGCAGAGGCAGGGCCGCACCTGGGCAGGCCGGTCCGCGCTCTCACCCAGCACGCCTGCTGCTCTCCTGGGACGGAGCCTGTGGAGGAGCAGATGTCGTGCTGGACAGAGGGCGGAGGTCCATCCCTTCCTCCATCTCACTCCAGCCTCTGGCCTGGCCGTCTGTTAAACCACGTCCCCTCAGCTGCGGGGGGCGACAGAGATGGATAAGGTGTTGGAAAAGGGGTTGGGAGGCTGCGGATTCCGCGTTAGCAGAGCTAGTGCCCTGGGCTGCACGGCCAGAGTGAGGAGCTGTGTGACCTTGGGCAGGTTGCTTTACATCTCTGGGCCTTGGTATAAAGAGGCTACTGTATCCTTCCTTGAAGGGTGTTCCAGGGTTAAGGGGTGCGACGCACATGGAAAAGATCGGTGTTTAGTAGGTGCTCAGAAAACGCTCCTCGCCTTCTCCCCACCGCCCTGGCTGGTCAGCTGGTATTGTGAGGGCCTCCTACTAGGATCGCGTGGCTCCCTGAACACCCTCGTTCTTGGGACTCATGGGTCGTAGGAGAGCAGCACCCGCACTCACCACGGTGGGGTTGTCTGTGTTCGTCTGTCTCCATCGCTAGGTTTGAGCGCGTCTCAGCCGGCCTTTGGGAACGTGGATTCTATTCTGGGCCTGGAGGGGTCAGAAGTGGACAGTCCCCCACATGGACTCCGAGAAGGCCCTCCCCAGGCTGTCCCTCCGCACGGTCAGCTCGCGGGCCACAGAGACAGGGAGAAGGGGCCAGCGAAAGAGGCCGCTCAGGCCGGGGATCGTCAGGGAGGTTCTGGGGAGTGACTGCCTCCTGTCACCTGCTCTGCGCTCACCCCCTCCCCTGGGGTGGAGGGCGCCAGGAGATCCTGGCTCTGGAAGAGTCGGGGTGGGGGGAGGGGCAGGGCAGAGGGCGGTGCAGCCAGGATCGGGGAGCTTTTCCTCTGGCCCTTCTCTCCACCTCTGTCTTCCGGGCTGGCCCTCGGGGCTTCTCTTAGAAATGGTCCAGGAAACTCCTTCCCACTCCCTCAGACGGGGGGAATAGGGGTGTGCTGGCGTGTCTGTGGAATGTGTGTGTGTGTTTCTGTGGAGTGTGTGTCTGTGAAATGTGAGTGTGTGTCTGTGATGTGTGAGTGTGTCTATATGTGAGTGTGTCTATGAAATGTGAGTGTGTATGTCTGTGAAGTATGAGTGTGTGTGTCTATGAAGTGTGAATGTGTGTGCCTGTGAAGTGTGTGTGTTTGTAAAGTGTGAGTGTGTCTGTGCAGTGTGTCTATGGAGTGTGAATGTGTCTGTGAAGTGTATGTGTATCTGTGAAGTGTGTGTGTCTGTGGAGTGTGTGTGTGTCTGTGAAGCATGTCTGTGAAGTGTGTGTGAGGTGTGTGTGTGTGTATGTGAAGTGTGTATGTGGGAAATGTGTCTGTGAAGCGTGTCTATGAAGAGTGTGAGTATGTGGTCTGTGAAGTGTGTGTGTGTCTGTGAGGTGTGTGTGTGTGTCTATGAAGTGTGTGTGTCTGATCTCAGAGTGGGGGCAGGGCTGTCCCCCCATCAGACAGAGGTGTGTGTGTCTGTGAGGTGTGCGTGTGAGTGTGTGTGTGAGTGTGTGAGGTGTGTGTGTTTGTGAGGTGTGCGTGTGAGTGTGTGTGTGAAGTGTGTGTGTGTCTGTGAGTGTGTGTGAAGTGTGTGTGTGTCTATGAAGTGTGTGTGTCTGTGAGGTGTGTGTGTTTGTGAGGTGTGCGTGTGAGTTTGTGTGTGAAGTGTGTGTGTGTCTGTGAAGTGTGTGTGTGTGTGTGTGTGAGTGTATGTGTGTGTTGGGGGACATGTGGCTCACTTCTCTGCGAGGAGCCAGGGGAAGGCTGTGGAGGGAGACCTGCAGGCCTTTCCCGAGGAGGGTTGGAGGCAGGTGGAGAACCCCGAGAGGATGAGCGTGGAGAACCTGTTGGCTTCGTTGCCGGCCCTATCGCAGGGCTGGCAGGGCAGGAATGACTCCTCCTCGGGCCCAGGAGCCTCCCAGCGCCGCCCACAGAAGTCAGGCGGGTCAGTGGGGTCAGTGGTTATCAACTGGGGATGATCGTGCCCCAGGGAATGCTGGGAATGCGTCAGGGCGTTTTCGGTTGGCATAGCTGGGGAGCGGGGCGGGGTGCTCCTGGCATCCTGTGGGCAGAGGCCACGGCTGCTGCTAACCATCCTAAGTGCCCGGGACAGCCCCGTGACCCTGATCCTGCACACGTGTCAGGAGCGGCGAGGGTGGCGAACCTGGGTTAAGTGAGTGGCGAAGGGCACCCACATGCCAGGCCAACTGCTCTGTGCCCGGCTGTCCCCCGGCTGTGCAGAGGCCTCCTGGGGGCCTGGAGGACCCCGGAAGGTGCTGGTGCCAAGGGAACATCGGGGGGCGGACAAGGCGATGACGGTGACGTCTCGAACTTTCTCAAACACACATGCACACACACACACACACACACACATGCACACACTCCACCCCATTATCAGCAAGCTTTCCCCAGAGAGGGCACAGGCCCAAGCCCTGTTAGGTGGGCTAGGTGGGGGCATGGCCAGCTGAGACAGACAGACAGGACAGGCTCTGGGAAGGACAGGCAGGCGGTGGAGCATGAGTGGCCAGGAAGCCTCTGTTTCAGCTCATGTCCTGTTTCCCCCCTCAGACTGGGCGTCATCTCAGAGTGGGGGCAGGGCTGTCCCCCCATCAGACAGGACAGCTGAGGACCCACAGCTGGGAGGAACGAAGATGTTGACTGATTCCCCGTTAGGGAGCTTCTGGGGCACCAGGGCTGGGCTGAGGTCTGCTCCTGGGGCCAGGCCCCCGCTTCCAGGGCTCAGGCCCAGGTGAGGCCCGAGAAGCTGGGCGGCGGGGTCTAGGGTGTCCCTGAGGCTGGCTCGGGGGCAGGGCTGAGCCCGCACAGGCTGGGGGGCTGCCCGCTGGCCACTTCCCTCCCACCCACAGCACAACTCAGCTCTGCCCAGCCCTTCCTCTCCCCACTGCGGTCTGCTGTGCTCCCCACGCTCCCCAGGCCCCCACCGGCACCCCCAGCCCTGAGGCCTGGTGCCTGTGAGCCTGCTCCTGCGGCCGCCCAGGGCCCAGCCGCGGCACCGAGGGCCTGCTTTCCAGGCTGAGGACAGTTCTCTCTGTCCCCCGAGCTTTATTTCTGTCGCTGGGGTTCCCTCACGCCGGCCTTGTCCCCAGGCAGCTGTGGCAGTGGTGAGCAGTCCCCCCCTCGCCCCAACGTCAGCCCCTCAGTGGGGACCAGGAGAAACCTCCTGTGTCTGAACCACAGCCTGTTCTCTCCCCAACTGTCTGAGGAAGAGGACCCTCAAGGGGACACAGCCCCTTTGGGGGGGGTGGCCCGTCTGCAGAGCACAGGCCTGGGATGTGCCCTGGATCCTACCTGGGGAGTACATCATTTTGGTGGCTAGTCTGGTGCTTGACAGTTGAAGGTTCTGGGGGGAGGGGAGGAGGACCCCACCCCCGCCCAGAACGCTCCAATTGCAGTGGGTTCCTAGGTCGGTGGCTCCTTTTAACAGCTGCCTTTCCGGTCTCTCTCCTCCCCACCGCCCCCAGGGGGCGCTCTGAGGCCCTCTCCCCGCAGGGATGGGAGACTCAGCACCCACCCCAGGGGGCCTCCGCCGGGTGGGCTGTCCTCACGTACAGGATGGGGCAGAAGTAGGCTTACAGTTGTTCCTAGGAAAATAATACAATAATTAACAATAATTCAAAAATAAACTGCTTTTCGGACTCATAACTGTAAACCTACTTTGGCCCCACCCTGTGTATCCAATCAGGACAAGTTCTAGTCCGGCTCCTTCAGCCCAGGGCTTGTCCCTGATACCCCAGCCCGACTTTTTATCCTGAAACTTCCTCATTTCCAAAAGCCACTTTTCGCCATGACCGGTTTGGCTCAGTGGATGGAGCGTCGGCCTGCGGACTGAAGGGTCCCGGGTTCGATTCCGGTCAGGGGCATGTGCCTTGGTTGCGGGCACATCCCCAGTAGCGGCTGATGGATGTTTCTCTCTCATCCATGTTTCTAACTCTCTGTCCCCTTCTCTTCCTCTCTGTAAAAAATCAATAAAATATATATATTTTTAAAAAAGCCACTTTTCTGCTGACACCGCGTTCTCCCTGCCTGTCTGTTCTGTTGCTCCTCTCACAGACGCCAGGTGTATAGGATGAGGGGTCACCCTACCCCACCATGACCAAACCTTAACCCATTCCTTCTGCAATGACCCTATTTCCAAATAAGGGCATGTGCGGAGGTCCTGAGGTAGGACTTCAATGTATCCTTTTTGGGGGGACACAACTCCATCCTTGACCTCTCCAGAGCATGGTTAGCCTGCTGGCCTGGCTGACAGGCCTCTCCCTGGGGAAGAGGGACTCTGGCAGGGAGTGCTGCCTGTGGCACAGTTTTCTAGCACAGAATGTAGGGCCATTGAGGACGGGGATTGTCGAGGTTGCCCGGTGCTCCTCGGCCCTGCCGGGGGGTGCATCAAGCACAGGGCGGACTCTCGGGCAACTGAATGGAATCCCAGAGCCTTGTTCCAAGTGGACTGCAGGCAAGTCCTCTCTGCCTCCCTTTCTAGGTCTCAATTTCCTCATCTATAAGAATATAAATGACTAGAGGCCCGGTGCATGAAATTCGTGCATGGCGGGGGGGGGGGGGGGGGCGAGAGGGGTTGTGTCCCTCAGCCCAGCCTGCACCTTCTCCAATCCGGGACCCCTTGGGGGATGTCTGACTGCCTCTCGCAATCCGGAACCACTGGCTCCTAACTGCTTGCCCGCCTGACTGCCTGCCTGCCTGGTTGCCCCTAACTGCTCCCCTGCTGGCCTGATTGCCCCTAACTGCTCCCCTGCTGGCCTGATTGCCCCTAACTGCCTCTGCCTTGCCCTGCACCTAGGACCCAGGATTCCCTCCCACTGGCCGGCTGCAGGCACCCAGAACCCTAGCCGGCTTCACCTGGGCTGGCCGCAGCCGCAGGGGACCGTGGGGCGGGTCGCTTGTCCCTATCCCGGGCCGCAGCCTGGCTGGTCCCCATTCCTCTCTCACGAGCTCATTTGTGCCTGGCTCATCCCCATTCCTCTCTCCCCACTGTTGAGTGTCTGAGCTGTTATGTCGTGAGGGCGTGATGACCATTTGCATATTAGCTCTTTATTATATAAATTATAGTTTACTAAATTCTTTGGGTGGCAAACACTGGACTAAGAACTCTTCACTTCTTGAATTCTTAAAACAGCTCAAGGCCATGGTATCAATATTCCCATTTTATTGATGAAGAAAGTGAGGTCCAGCGGTGACACAGTAAAAAATATGTATTTGGTCTCTGCCCTGGTTCCTGACACAGAGCTCCGAAATCCCTAAGAGTTTCCTGAGGGATAGGAGCACCTTTTGTTTAATGAGGTGGCTCTTGGAGCCTTCTTGATGGCCTCAGGATGGGGGCTGTCGCCAGAATGTCTAAGCCATGAACTTTCAGCCCCAACCTCCTCCTCCAGGGAAGGGCAGGGGTCTGGGGACTGAGTTAATAAGCCATCATGCCTAGACACAAGACGGAAGGAAGACAAAGCAGCCAATGAAAAGCAGGAACGTACAGGGAGAAGAAGGAGAAGTGGAGGCAACAGAGAAGGGAGCTAAACCAGCACCTGATTCCTCCCTTTGTCTGTGATGCAGACCAGGGATTGTCAACCGCTGTGCCACAAGCATTTTAAAACATGCAATACCTGACTATTTAGTCAGGGCACTGGCCTCTTTTCCCTTAGATTGTAAACAATATGGCAACAGCCAACACAACAATAGCCATCCTGTATGAATGAATAAAAATTACACCTATTTTTTTTTGTCAGGTTGGCAAAAAATTTAATGTATTTTTTTTTTTGTGCCACAGAATTTTAGTAATTAGTTTATGTGCCACGCGATGAAAAAGGTTGAAAACGCCAATGTAGACGCTACCTGCCTGTTAGTCACGTAGTAGCCGTCGTGGTTATCGGAGAAAGAGAGACTACATTTACATAAGTTTTATTACAGTATCTTGTGATAATTGTCCTATTTTACCTTCAGTTATGGTTGTTCATCTCTTCCTGGGCCTAATCCATAAATTAAACTTTGTTATGTGTCGGAAAACACAGCCTATATAGGGCTCAGTACAATCTGCAGTTCCAGGCACCCACTGGGGCCTTGGACCATGTTCCATGGATAAGGGGACGGCTGTAGGAGAATACAGTGCATACGTTATAATGCTGTTGTCACCAGGAACCAATACTTTCGTTGTAAGAGACAAAGACACGAAAAATCAAAGAAATAATAAAAAAAAATCTACCTTGTTTCTGTGATGAAACCTCCATAAAACTTCCGGAAGTACCGGGCTTAGAGAGCATCTGGGTGGGGGACGTATCCACCTGCTGGAGGGTGGCACCTCCCAACCCCACAGGGACAGAAGCTCCGGGGTCCCTTCTGGGGTCCCTGTACTTCCTCATCGGGCTCTCCCCTTGTACCCTTCATCATGTCCTTATATAACACACTGCTACATGCAAGGAAGGTGTCCCTGAGTTCTGTGAGCCGTCATAGCGAATTATGGAATCTGAGAAGGGGGTTGTGGGAACCCCTGCTTAGAGCTGGTCAGTCAGAAGTACAGGTGACAGCCCAGGACTTGGGACTGGCGTCTGGTGTGGGGGCAGTCTTGCGGGACGGAGCCCTGACCCCACGGGATCTGATGCTGAAGCCTCCATCTTATAGAAAAACGGCTGTTTGAAATTTTCACCCTGCTATTTTGGCTTCTGTAAAAGCTTGCTTGCTTGCTTAAATAATATGGAAAATAAGCCTACTCCCATTCCAGAGAGGCCATCAACTCTGCCCCAGACAGAGTTGTCAGTGCTGGCACCAGGCCAGGCCTTGGGATATGGTCTTATGGCCCCTTCCCAGCACACAGGCCTTCTTTCTCAGGAGGCCCGGAAGTCTCCTTCCAAATTTGGGAGACAAAGAACTAGAAAAAGTATAAATAGGGAAGGTTTCCTCCATGTTGGGGGCTCAGAATTTGAAAGACACATTTTTCTCTGGGCCCACGCAGAATTATAACAACATGTAACTCCCCTTTCTCTAAGTGTTGCTTGGTTTTTCTCTGGTCTTCTGTAACAATGCTATCTTCAAGGAAGACAGTCCAGAGCTGAACTGGATTGCAGGACTCCCAGCTGGTGCCTGCAGAGCTGGAGGATTGGTTGGTGTGGGAAAAGCCCCCCCCTTTCCCCTGCCCCCCCACATTTGGCGTCAGCAGTACTTTGTGTGTAAAGGACACGAGTTCTCCTTTTTGAGACACCTTGCCCAAGGTCACACAGCTGGAAAGTGGCCGAGCCGGGATTTGAACCATTATCTTCTGCTGGCCCCACTTAGAGAGGAAGTGAGGTGGGCTTTGGGGCTCCCTGTGATCTCCGTCTTCCTTCAGGGATTCCACCATTCGCCTCTTGGCTCCTTTGCAGCACCCAGCACTAGGCTGGCACTCAATCCCTGCTCAGGAAATATTTGTCAAATGACAGTGTGGTAATCCCTCCTCGTGACCCGGGTTCTGCCCATGAGGAGGTGCCAGGGGCAGGGTGTGGGTGAGAGCAGGCGTTCTCCCCTATGACAGCCTCCCACCTGGGGCAGGGCTCTCCCGGGACCTTTGTTCTGTCTGCTGTTGGGGCCTTACCTGGAGTTTCACATCAGAAACACTTGAACTTGGCCTTCAGCTCAGGTGCTTCCAGAAGACCCTTTAAGGCGGGGTTAGGGGAGACTCTCCCCTGAGAAGGGAAGGCATGCTGAGCAGTGAGGAACCAAGGGGTCTAGGTTGACGGTCTAGAGCCCAGGCCGAGGTCTGTCCAGGCCAGGCTTGCAGATAGACAATAGGGCTTGGCAGGCGGGTGACGGTGATGTGCCTGCCCCCTGTATGGACACAGCCTTCGGGAGCCCCGAGGGGCCTTCACGAGTCAACATGCTCGGTTCACAAGCCCTCCCGCTGGCACTGCGCTCCCTGCCCCTGGCCTGGCAGCTCCTGCAGCCCCAGGACTTTGGGACTCATTTCCCAGATCTGCAGATCTGACCTACGCCAGAAGGCCAGGCCCGGCCTTCATCTCCACTATGTTTGGCCCACGCTTGCCCACAGCCAGCCAGCAGGAAATACTGGCCCTCCAAGCAGTTCCTTGTGCGGGTGGCTTCTCTCACCCCAGGCAGTTTGCTTCTGCCCCTTGCCGGCTCCTGGGCGATTGTTACTGTCTACTGTCTACTGTCTACTGTCTACTGTCTGCTGCTCCCACTGCTTGCGGTCTCTCATAGACAGTCCACAGGCCTTGGCAGACCTGTTCCTCCTCCTCCTCTGAGGTTTCTTCTCCCCTGGGAGTTCCTGGACTCACTTTCTCCTTGTGTGGGTCCTGCTGGTAGGTGGGGGAGGGTAAGAGGATGCCAGGGCCTTAGGGGTCACCTGGTCACACTCCCTGATTTTGGAGGAGAGGTGGCTTTCCTGGGCTTGCACAGCGTCAGTGACAGAACCAGAGCTGGGGTCCACGTCTCCTGGCTCCTGCAGCACACACACTGTACACCCTTGTGCGTGTGGTCGGGGAAGGGGGTGACCACATGGCTCTGTGGGCCTCTGGAGGATGGGCTACAGCAGTCACAGGAAATTTCTGTGTTTTTTTAAAAAAATATCTTTGATTTTAGAGAGGAAGGGAGAGGGAGACAGAAACATCAATGAAGAGCCCTAGCCAGCTTGGCTCAGTGGATAGAGCATTGGCTTGCAGACTGAAGGGTCCCAGGTTCGATTCTGGTCAAGGGCATATGCCTGGGTTGTGAATACAGGCTCCATCCCCAGTAGGGGGCACGCAGGAGGCAGCCGATCAATGATCCTCTCTCATCACTGATGTTTCTATCTCTCTCTCCCTCTCCCTTCCTCTCTGAAATAAATAAAAATATATATTAAAAAAAAAGAAACATCAATGAAGAGGGAGAATCATTGACTGGCTGCCTCCTGCACGCCCCCTACTGGGGATGGAGCCTGCAATCTGGGCATATGCTCTTGCCTAGAATTGAACCCAGGGCCCTTGAGTCCACAGGCCGACGCTCTATCCACTGAGCCAAACCGTGTAGGGCCATAGGAAATTTCTTAGAGAAGGTGCATTTGAGCTGGGTCTTAGAGGATGAATAAGAGTTGATGGAGGGTGGGAGGGGGCTTTTCGGGGAGGGCCTTGAACACTCATGAGGGTTAAGGAACAGATGGGCTGGGGGCAGTTCCCTGAGAGTCAGCAGGACCTTTCAAAGTCCCTACCAGGCCGGTTTAACCTTGGGCCAACCCCAAACCCTCCCTGGGCCTGTGTCTTCATCCACAACAAGAGGAAATCCACACGACTCTGTAGGTGCTATTCATGATCATAGTATTAATTATAATGGATGTTTATTGGGTGCTTATAAGTCAGTGCCAGGTGCTGGGCCAAGTGAACCCTTGACATATATTATCTTATGTAATCCTCGCAGCAAACCCACGCCCGACTCGAGCAAGGTCTCTGAGTAAATGCTTTACAGCATGCCACGGCCATTCAGCACAATCCCAGGCACATACTAACCCCTCAGTAAGGTGTGTAACAATGACAGCAAATCATGACGACAGAATTTGGTTGACGACTGCGGCGCTGTTTTCTTGCCTCTTCCCCTCCAGCGCGGTCTGCTGAGCCCCTTCCTGGAAGCAACTTTCTGGGGAACTTCCTCCTCCAGGAAGCCTTCCTAGACCAGCATGGCACTTGAGGCCTTTCACGGCCTTTCTACCCTGCATCTCTATTCTATTTGTATGGTTCTCGGGGATCCAAAATGTTGGCCTGTGTCCCTGTTCCTCAGTCTGAGTGGTCCCACAAGTTCCTCAGGGCAAGGGATGGAGGCAGAGTGGGCAGATGCAAGGGGAAGGGGGGGCAATGTGAGCACAGCAGGCCCCTCCCCTGAGACCCCCCCAGAAGTCTCTGCACAGGAAGTCTACCCAGGGTCATGTGGGGACTCCAAACAGATCCTCCAGACTCACAGAAGGGTGGCTGGACCCCAGCCACGTGTCCAGGGCAGCAGCACAAATAGGACACCTGTCTCAGAGCTTTTCTTTCCATTTTTATTTTAAAGGAAAAAAAAAAAAAAAACCAGTGCAAAAACCCATTTTCCAGTGTCAGCCATGCCCATCCCCCACCCCAGGTCACCCTCTGGTTCAGGCCTGACTCTTCCTCCCACTCGGCACCCCCTCCCCTCTCATGCAACCCTCAGGGGCTGAGGCTCCACTTCCCTGGAGTGCCAGATCCCAGGGGGCCTTGCGGGGGAGGACAGAACTGGGGCTGCCCTGATCTGCCTGCACGCCCCCCTCATCTCCAGCCATGGCACCAGGTACCCACCTTGGCTCTCATTAACCCTTTCCTGACCACACGACTAGCCTGGGGCGGGGGGCACTGATCTGGGGGAACTGTGTCCACACCCCTCTGCCCCGGGGCCGGCTCGGGGCTCTCCTCACTGAGGTTAGGGCTCTCTCTCCCCTCTGTGGTGGGGGAGAGCAGCAAACCCCCAGGTTTAAATACCTTAATGAAAGCAGGGATGGGGGAGGAAGGGGCTTTAGATCTAATAAATTATTAGCGTTTTTTTAGTGTCCATGAGGGGTGGACGGGTGGGGCAGGGCGTGGCCTCCAGGGCCCTCCCTCCCCTTACTGGTGGATCTCATTCTCTATGAGGCTGTCCTCGCAAGACTGGAAGTCTGTGTCCGTGAGGCCATCGGGTGGCATCAGCAGCTCCTCATCCTGGGACGAGGTGGACGGGGGCTCGTCCCCCGAGCTTCCAGGACCCCCATCCCCATCCCCGTCCGCCTCTGAGTCCTGCAGCACCTGAGCGATGTATTTCTGAAGGGGAAAGGAGTGAGGCGTGAGGGTGGACAGCTGCCCCTTGTGGGGAGGGGTGACGGACGGGGAGTCGTGGGGCCTGCAGGGGACGGGGCAGGACCCTGTGCCCAGGGGAGGTGGGCGGCCCCCAGTGAAGCAGGTCTCTCCTGCCCCTATCCCCTTACTGGAGGATAGGGGGTCAGCCGGCTCTGGGCTGTCTCCGAGGCCCCTCCCCCCCCTGGCCATGGAGTGGAGCACTTACCGCAGATTTGGGGACAGCGGCAACAGTGGGGGGACGGCCATTGCTTCTGGAGTCCGCGGTATCTGTCTCTGTGTGCTCAATCTTGAGGGCCCGGGATGAGTCAGGGATTGGGGGGGTGTCCTTCCCCTCAGCCACCATCACGACCCCACACCCTTTCGGCACCCGCTGCCCCTGCCCTCAGCTCCCAACCACCCCCCTGCACACCCTGGAGCCTCTGCCCTCAGCCGCCCCCGGAACCCCTCGCCCCACACCTTGTAGTTGTGGGCACTGAGGTATTTGAAGTGTCCGAAGCAGACGTGGCAGAGACAGATGACAATGGTGATGACCAGGACCACGAATGTGAACATGGACGTGGGGGCTAGGAACCCTGTTATGTGGGGGCAAAGAACGGGCTGCTACCTCTCCTCTGGGCCCCTCCCAGGGGCTCCCACTCCATTTTGCTACCTTCTGAATGCAGCCCCATACTCCCATGTGCTGCCGCCTCTCCCTGGCCTGTCTGTGCCCCTTCCCCCACCACGGACCTTCCTGGGGCCTGCTCTGCCCGGACATCGGAGGGAGCCCCGCGGCCCCACCCCAGCCCCAGGGGAGGGCCCTCACCCGTGCGCATGGTGGAGAAGAAGAGCAGCCAGAAGAGGCAGAGGATGGGCGCAGCCACCACCTGGTTCACAGCCCCCGAGTGGATCTTCTTGTCCAGCTTGGCCGGCAGGTAGGCGTAGTAGAGGTTGTACCTGTCTACCAGGTGCTTCAGCAGCATGTACATGAGCCCTGGGGGAAGCCACACGGGCCCTGACCTCGAACCAGCGCTGCCAGACCTCTGTGCGTCCGGTACTGGGTGTCCCGGTCCTTCGCGGCCCCTGAGGGGCCGGCCTCCCTTCTCCTGCCTCGGCCCCACACAGGCGCGTGCCCCCGGCCCCAGCAGGCCCAGGCCCAGCTTCCTCTGCTGCCATTCCCTGTTCTGCAGCCCCTCACTAGCCACTCTACTATGAGAAACCCGCTCGTTTGGGTCAACAAGCATCCTGTTAAAATCCGCACTGTCTTTTCCTGCTGCTGTTCCTAAACAGACGAGTATACATTAGGAGGCACGTTCTATCTTCCTGGAGGCTGAGGGCATGGGAGCTTTGGGATGAGGACAAGGAGGTTAGTTTGGGAGTTTGGAGCCTTCAATAACCAGGGAGGGTGGTTAATGGGTTAGGATGTTTTCGGGGGGAAGTAGAGGCCACTTGTGAGGGCAACAGTTGAAGAGAAACTTTGCTAAATTTCAGAAAGAAGAGGGACTGGCCTAAGTCACACAGCTCAGCCAGGCGCTGGAGGGATCCAGCCCCACCCTGGACGCAGGCCTTTCCCGAGTCTACAGGGCTGTGTACAAGAGTGCCCATGGCCCGTGTAGCCGTGTGTGACGCCTCAGTGGGTATGTGACGTGTGCCCCAGTATATCCCGTTGAGTGGAAGCCTTGGTGTGGGCGAGGATGGTCATGTTGGGTGACTGTGCCCAGGGGTCCAGCCTGAGCTGAGATGGCTTTTCCCCTCCTCCCCCGAGGCCGGGTCCCAGACTGAGCCAGGAACCGGGTGGGAGGCCGGAGGGGCCGGTCTCCCAGCCAGGGCCCTGTCCACTCGGGGCGGCCTGCCTTACTAGAGTGGAGAGCGTGAGGTCTGAGTCCCCCCGAGCAGGGCCCAGGTCCCGGCGCGGCGGTGCCTACCGAAGGGCACGATGATGGGGCAGGTGATACTGTAGGTCATGACCACCGTGAAGACGCACATCATCCAGGCGTAGGCTGCGCCAAACTGGAACTCGTAGGCCTGATGCTGGGGGGGAGATGGGCAGGAGGTGGCTCAGGGCGGGGAGGGAGAGCCTGGAGGGGCACAGGACAGGTGGGAGGGGAGGGGGCCAGGAAAGGCAATGGGAAAAAGGAACCCATTTCCAGGGCAGGGCAGGGCAGGGCAAAGCAGATGAAGAGAGGAGCTGTGGCCGAGAAGGAGGTCAGGGTGGAGAGCGACAGGGCATGGGCAGGGGCCTTCAAGGGAGCAGGGACTGGCAGGGGGTGTACTTGGGAATGGATGCTCAGAGTCCTGTGGGGTTAGGACCAGGGGCCCTAGGGGTAGGGACCTGGATCTCCCCCAGCTCCCACCACGGAGCACTAGACCCTCAGAACTGGCCAGGGCCTTCAGGGTTATCTGTGTCGACTCATCACTGTACCTACGGGAAAACTGAGGCCCAGACGGGAGGGGGACAGCCCAGCACCCAGAAGCCCCACACCCTAGCACTGCCGCTGTTTCTGGTCGGGCCCACCAGGGGCGCTGTACAGGCCGCTGTGCCGGGCAGCCGTACCCGCTTCACGTTGCGCCTCTCGGCGGCCGAGCGCGCCAGGCAGAGCCGGATCATGTACATGAGCAGGCCTGGGATGCGCAGCAGGTCCATGGCGTTGCCGATAAAGGCGGAGGCAATGACGTAGTTCACGAAGAAAGCGCCGTTGTCGGGCAGGAACACGCACCTACGGGCACCGGGTGCTCCAGCACTGTACCCTGGGGGGCCTGGGGGCCTCCTGCCCACTGCACCAGCACCATACCCCTCCCCCCCAGCTGCCTTGTGGGCACCAGGTGTCCCAGCTCAGCCCTCAAGCGCCTGGGTGGCCCAGTCCCCCCAGAGTGTGAGCCCCATAGGCAGACGCTAGGGTGTCAGCGACACTTCGGACACCCTCCATGTGCATGGACACCCAGAGGCGCCCTGAGAACCTGTGCCCCATAAAGCCCCATGGAGAGAGTGCTTGAGACCCCTAAGGCCACCAGTACTCAGGGTATGACTCCCAAGACGTCCATAGACAACCCCTGAGACCCCCCTCAAAGATCCCTGAGAGTGTGCCCCGGAACAACCAGAAGGCTCCCCTCTGTAGGCCTTAACTGAACCCAAAGTTACCCCTGAAGATGAGCCTCAGTCACCCCTAGAACACAAGCTCAGAAATCCTCCCCTAGAGATGTTCAGAGGGAAGAGACCAGGACGCTCATGACGCCCCAAGTGTGAGCCCAAGATTCCCACAGGTGGCCCAGAGCAAGACCCCGAGAGCTGCACCCACAGTACAGCCACGGCACACACCCCTAAGGCACCCTCCCAGGGACTCCCCGAGCAGGTGCCCAGAAAGAACGCCACAGTCACACCTCTGGACAGGAGCCTGAAACGTGCGAGGTGTTCCCAGAACTTGTGCCCCGTAAGTACCCCAAAGTGTGAGCCCGAGTCCCCCACAGATACTCAAAAGTGTGGGCTCCAGAGACCGTCAAGGAGACCTCTAGGGACCCCCAAGATCCCACCATGCATACCTCTCCAAATCTCCCAAGGGACACTCTAGACTCCCAGAGTCCACCCCAGAATACAAACC
>NW_005355115.1:3299991-3306920 GCF_000412655.1 Myotis brandtii
TACCGTGTGGCCTTAAATACACCTTGAGGGTGACCTTGGAGTGAGCCCCAACACAACCCCAGGGACAACTCCCAGGCATCGCCTGAGACACGTGAGGGTCCTCTGGGATGATCCCGGCAGCCTGTGATGTCAGCCCCACTTCCTCCCAACCGCAGGGGTAGGGAGCGTTCCTGTACCCTCCCAGGGGAAGGAGGGGTCTCCCAGTCATTCCCATTCTTCTTCCCTGGGGGCCCCGGTCACTCACTCAAACCGAATAGCTGCCTCAGCCAAGAATTTCTTGTCAAAGAGCCAGCGGAAGAAGAGGTCCAGGCTGGAGAGGAGGAGAGGTGTGGTGGGGGGCTGGAGTAGGGATGGGGAGTCCCAGCCAGGAGCCTCTGAGGATGCCCCTAGACACGGGGTCCCTCGCTTGGGAGGGGAGGTGGGAGCCTGAACTGCTCCCTCTCCCCATCCTGCGACCCCCCCCCCGCCCCCCACAGCTCCCGTCCCTTCCTGCGGACCCACCTGCTCAGTCCCAGCGAGGGCAGGAGCAGCACCATGAAGATGAGGAAGGTGTAGCACTTGTGCATGGTGGTCCTGTTCTCCCCGGAGCTGAGGCCGGGGGCAGAGGGGCCGAGGTCAGGCGGGCCAGTCCCCATGCTGCTCCCCCAGCCAACACAGTGTCCCAGGAGGGACCCCTGGGAAGAGGGGGCTTCCCACGGTGAGGATGCTGGCACCATCCCTTCCCTGCCAGCTCTGGGACCCCGGGGGCAGGGAGCCTAAATGGCAAAGGGCTGTCCAGTGGCACGGGTGTGCCTCTAGGGGTCAGTATATGGAGGGGTCTCACCGTGTCCAGTGGGCTTCGAAGAAGGCAGAGTAGTAGACGATGGTGGGGAGCAGGGCTGAGAAGCACCACAGCAGCAGGGTGGGGAAGAACTGGGTGATGATGGGGTTCTGCAGTGGTACATGGGGGGCGGGGAGTCAGGTGAGGGAAGTCTAGTGGGTCCGGCTTGCTTTGCTTACCTGCCCCCGCCCCCACTGAGCCCTGGGCCCCACATCAGAAGTCCAGAACACCTGGAGGCCAAGGGTTGAGGGTTGGGGCCAGGGCCATATGCACAACCCCAGGGTGAAATATATTAGTATTTGCTGAGTTCGTACTACGTGCCAAGCACTGATCCTGTACTTTACATGTATTCCTCGTAACACTATTACTCCGTTTTACAGATGAGCAAACTGAGGCAAAGCCCCCACACGGTTCAATAGCTAATCCAGCTAGTAAGTAGAGGGGTGGGGATTTGAACCCAGGCAGCCTGGCTCTTATCTACTGTGCTATTATCGCTCAGAGATTTCCAAACTATCCTCCTCTGAATGATGTGGCAGGAGGGGGGAGGGGAGACCAGGTGGAGTGTCCCCCACTCTATTGTCATCTGAGGAGCCTTGATTTTCCATATTGGGTTTCATGTAAGATTCCTTCTGATAAAAGCTCCAAGTCGGGAAGCCAACGACCTAGTCTGAACCTTCTATTCTACTGTTGGGGAGAACAAGGGATGAGGGGCAGGACTTATCCAAGGTCACATGGTCAGTTAGGACGGGGCCTGGGCTCCCTTTCTCCCCGGGTGTCTCTCTGTGTGTGCACATGCAAGGTGGGCTCCCCTGGGGGAAGGTGGCGAGGAACCCAGGGGAGCACACAGTGGGATTTGCAGCCCACGGTCACGGGGGAACTTGTTGGTGGGTGGGGCTGGGCAGGAGGCATTCTGGTTCCCGCCCCTTCCCAGGAGGGATTCAGAGCCTCATTTCTGTGTCTTGAGACACACAGTGGAGGGGTGGGGTACGTGGCCTCACATTGAGGTACTCCACGGGCTTGGTGACGTTGAACTTGTCCATGGTGGTGATGATGATGGCCGGGGTGGTGAGGAAGAAGAGGAGGATGAAGAGGATGACATTGATGACCAGGCAGCGCAGCCACCAGATGAAGCCGCGGATGGAGAGGTGCTCCCTGGGAAGGAAGGGGAAGCAGTCACTCCAGGGACCAGATGCCTGGTGGTCCCCAGGGACACCTAGCTCTCCCTCCCCTCCCCTCTGCCCACTGGAGCCCACCCAGGTCCCATGAAGCTTGCCCTCTGCTCACCAATAGATGTTCTGGGGGTCAGGGGCGTAGGTCACGGTCCAGTTGGAGATGTGCAAGGACTCGCTGCAGGACGAGGAGCGTGGCTCCCCGCGGCAGGTGCAGCCCTGGCATTTACACACGTTGAAATCCTTCAGGATACTGTGGGGATGGACACCAGTTACCGGGGCACCAGCCGGTGGGGACCCCACTGCCGACAGCTGATGAGCCCAGGGACCTGGGAGTCCCTGCTGATCACCGGGGGCCTCGGGCTGGGGGAGGGCAGGCTGGGAGGAGGCTCACATGGCGGTGATGGTCTCATTGTGGAAGGTGACGAAGGCCATGCCAAGAGGCTTCTCGTTCACCTTCTCCCTCTCCCGCTGGTAGTCCTCCTTCAGCTTCTGCTCCAGCTTCGTGTAGTACTCGATGGCCTCCACCTGCCAGGGAGGGTGAGGCAGATCTGGGCAGAGAGCCCACAGCACCAGCCGGCACTGACCTACAGCTTCCTACAGGCCAGGCGCTGCTTTGAGCTCTGTCCGTCTCTCACAATCCTATGAGGTAGGTACACTTAGCCCCATCTTACAGATGAGGAAACCAAGGCACAGAGCAGTCAAGAAACTTGCCTAGAAGCCACTGAGCCAGTAAATACAGCACAACACTGTCCTCTCGGCTCACCTCTTCTGATTCAGGGCTTGAACATTTGGTCACTGTAGGGACAGGGGGCAACCCAACCGTGGGGATGGGGCTGCAAGGACTGGAGGAACAGGCGGAGGGCCGCTGAGAGAGGGGCTGCGCCCTGCCCTGGCCTGGCTCCAGCCCGGCCTGGCCTCCTCTGGGAGTCTGTTTACCTTTGGGCGTTAAGTGCAGGGCCCGCTGATGTGTGCGTTCCTAGGGTTGTGGGACGTGCATCGCAGGGAGCATCCATCTCTGCTGTGACCTGTCCCCCCAGGACCTTCCGACTCCTCCCCATGCCACCTGCAGCTTTGGGGCCCCAGTGTGAGCCCAGGCCAGGCACGCCCCTTGGCCAGCCCACCTCATACCTGCTCACAGCCTCGCACCACACAGCAGCAGAGGTGGCCACAGGGCTTGGGGTTGATCATGGTGGGGACGTTATCTTTGCTCTGGAGGTTTGTGAAGTACAGCTTTCCCCGCTCAGCCTTCTTCCTGTGGAACCCAGGTGCCCAGTCACAGCCTGCCTGGCTGGGGCAGGGCTGGGGCTGGGAGGACGGGTAGGGGGCCCAGATCAGGAATCATCTAGTCCACTCCCCAAGGACGGGGCTATCTTGCTCTTGGGTTTGTTTAGGATGCATGGTTCAAACATGTCCCCATCCCAGGGTCTGCCTACCCATCCCTTGAAGGCCAGAAATTCTCCCTATAGTCTGGCCCCAATTCCTGACACTGTAGTGAAAGAAGGGTCTGTCCTCAGAGGGGGTGGGGATGAGGAGCCCCTTCCTTTTGCAACCAGCTCTGACCTCTAGGCCTGGCTCTCTCCAGAGCTGAACTGATAAGCACTCCAGGGGCTGAATTAACATCAAATGCCCCGGGAAACACCTGGCAGGGGAGCCAGGCTCCTCTGTGGATCCAAGACACCCTCCCCCACGGGCAGCAGGCCCTCGGGTGTCCCTCCCCACTCCAGTCCCGGGCCCATTACCTCTCTGCATCGAGGAACATGAGGCGAGCCACGTTGTAACACGGGCGGGCTTCCAGGACCGTGCAGTTGGGGTAGGCCTCCCTGAAATATAGTCCGCCATCATCTTCAGCCGGGACCCTGCCCACACGCCCCCAACTTGCATGCAGGACCCCATCACCTTCAAGACACACATCCCCAATTCAAGCAACCTCTTTCCTAGTCTACACAAATGAGAGTTCTCCGAGAATAAAACTTTGAAATGCCTCCTCATGCGGATCTGAGTCGGGGGAGTGTGCACAGAGGTGTGGGGACTGTGCGAGCGCGTGTGAGCCGCCACGACTGTGGTCTGACTCTTGTCCAAGGCTGTGAACTTTACGTCGAGAGACTGTTTCTCCTCATGGGTGGTTCCCTTTACCCTGTCCCCAGAACGTCTGGGTACAGTTCAACATTTAGCCTTGACCATGGACTGACCCCAACCAACCCCCAGCCCAGGCGACAGAATGATCTCTGCCCCAAGCCCAACCAGAGATTGATCCTGAACCCTGACCTAAGATTGACCTCTAACCCTGGACATAGATGGATCCTTTGCTCTGACCCTAACTGGTCCGTAACCTAGACCCAAGAATGACCCTCTAACCCTGACCCTAGATTGACCCCAACCTTGACTTGAGACTGACCACAGACTGTTCTTGGCTCTCAGTACCTGGTACCTGGCAGGGCCCAAGGGGTACCTGCTGACTGGTCTTAATCCCTAATCTGGACTGAGCCCCATGAAACATTGTTATGAAGGACCAGTAAGTATTACAGATGCATGAGACACGGTTCTGAAGCAACCAGATGGACCACACACACACACGAGAGTCTGGAAACTGAAATCTGGGGTGGGGTTCTTGAAAAGCACTTCCCGGACCTTTCCCCTGACAATGTTGTTTTCAAACCATCTTAGGGTTCCTCTTTGGAAGGGCCTTGCCCCTGTGGCAGGGCGAGCCCTCGTTCTCACCAGACTAATCTCTAATCCCTTAATCCCCGCCACACAGGCTCCCTGATTTTGCACACAGGATATTCCCTAACTCTGCTGGGCCAGTCCTCCAATCCAGACAGACCCCAGGCCTGGACGACAAGCCCTGCCTAATACTGTCCACTGGCCCAGGGGCTCCACGAGGACAGGCAGCCTGTGTATTACCACATACCCATGCCTGAGCCAATAGCTCGCACACAGTAGGTGCCCGATGAACATGTGCTGAAGCCTGGATCAATGAAATGGCTACGCCATAATATTCACCCCATGTATCCCCCAAACTCCAGTTAGGACCACCCCTGCTTTATAGGCTAACCACCCATTTTAATCAAAGGCTATTTCCTAAACAGAACCACAGCCCGACCCTTAACACAGACG
The DNA here is from genome assembly GCF_000412655.1 of Myotis brandtii. Classification (NCBI taxonomy): domain Eukaryota; kingdom Metazoa; phylum Chordata; class Mammalia; order Chiroptera; family Vespertilionidae; genus Myotis; species Myotis brandtii. Next base: position 3,305,098 of record NW_005355115.1, read on the forward strand.
ACTTGGATCATGAGCTCCCCACAGACAGCCACCATGTCTGGATCTTTGTCTTCCCGGTATGATGCACACAGTAGGTGCACAACAAATGTGTGTGGAATGAATGGATGCTTGGCTGTGGGGTTCACTCCCTCACTGCATGCAGGTCTCTGCTCAAATGTTCCCCTGTCAGAGTCCCCCCACTCATCCCATCCGAACGCCCTTCCTGACTCCTTTACTCTGCCCCTCTTCCAGCTTTGGTTTTCTTCCTCTTTTTAAAATATATTTTTATTGATTTCAGAAAGGAAGGGAGAGGGAGAGAGAGAGAGAGACATCAATGATGAGAGGGAATCATCAATCCGCTGCCTCCCGCAGTGGGGATGGAGCCCACAACCCGGGCATGTGCCCTGACTGGGAAATGAACCGTGACCTCCTGATTCATAGGTTGACGCTCAACCACTGAGCCACGCCAGCCAGGCTGTTTCCTTCTTAGCACCTACCCCTACTTGACACAGTGTCTATTACCAGTTCATTTGCTTACTGTCCTCCTCAGCCCCCTAGAATGTAAGCAGGTGAAGGTGGGGACTTTTTCTTTTCTGTTTATTGTTATTTCCCTAGTTCCTACTTCAATGAAGCCACAGGGCAGCTCAAGAGATACTTGTTATTAAAGGACTCATCAGTACAAGCTGACAGCTGATTCCAATTGGACGGTAATATTAAGATGTCACCTAATTCTGAGCATACGCTGCCCTTAATCCTGACCCAGACTGCCCCCTAATGCTGATCACGGCTTGAACGCCAGATAGGACCCAAATTGTTCTCTCATACTGACCAAGTTTGATTTAATGTTGACTGCTGTGAGGGCGGGCCTGTTTCTCATTTACTTATGCCTGGGGTATAGGAGGTGACTAATAGATGCCTATTGAATGAATGAGTGTTTATCTACCCATGCTGATCACAACACAGTCATTTTCCCATAACACAGAGGGAGGAACCTGACCCTGACCAGACTCACTCTCAATGCTGTCCTGACCCGGAACAGCGCCTGACTTCTGATCCCGGCCAACTGACAGTGAGTCCAGACCTCACCAAATTCCGATCCTGACACAGATAGCCCTGATTCAGACCATCAGTGCCCCTTATCAACTCCTAATTCTGACCATAGACTGACCCCAGGCCATGCTGTGATCAGGCCCTGGACTGGCTCCTAAAGCTGACCTCCATACTGCGAACCCCCAAGAGTTCGACGATCCTTTTTTCACACGTATAGTCCCGAGGCCCACCACACTGACTTGTGCCTGAGCACCTGAGGAAGTTTGCTGAGGGGCCAGATGAATGATGCTAGGATCCCTGATCCTGCACACAGACCGTCTGGCACCTGGGGCTCCTGGAGGTGTACATGCCCCTCCCGGCTGAGACAGCCTTCCAGAGCTGGGAAGAGCCTCAGAGAGCACACAGCCAGGTGCTCCTGGGCTCCACGATGAAGCTTCTCCCCTCCAGGCTACACACAAACTCCAGACTTTATGAAAAAGCTACATATCACGGACCCTCGGGCAACAACCCACGATCCAGCTCATGTTGGAAAATGGCGGGGGATGGAGGGGTCGAGGGTGGTTGTGTGGCACAGACTGGACTTACTCTCAAGTATTTCAAGTATTTCTCTTGTGTTCCTAGAGGTGCTGATCACCCAGCCCAAGTGTTAGGCCTCCCTAGAGCCAGAGAATTCTTTAGTCCAACCTCCACTCTCATGCGGCCCAGGCCGCGGAGAGAGAGGAGTGGGAGGCGCGTGAGGAGGGTCTTGGGAGTTGAAAGGCAAAGAAGGGTCTGCAGGGCCTGGGGCTGGGGGG